>NC_063342.1:30821343-30856862 GCF_021869965.1 Rhincodon typus
GGGTTCCCAAGCGGAATATGAGTTGCTGTTCCTGCAACCTTCGGGTGGCATCATTGTGGCACTGCAGGAGGCCCAGGATGGACATGTCGTCTGAGGAATGGGAGGGGGAGTTGAAATCGTTCGCGACTGGGAGGTGCAGTTGTTTGTTGCGAATCGAGCGTAGGTGTTCTGCAAAGCGGTCCCCGAGCCTCCGCTTGGTTTCCCCGATGTAGAGGAAGCCACACCGGGTACAGCGGATGCAGTATACCACATTGGCAGATGTGCAGGTGAACATCTGCTTGATGTGGAAAGTCTTCTTGGGGCCTGGGATGGGGGTGAGGGAGGAGGTATGGGGGCAGGTGTAGCACTTCCTGCGGTTGCAGGGAAAAGTGCCGGGTGTGGTGGAGCTGGAGGGGAGTGTGGAGCGGACAAGGGAGTCACGGAGAGAGTTGTCCCTCCGGAAAGCAGATAAGGGTGGGGAGGGAAAGATGTCTTTGGTGGTGGGGTCGGATTGCAGATGGCGGAAGTGTCGGAGGATGATGCGTTGGATCCGGAGGTTGGTGGGGTGGTACGTGAGGACGAGGGGGATTCTTTTTTGGTTTTTATTGCGTGGACGGGGTGTGAGGGATGAGGTGCAGGAGATGTGGGAGACACGGTTGAGGGCGTTCTCAACCACCGAGGAGGGGAAGTTACGGTCCTTGAAAAACGAGGACAACTGAGATGTACGGGAGTGGAATGCCTCATCCTGGGAGCAGATGCGGCGGAGGCGAAGGAATTGGGAATAGGGGATAGCATTTTTGCAGGAAGGTGGGTGGGAGGAGGAGTATTCTAGGTAGCTGTGGGAGTCGGTGGGCTTGAAATGAATATCGGTTTCTAGGTGGTTGCCCGATATGGAGACAGAGAGGTCCAGGAAGGGGAGAGGGTGAGTTTCTGCAATGCATTTTGTAAATGGTACACACTGTGAGTTACCTAATTTCCCAAGTTAACACTAATTTTTTTTGTTCCATTCCATGCAGATGAGTTTATAACGTCCAGTTGAAACACCTGCTTAAACACATTATTTTTCCTTATCTAGTGCTTTTAACAGAGAAAAATATCCCAACAGCTTTTCACAGAGGTCCAAGGAAAGTGAATGCTGAACTAGGGAAGAATTGATCAGTGTATGGGGGAATCAAGGTCTGCTGTATATCTGGAAAGTTACATGGTATTCATGAACTTCAAAGGAACGCCAGTAGTTAGCCAAAACATTTCATTTAAAAGATAAAATAAAAACAAAGTGCTGGAGATACTCTACACATTTGGCAACTTTTGTTTTTAGGGAAACAAAATTAATGATTCAAGTCTGATATGACTCTTCAGAAAAGTCAGAAGTGAGTTGATAAGGAGGGGTGGCATCGACATGAACAAAAGCCCATATTTGAGAAAAGTACACCAATCAGTGTTTTAGCTGTGATGTGTGTGAGGAATAGAAGGTGGGTATTCAGGAGTTTAATTAGTATTGGGCAGAGGAAATAGGAGGTGAGTCCATGGAGAAGAGGAAATTGTAAAGAGCAGAGAGGAAGAAACTTAAACTAATGTGGCTTCAGGCAGCAAATTAGGGAAAATTGGACTCGATATGAAATGAATTTAATCTTAATGATGCTGAAGTCTTTGCCCTTGTTAGAGATAAAGATGGTGAGAGAGGTGACAGGGTTTAAGAAAGCAGTTGTACGAAAAGCAAAGAAGCCTTGCAGTGCTCAAAAATACAGGGAACATGGACAAATACACTCGTGGAAGCATCCAAAACACTTGGGAAAATCCAAACATTGCAGTAATCAATCAGAGAAGGATTGTACCCATAGGTCAAAACATCAGCATCTGTGAGGAGCTGCTCCTCCAATCACTAGTGAGCCTATCAGCACCAAACGTAAAAAGAGAAACTGCCTGTGATTACAGAAGTGAGCAGTTAGAAATAGCAGCAATGCTTGTGGTCCTTTTACTGAGGCTGGGTAGGTGCTTTGAGGCTGAGGAGGACATTTACCTGGAAACAGAGGGAAATCACCTTCCAGAAAAGGGGACGTCTGACAGCAAGTTCATTCATCTTCTGCAATGGACAGGGGAGGGGCTGAGCATGCAAGCAAAGTAAAGGAGGCTCCATTGGAGGTGGAAGGTGGAGGAGGCTGCACAAGGGCTGGGGAGCAAACTGTAAAAGCATCTTTGTGGGTGGTTGAGAAAAGGAGCTGGTGGGGTACTGCAGGTATCTTTGGATCAGTAATCTTGAGGCCCGAAGCTAATGGGTTCGAATCCCACTAGTGTAGCTGGTGACATTTAAATTTAATTAGTAAATATGGAACATATAGCCAATCTCAATTTCTGGTTCATTAGCACCCTTGGGAGAAGTAAATTTGTCACCCTCATTTGGTCCGGCTTGACGTGACTCCAGACACAGCATAGTAGCTGACTCTTGACTGCCTTCTGAAATGGCTTGACAAGCTATCCAATTTAAGGTAATTCAGAATGGACAAGAAACAGGGGCAAAAAACCTTGTCAGCAATGTCCACATCCCATGAAAGAATAAAGAGAAAAAAGGAGGCTTGAACAGCGGGATGGGAACAGAAGTACACCGCATGATGAGGTGCAGGCAGAGTTGATGACTCCAGAGGGGCTGCGAGGAAATTGGTGATAGAGGCTGCAAAAGGGAATGGAGGAGAGATGCAAGTCCCAAGGGGGGTGAGGGAGAAGGAGATTGATGGGCGGTAGGGGGAAGGGGGCTGAGAGGCAGTGTTGCTGAAAGAGGCTGCAAAGGAAACAGCAGATTTAAACTGATCAACAAAAGACTACTCAGCTAACAGGGACTGGCAAAACTTGAAAATCGCTGTGACAATGAAATCCTTAAAAATGAATAAAAAGATAAAGTCATCACAGTCCTGCTCTCTCGTTACAGAGAAACACTTGATGGTGGTTTAACCTAAGGGTTACCATGCCTTGGGCAAGGGGAATGGTTGAGATGGAGAATTCTTCATGGTAATTTCAGCCAGTGTGGGAATTGAACACATGCTGTTGCCATTACTCTGTACTGCAAACTAACTGTCCAGTCAACTAAGCTAACCGACCCATTGAAAATGAATGTTGGTTTTCTAGTTTAAGGCTATATAAATTCAGGAGCTAATATTTGGAGAAAATGCAGTGGATACTATTGTGTCGAACAGTGTCCCAAGTGAGATCCAGGATTTAGTGAAAAGTAACTAAATGGTTAAAATCTTCCATCTTTGTCTATGTGATGGAAATACCACAACTGTGACATTTCCTGTCCGTGGAAAATGTTTTTGAGGCAATAGCTGTGTATACAGTTTATTAGTTATTTTGAAAAAAAAATTGTTGCTTACTTATGCCTGTCATCTTGTGCCAATTTAAAATCTGTGGTGGCTAAGGAATTAAATACTTCTGAAAAGAGAAAAGAAGTTGAAGCATTTCATTATGTACCCATCAAGATTAAGATACAAGAAACGGACTAGATGAAAGGTGCACAAATTTGAGACCAGGGGCCTGATTGTGTCATCACTGGCATGGAAATGCAGCAGGTAAATGTCAGTCTTAATGCTTAGGGTATTGCCATGGGAACGCAGCACACAACGGCAGATTTGATGACCGTTTTATCAATAAAAACAGTGCAATGTGTGGATGAATTCCTTTTGCTGGCTTAAAACAGGATCCTCTGTATTAATACATCTAGCACAGGCAAATGTATCACATCGTGAACCTAACTGACAATCTTAAATTGGTTTTTGGTGTAATTCTTAGCACAGTGCAAATTATCGAATAAATGACATCCAACAGCACAATCACATCTAAAGGTGGACAAACTGTTCTGAGTTTGCAAGCATGGGCTGATTCAGCACAATCGACATCCTGCTCACTGTGACGTGTTGCTTGGCACACAGTTCACTAGTTGCTTGGAACAGTGGCCTATATATCTGTATCACATCAACACTGAAAATCATTGTTTACTTTTGTGTTAAGCAAAACATCTTTTTGGCTTGACAGCAGCATCTTCTTCGGGAAACCATTTCTGTGTTTAATGCAAAATAGAAGGCTGGGACAGCTTGCTTCAAATATTATTTAGAGTTTAAAAAAAACGCAGATTCTGGAATTCAAGGTAGATTGTTTAACTGTTACAGGCACCTTCTCCCTCCAGGGTAATGTGAAGTATACTGGGCTCCGTTCTGGACCGAAAGTGGTGGACATAGGCCCTTTTATGAGTTTTTGTGATATACAGTGGGTGATGATTTGATTAGGGTAGCTATTATCTTGTAGGATTAATTTGACATGTCCTATGGAAACTTCAAGTTTAGGTGGTGAGCAGATGGCTAGGGTTCTACTCACAAGGTTGCTCATAAGATTGATCTTGCAGTATATGGAACTTCAGGAATCCCAAAGCACACAGTGACTAGTGAATGTAGGCTTTCAGTAGACAGTGGTAGAGTGATCATTACCAGATTTCTCAATTAATACTTTGAGTAAAGAGAGCTGACTTGAATATTCCATTTCAATGGTAAATTTGTATTCAGGATAGTGTTTATTAAGGTTGCAGGCAGCTGAAACTGCAGATGCAAATATCATAAACATGCCAACTACATATCAGAAGTCAACAAGGGGTAGGAAGTGCAGTGGTCATTCCATTGAAAATGCACTTCCCATGGTAACCAATGAAGACGTTAGCAAGTGCTGGGCCTCAATTACTCCTTGACGTGTGTTCCGAGGCTGTAATTTTAATGAAGAATTGATAATTATTGAGGATGCAAATGAATTCTTCTAACTGTGCTTCTGTGCAAATCCAAATGCTCTCATGTCAACACAAATACGATATGAACACATCCAACAAAGGAGTTAGTGAGAAAGAACGAAGAACTACTGAAAACCAAACGAAACTGCAAAAACTCACAAAGCTGCCCTCAAGAAAATCTCAACAAAAGCTCTCAAAAATAAGGATCCCTGGAGCCTTGGGTTACAACATAATGCAAACTATTCTACACACATCACAAGCACAATACAACCAACATTGCCAATACATTTTTTTTCACAAGAGGATTGTTTTTTACGCAGCATCTCCTAACTCTTAGTGTCGATTGATCTGGACTGGGAAAAGTCACTATTTTTTCCAAATTCCTGATTGTAACTGGAGATAGTTTGGGAGAGGTTCTTTTGAGATTTCATTTGTTAATCTTTTCCTTAAAAATAATTTTATTTAAGAATTTCCTTTTAACATCACCTCATTTTTAGGGTAGGGTCTTTTTGTCAATTCAGTTGTCTGTTGTCAAAACTTCTCTGTAATAGGAGGGAACTTCACCTTAAGTAAAATAATGTTAGGGACTGTAGTGATTGGAAACAGTTGGATCTTGTTGACTGTGAGATCCTTTATTGGGGCTGTTAACCTGGGCCAATCAGGAAAGCCCTGGCTGACCAATATAACCAGGAAATTTAAAATCTCCTCAGTCCAGGGGACTGACACAGAGCTGCTGGCTACAGCCAGGGTGAATTGTGCACTACTAAATAAAGGGTCACTTGAAGATGAGATATTGGGCTCTGTACAGTTATTTCAGTGGTGACGGGAGAAAACAGGACATGACTGAAGAACATTCGCTTGCAATAGTCATCTTGGAGTTGGGGGTAAGCCTTTCTGGTGTCATGCGTTTATTTGGGAAGCTTGACTCGTTTGATCCTGTTGTCGAAGACTGGGCCAAGTATGTTGAAAGAATGCAATATTTTTTGGAAACAAATGACATTGGGACAGATGAAAAGCATCGAGTAGTCCTTCTGACTGATTACAGACCTGCTGCATTTTCGGTTATAAGGGGCTTAACTTTCCCAGAGGCACCAACCTTCCAAGAGTTGACGGAATTGGTTTAGGAATATTATGACTCCAAATCTCCTCTAATTCTGAGATGTTTTCGGTTTTATTCTGCTGTTAAACTGGAGGAATCTGTATCAGGATTTTTGACGAGGTTGAGATGACTGGCAGAGGCAAGTGATTTTGGGTTAACCCTGAATGAGAGACCATTTAGTATATAGGATTAGTGATGTAACCATGCAGAAGAGCCTACTAGCCGAAGCCCAACGGGACTTCAAACAGGCACTGCAGCTGGCCTGGTCATTAGAAAATGCAGCAAGTGGAGCACGGGAACTGCAGGGCATCCCAATCGAAGTGGAAACTCTCGCCTGTCCAACTGAGATTGGGGAACACCATGTGAGTGTAGGCAATCACACAGCCTCATGCAGGGCATGTCCTGATCAGAGGGACCCTTGGACAACCCACAGCAGAATACCCCGGCCAAATGGCTAAAATGTTCTTCAGAATCGGGGCCAGTGAGCCATTGTAGTTGTTGCCGGTATGAGGACTCGAGACAGCAAAGGAGTCCTACAAGGCCTGACTTGAGTCGGAAAACTCGTAGGCCAGTACCCAGGAGAGTGCACATCCTGGAAAGTTCCCCTACATGTGGGTTGGAATAATTAAATAGCTCCGTGACATCCAAATCGGAGCCAATTAAAATTAACATTTGGTTAAATGGTCACCCAGTTCTCATGGAGGTCGATTCTGGTGCAACTGTATCTGGTTGCAGAATTGGTCTTTAACAAGACTTGCTTGGGACTCCAACCCTTAAGTTTACACAAGATGTCAGCCAGACTGAGAACGTACAGTGGGGAACTGTTGCAGATTAAGGGTATGACTTCGGTTCCGGTCTCCTATGAGAAACAGTTGCGGCAGTTACCACTGATGGTAGTAAAAGGCTTCAGTCCAAGCCTACTGGGTCAGAATCATTGAGAAAGGTTCACCTAGACTGGCTCAACATTTCTCGATTATAAAATGCTGCCTCAGTGAAGTCCAAGTGACATATCCAGGAGTATTTCAGGGAGGGCTTGGGACTATCAAAGGGGCTAAAACCACTTTATATATTGACCAGGATGCAATTTTGCAAGGCCCGCTCAGTGCCATCTGCCTTGTAGGCAAAAGTAGAGGTGGAAATGAGGAGCCTGGAGAGTGAAGGGATCACTAACCCAGTGCAGTTTGCAGAGTCGGCAGCACCGGTCGAACCGATTGAGAAGCCTGATGGCTCAGTTTGCCTTTGTGGAGATCTTAAGCAAACAGTAAACTGCTTCTCACAGCTGGATAAATACCCAATCCCTTGCATAGAGGACTCATACGCAAAGTTGGCAGGAGGGCTGTCCTTTATGAAGCTGGACATGAGCCACACCTACCTGTAATTGTGACTGGATGAGAACTTCCAGAAGTATCCTACAATTAATACCCATAAAGGT
Organism: Rhincodon typus; assembly: GCF_021869965.1. Classification (NCBI taxonomy): domain Eukaryota; kingdom Metazoa; phylum Chordata; class Chondrichthyes; order Orectolobiformes; family Rhincodontidae; genus Rhincodon; species Rhincodon typus. The sequence goes on from NC_063342.1 coordinate 30,828,616, forward strand.
TTATATCAATATACAAGACTACGATTTGGGGTATCATCAGCCTACGTCCTTTTCCAGTGGACCATGGAGAACATTTTACAAGGTCTACCCTAGGTTGCCATTTAGCTGGATGACGTACTAATAACAGGGAAAACCAATAAATAGCACTTGGAGAACTTGGAAATAAAAGTTTAAATGTTTCTCCCAGGCAGGCCTACACCTTAGAATGGAAAAATAGGTTACACCCATTAGAAGATAAAGTGTGGCTGATCAAAGGAGCCCTGGCTCCCATGTCTGTATCAGAGCCTGGGTCTTTCCTTGGATTAGTGAATTGTTATAAAAAAAGTCATACGTGACCTGGCCTCCACCTTGGCACCCTTACACCTCCTATTGAAAAATGGTCAGCTTTGGAAATTGCCCCGTAGCCAAGGCGTAGCCTTTAGGGAAGTGAAAAAGCAGCTATCATCATCGAAGGTGTTGGCCCACAATGATCCGAAGCGAGAAGTAGTACAGACATGTGATGCCTTCCTGTACGCTATTAGGGTAGTGTTGTTTTCACCGATGGCCCAATGGGGAGGAACGCCTGATAGCATATGCTTCGCGGACTCTGGCTGATGCCTAACGCAAATATGCCCAGATAGAGAAGGAAGGTTTGTCGGTTATCTTTGGTGTAAGGAAGTTCTACCAGAACCTTTACAGATGGGAATTTGCCGTAGGAATAGATCACAAACCTCTGATGGGGCTACTGAAGGAAGACGAGGCAGTGCCGCCCATAGCTTCCGGAAGAATTTCATGTTGGGCCTGTATTCTAAGCATGTACACATTAGAACACTGTCCAGGAAGCCAAGTGGCTAATGTGGATACCTTGAGCCATCTCCCACTGGCAGATACCCTCCCCTGGAAGAGTCCTTCCAGTCACTGCTGACAATATCTGACTGTGGACACAAAGATCCTGTCCTAGTGAGACTGAAACAGTTGGTGGTAATGGCGGAAACGGAACGGCCATCGCAATCAGGACTGAAACCTTTCTAGACCCAGCAAGACCAGACCACTGTAGAGAACGGCGTATTACTGTGGGGAACAAGGGTGATTGTCTCGAGTAAAGATCACCGCCAGTTACAGGCCAAACTGTACCAGGGTCATCCAGGGGTTTCCACAATGAAGATGCTAGCAAGAAGCTATGTCTGGTGGCCAGGGTTGGATGCTGACATAGCTGTGTAGGTAGAGTGCCCAGAGTGCCAACAAAGACAAAAATTGCCACTACTGGCAACCCCCCCACCCCTCAACGTTTCGTGGGAATGGCTGGGTAAACCCTGGACTTGGTTGCATGTCGGCTATGCCGGTCTTTTCATGGGCTCAATATTCCTGGTCATTACAGATGCCCATTCAAAGTGGTTGGATGTGCATAAAATTCATTCCGCAAACTCGGGGATGGCAATTGAGAAGCTGCAAGCATTGTTCATGATACAAGGACTCCCAGAAGTATTGGTCACTGACAATGGAATACCATTTACCAGCAGGGAATTTGAATGTTTCCTAAAGTCAAATGGCATTCAGCACATAGGACAGCTCCATACCATCCATCATCCAATGATCCAGTGGAAACAGCAGTCCAAATATTAAAGGCAGGCTGAAAGGAATGACCTACAGCATCAATGGATACCAAACTGTCCCGGTTCCTGTTGGATTATAGGATCATCCTGCATGCAACATCAGGGATAGCTCCAGCAGGGTTGCTGATTGTCAGAAGACTCCTTGCCAGGTTAAACCTGATATTTTCAGACCTGGGCGTGGGAAATGGCAGCAGGAACGCCAATGTTGGCCACATGTCTCCTCTAAGCGAGGGAGACAGTTTAATTTAGGGGATGAAGTTTGGTGCTGGAACCATGGAGATGGCCCTGTATGGATATGAGGTGAGGTTGACATGAGGTCAGGTGCCGTTACTTACAAAGTTTGGGTAGGTGACACAGTCCTGAACAAACATGGACCACCTGAAAGTGTTTACCTTGCAAGTGGGGAAGGAGCAAAACATACCTGGCCCCTCCGAGCAGCCAGAAGGCCAATCAGAAACCATAGGTTCTTCCCCTCCGTCTAGTGTTGAGGAAATCTCAGAGGCCGAGATGGATGCAGCCTCGATACCATTACCGCTGAAAGAAGAGGAGGAAACTCTCTTGAGATGCTCCAGATGCAAGAACTGGGCTATGGTCCAGTACACGCTGCCCATGTCAGAGTCCGAGTCAGAGGAACTGGACCTGGGCTGAAAACGTTGCAAGAAAAGTTGGAAGAGAGAGACCAAGCCTACATCACCAGACTTGGAGGGTGGCGGGGGAGGGGTGTAGTGATTGGAACCAGCTGGATCTTGTTGACTATAAGACCCTTGATTGGGGTTGTTAACCTGGGCCAATCAGGAAAGCGCTGGCTAACCAAAATAACCAGGAGATTTAGACTTTCCTCAGAAAAAAAAATACAAAGAGGAGATGACTCTGAGCTGGCTGGCCAAAGCACAAATAAATAAAGGGTGATTTGGTGACAGGATACTGACCTCTGCGATTATTTTAGGGAGATTATTCAGTATTTGCCTCTGAACTAGTGGTTCAAAGTCTTTCTACAAACCTCTGAGATACAGTGCACACAAAAAAATATATTTTTGAAGATGCCTGAATTGAGTTATTAATCCATAGAAAGAATTGAGTGAATAAGAGAAAATTTAATCAAACAACTCACTTTGTGAAGAGATAGGAATGAAGTGAAGTGATACTAAACTAATTGTTCTGTTATGTTCTTTATGACTAGTATACAATCATTGGTTGTAGTAATTCACTTTATTTGTGAACTACTAGGTGCTGGCTGTCATCTATTACAAGAAAATCGGCAGAAAGGAGGATACTTTAGGTGCAGCAAATCAGTAGTGCTGCTGCCTTTTTAATAATTAGCCACTGCTAACATCAGTCTTGGCAGTAAAGGCCTGTTTTAGAAGATACTATACAGCTTTTTCAGCATCAGTATTCTTATGATGAGCACGAGGGTAAAGAATGTGGTAAAAAAGGAATATATTGCAATCATACAGCAACTTAATAGACACCTTGAAAGAGAAAAGCGTTTTAACACATCAAGCACACCCATGCTTCAGATTTACACAGATATAATCAAGGGGTGTACCCAAAACCATTTTTTTTTCTGTGACTAATGTGCATTTTTTGGTTTTAGGTTAGATTTCCAAATTTATTTTAATTTTAGCAGTATTCAGGAGGATGCTGTGACTTGGTTCTGGGATCTGGCCTCTGAAGTTATTTCACTTTAGGAAGTCAGGAGGCAAGTTAAGCATTGCAGAATCCTTGACTTTCAGAAGGTCATTGTAATCTTGTTGTTTGTTAATGCTTGTATATTCGATTTGCTTTATATATTGTCACTTATCTTGTTACAAAATACAGTGAAACGTGTTGTATAGTGTCGCCACTCTCCGGTGCCATCTTAAAACACAGAAAAATAAACTAAAACATAGAATATAAAGGAAGAAGAATGAATAAATAAAGAAAGTGCCTGACTTTACAGTCCTTCTTGTTAAGCGCTCCATAATGGGCGATGGGCTTGGTGGCCAGGCATGAGCCCTCTACACCAGTGAAAAAAATTAAAGATGGTTACTTAACAGTAGAAGAGAACACAAATTGAGTCAGGAGATGGTATAAAGAAAGAGTGACAATATGTGCAGAGTAAACTGATGTACAAAAGAAGTAAGGCAGTGTCAATATGGTCAGAGTTATTTTTAGAGATGAGATTGTTGCATTAGTGGGATTGTACTGCAAATGTAAAAATAAATCTGATAATGCTAAAATGGACAAAAAAGACAACTAGATCTGTGTTATGAGATAACAAGGTGTAGAGCTGGATGAACATAGTAGGCCAAGCAGTATCAGAGGAGCAGGAAAACTGACGTTTCGGGTCTAGACCCTTCATTTCTGAAGAAGGGTCCAGACCCGAAACGTGGGCTTCCCTGCTCCTCTGATGCTGCTTGGCCTGCTGTGTTCATCCAGCTCTACACCTTGTTATCTCAGATTCTCCAGCATCGGCAGTTCCTACTACTTCTAGATCTGTGTTATATCTTGACTTCAAACAAGTAACTAACATTTGAATCAGGAAAGATTGGTTGATATGCAATAAAAACATGAATTTCAGGTTCAGGCTCACAAGATATTAGAATTAAGTGAATATTCTTTTGTGAATAACAGCAATGAAAGAAAATTCCATGGAACACAGTTTAATGGGAAGAGAGACACATAACTGAAAGTTCAGATATATGGTGAGACATTATGAAGCCAGTTAGGTCATAGTTGCAATTAGGGCACCATATGATACGAAAGATATAGAGGCAAGAGATGGCACGGCTCAAATTCAATAAGATGCTGACTAGTATAAGCAAATAGAAATACAGAGAAAAACTTGAGAAACTGGGCATACTTTCAATTGGATCTTATGGGTTGAATCAATAGAGGAAGTTATATTTATGAACTGGAACAGAATCACACTTACGCGCCATTTCTCCTATGCTTAGCTGGATCCCACACACGTTATCTAATCCAATAAATCATACACAGTTCCCATCCTTATTCACAGTAAACATCATATTCTTATTATTTCTGAAGAAGGGTCTAGACCCGAAATGTCAGCTTTCCTGCTCCTCTGATGCTGCTTGGCCTGCTGTGTTCATCCAGCTCTACACCTTGTTATCTCAGACTCTCCAGCATCGGTAGTTCCCACTATCTCTGATACTCTTATTTTACCCATGTTTCAAAGATGACACATGCACCAGAGGGATTTAAAAAAAAAAATTCTACTTCCTAAATAAGTATATGGCCTTCACTGCAGCTTATTACATGATCCTTCACTACCTTAGATCACTCCACCAATGCTAGATTTGTTTTACCATCTTGATTCCTTTGCTCCACCAATGACTGGATCAATACAATCTAACTACTTGAATTTTCTCTTCATTCTTCCACTATTTTTGTAGTAGGACACCCACTTTGCAGAACACCTATGTTCTGTCTACAAAAATGACCCTGAGTTTTTGGTTGCCTGCCACTTCAACACACTATCATGCTCCCATGCCAACCTCTCTGTCTCAGGCCTGCTACAGTGCTTCAGCAAAACTCAGTGCAAGCTGGAACAACAGCATCTCATTTTCCACTTGGGGACCCTGTGGTCTTCAGGACTCCATTTTAAAGCCTGAACACCTTCCTTTATGTCCTCTGCCCACCCCCACACCTCTGGCCTTCTCATGACATGGGCTGCTTTCATCACAGCCAACCCATTTTCACTCACTAATGGTCCCAATTATTGGCTTTTCTTTCTCCGTGGCTCACCGTTATCCATCTTAAATGCTGTTCTCTCTCTCGAGACTCCATCTCCACATATCGTGTACTCTGATCTCCCCTCCTCTCCCAACTCTCACCCCATTATCGTCAGCATATATAGCACACACAAATCTTCTCAAGAAGAGTCACTGGACCAGAAACATTCACAGATGCTGCCCACAGATGTTGCCAGACCTGTTGAGTTTCTTCAGCAATTTCTGTTTTTGCTTTGAGAAGTATCCATTTCAGTTTACAAACATGTTGAAAATGAATTCATTTGCATTGCATTTCAAGATGAATTGAGTTTGTTTTAACCATTTTTGAAGAAAACAAGTATATTTCTCTATATACTGAGACTTTTGTTCATTAGAACAGAAAACAAAGATGCTTCAAGGGGCTTTGGATGGGCTGGCGTTGTGGGAAAAAATGTTGCAGATGGAATTCCATGTGGAAAAACATGAGGTGATCCACTTTAGGAGGAAAACTGCAACAGAAAGTACTTCTTAAATGGTGAGAATCCCAGAAGTGTTGAACTCCAAATGGACTTGTGTTTCCTTATTCACAAGTCACTGAAAGTTAACATATAAGCATAGCAAGCAGTTAAGAAAGTAAATAGTAAATTGTCCTTAATTATAAGAGGATATCAGCACATGGCTGCAATTATGTACAACCTTGGTGAGACCACATCTGGCGCATTATGTTTAGTATTATTCTCTGTATCTATGGCAAAATATTCTTGCCAAAGAGGGTGTCTTAAGGATGGTTCACCAAATTAATTCCAGCGATGGATGAATGGATTGTTCAATGAGCGAGGTCTAAGTAAACTTAGAGTCATAGAGTCATACAGCATAGAAACATACCCTTCGGTCCCACTAGGTCTACCATGTTCCAAACTAAACAAGTCCCACTTGCCTGCATTTGGCTTATAACCCTCAAAAGCTTTCCTATTCATACACTTACCAAATGTCTTTTAAACATTGTAACTGTACCTGCATCCACCATTTCCTCTGGTAGCTCGTTCCACATACAAACCATTCTCTGTGTAACAAAAAAAGTTGCCCCTCATATCCTTTTTAAATCTTTCTCCTCTCACCTTAAAAATATGGCCCCTAGTTTTGAACTCCTCCAATCTAGGGAAAAGACCCTTGCTATTCACCTTATCTTTGCCCCTTATGATGTTATAAACCTCTAAGGTCACTCCTCATCCTCCTATGCTCCAGTGAAAAAAGTCCCAGCCTATCCAACCTATCTTAACAATTCAAACCTTCCATTCCCAGCAACATCCTAGTAAATCTTCTCTGAACCTTCTCCAATTTAATAATATCTATCTTATGGCAGGGTGACCAGAACTGTACACAGTACTCCAGAACAGCCTCACCAATGTCCTGTACAACCTCAATATGACATCCCAACTCCTATACTCAAAGGTCTGAGCAATGAAGGCAAGCTTGCTTAATGCCTTCTTAACCTACATGTGAGAAAAATTCAAAGAATTATGTACCTGAACCCCTAGGTCAATCTGTTCTATAATATTACCCAGGACCTACCATTTATTATAGAAGTCCTGCCCTTGTTTAGTTTACCAAAACGCAATACCTTGCATTTATTCAAATTAAACTCTATATACCACTCCCTAGCCAATTGAGCCAATTGATCAAGATCTCTTTGTAGTCTTAGATAACCTTCTTCACTGACAACTATACCATCAATTTTGGTCTCCTCCGCAAAATAAATAACCATGTCTCCTAAATGCCTATCCAAATTGTTTATATAAATGACTGAGCCCACAATCTTTGGTGTTCAGAAGAATTAAAGGTGATCTCATTCAACATACAAAATTCTCAGAGGGGTTGACAGGAAGGACATTTCTCCCAGCTAGGTTGTTTTTTTGGGCAAAGTTGGGATGATCTAGAACCAAGGGACGGAGTCTCTGAATGGGACTGAGATAAGGAGGAATTTGTTCACTCAGAGTGGCAATTCTTAGAACATTTTGTCGCAAGGGCAGTGGAGGCTCAGTTACTGAGTATTTTCAAGACTGAGCTCAATAGATTTCTACATCTTAAAAACATCAAAGGATACAGGGCTGCTATGGAAAAAAGGTGTCAAAGTAGAAAATCAACCATGATCTCACTGAATGGTAGAGCAGGCTTGAAGGGCTGAACAGTCAACTATTGCTCCTTTTTTTTTATGTTCTTAATTTTCAATATGCTTATGATTTGTAAAAGCTTTCTCAAACCCCCTTTTGTATAAACTATATAGGCTGTTTCTTATCAGTAACTTCAATACGAAGCATAGCGGCTGCTAAGCGCCTGGAGGCAAACAACTTTGAATTTAACTCTACACTACATTTTAAAAGTGATTTTTTTTTTACAAATGAGTGCTTCTCTTATTCTATTCACTATTGATGATTTCAAAGTAGTTATATAATTTGCTTGATCAGTACTGAAGCAAATTGTTAAACGGTACATCATTGCCTTGGTATTGAGCTCTTGTTGTCCCTACTTCGGGGACAGAAACCTTGGTTTCAAGTTCCATTTCAGGACGTGATGGCCATGAAAGGGGCTCATAATGGAGCTATACAGGCAGATTTTCACACAGATAGATTCTGAAGGGTTAAAATTGAGCCGTACCAGAAGCGCCACCCACTATGATGATGTCATATGAACTTGAGTGCAGAAGAGGATCTTGAAGGAGTGACCTGTGCTCCTCCTCAAAGTACTGTAACAACATCCATTACATTAATGAAACCTGTAACTAGTTGATAATATATATTAAACAAAATTTTTTTTAATTACAAGAGATTCTTCTAGTTAAACCAGGATGGTTTTCCTTGACCAAACCGAAGAAAGCAGACCCTGTAGTTTCCTACACTTAAAAAGGACAGTGGTGTCGACCTCCATCATGAGCAGAAGCTCATACAGTGTAGTGAGCTGCAAAATGCCCCTGGCAGGAGGTAAGGGCAGGAGAATTTATTAGTCAGTCAGAACCATGCATTGGCTATAATATGACAATTTCCCCATGTTAAAAGTCTCCACGCATGTCTTGCCATAAGCAAGTATCATTCTCATTCAGAGATGATCACACACAATTCCCTTGTCTACGATACCCGTTCCCAAAGGGCTCACTCAGTAATGCTGCTTTCCCTTCAATACACGCATTCATATGTACCAAAGCCAGCAGCTTTTGGGTGTTATATATTTCATATCCAGAGCCTTTCAGAGTGTCAGAGTGTCCTAAAACTTTTTTTAAACAAAATTCTTCAGAAACGTGATTGAAACTGCATGCAAGAAATAAAAGCGAAGTGTAGAGAATACCAATACAGTTTACCTTTATCTATTTCTGTTTTAATAAGTTTTGCTGAACATGAGCCCTGCAGCATTTGACAGTATACTGGATCAAATTCATCATATAAAATATGGATTGATTCTCTTGCTTTTTATGATGCTTAAGAATAGTGGCTAGGTATTAAATAATTGCAAAAAGACAAGCAGAATTCACTAGCAACGTAAAATAACTGTACAGGTATGCTGAATCTTAATGCTGCAGGTTAACCCATTTCAGCACAAAATACCCTTTACTATTGTGTAAGAATATTGTTATGTGGTTAAAATGTGAAAGACTGTGTTTTGCCTTGGTGTTGTCATTAATTACTACATTTTGACTTAATTAGAATAAGCATGATAAAGCTTGTGGAGCTCCCAGAACTTCCATTTTGATGCTTGCTAGCATGGGAAACTGCAGAAGTGAGACTCAGCCCTCTTTTATTCAATCTGACATTCAAGCCTCATTCCCTTTAGTCTGTGATACAAAATAAATGTAGAAACAGATATAATGGAGACTGGCAAAACTTAATGAGTCAATAACATATGATCAGCCACATTTAATGGTGATTTCTTTAAAAAGAAAGAAATATTTTGCATTCTGGTTAAACACATCTAAAATTGAATTGACCAAACAGTGCCTTTGATTTAGACTTTACAAGTTTTATAAACAAATGCATAAAAGTTTTAAACAAAGAGAACTTGCTATACTGTGGTGCAGATTTTTTTCTTTTTCTGGCTGTATCTAGATTGTCACTTACTTGTAGGGATACACATCGTGGAAACAATGTGAGACAGATAGAAGCCACCCAGTATTTATCAGCGTTGCACCACAAGTATGCCCTAAGGTATCAAAGTGGAGGCTGACTTGCCAGGGCCACTCACCAAGCTCCGCATCATTACCATTGACAATTCGACTTTGAAGGAAGGGTCGGTTTCCACAGTCTGTACAAAAAGAGAAGCTCCTTGTTGTATGAAGTTACATTAACAGTTCCAAGATTTTAAACTTGAACAGATAGAAATGTATTAGTGTTTCTATTATATAAATGTTTGTTTTGTGGTGGACGGCCTGAATTGCGTACAATTTGACTGACCTGATAAGATAATTATTTTAAAAAGTTGATCATTTCTACTTTATTAATCTATCATAATAGCTAACTTATACCTGTAAATGTATGAATGTTTTAGGCATTTCATAGAATTATGATCTACATCATTGTTATTGAAAAGTAGTTTGGAATATATTTAAACATAGCATCATCAGGCATAATTGTCAAATTGTAATAAATAGCATTACATTGCTTAAAATCAAGATAAATAAATCGTTCCCCTACTACACAGTTTAGCTATAAATGACAGTAATTTGCAAATATATGCTACGGCGTCATATTTGAGAATAAAAAAAAAATCAGCCAAAATGAATTCATTGACTTGTGGTAAGTATTAACACCATTAAAGATGTCTTTGGTGCTACAGGAATGCCACTATCAGCATGATATTGAGTACAGAATATTAGGAGGCACTGAGATTCAAATAAAACTGAAAAAAATCCCAGGAATGACTCCCCTTCTTCATGAGTGCTTAAAGCAGTTAAATTATTTAAGCAAACTCAATCCAATTCTTTGTAAACATCACAATGTAAAAAATATTTATTAAACAACTGCATGAAATAGTTACTTCAATTTTAACTTTCAATGGTCAAAGTTGAATGTTCAGAGTTTCATAGATATAAATATAATCAGTACAAGTGATCTTGAATGTACACAAAGATACAGAATCATAGAGTCATTTAAGGTGTACAGGACAGCAAAACTCCCTTTAGCCAATTGAATCTGTGTCAGTCAAAAACAAAAATACAGTTATTCTAATGCCATTCTCCTTTACATATGTAGTTGAACTTGCACAGGATAAGTTATAAAACTCCACATCTTTATAATAGGATATTATAACAAATATATAGCATACAATTAATTATTCTGCTGCTACAGTGAGCCTGTATCAATAATAAATTTAATTATTGTAAAGATGGCTTGTTGTTTTTTAGTTGGCACATTCCTATTTCAACTGGTGTTTGGATTCTCAAGATTGTGTCATGTCCTCTAAAAACTATTTTCTTTCCTTATAAGTAGTTCCACACCATTTTGGAAATCAATGACATGCACAAAGCTCCATTTTGTGAATGTAAATTCAAAACTTACACCTCTACATTTCCTTGAAATACAATGGTGCTCTGAATATTGGGTATTATTGTGCCACAAAGTGGGGAGTATTGCTCCACTCTGTCACGTTCCAAGCAGGAAGCATAGCTGCAAGACTAAACATTTTTTCCCAATATCAGTCTGACTCTATTGTGCCACTGTTGTGCATTTTCCTGTGGCTAGGTAAATGATTTGAGTTGGCAGCAGGTTTCCAGTTCTCTCTTTTAAACCATACACAGCACATAATTTGCATGGGGAAACTGTAATGGGATGAAAAGGCTACATGCCTTCAGTCAACAGTAACATACTTGAACCATATATGTTTCTGAACCCTTTCTCAGTAAGAATAATTTGGTGTCAGTGTCAAAGCTATTCTCTTTATGCACATCTTAGATACATAGAAAATTCTTGTTTTCATTCCAAGCTGGACTGGCCTACATTCAGGCTGCAAACAGAATGGTCATTGTGCATTCTGTAACAGAGAAACTTACCAGGTGATTGAAAAACCCAAATATGGCCTTCTCAGCTAAGTCATTCCTTTTCAGTACAGCTGACGAATGAAAGACAACTGTATCTCAGTCCTTCTTGCGGCTGAGTCATACAGTCTGAACAAAAGGAGACTGTTTGAAAAATGATAACCCCAATAAACCAATCAATTATTTCAAGGGATTAATTGGTTCTCAAGATCCTCAATCAACTTTTGTTCTACTTACTAATTCTAAACAAATGGATTTTATCCTTTCTCCTCAAGGACCTTTTTTTTTACCAACGCTACAATATCTTGGTTAATTAGCTGCCCCACTTTTCCCTTTTTCTTCTACCCAAAAATATTAAATACCCAGTTCTCAGCATTTTTAAGTTACTTTTCCATTATTGCCACAACATCACATTCCCCATAAGACTAACTGTGTTTAGCTCATCAATGTTATTTACCACACTTTGCATATTTACACATCTACAATTTAAACCTGTTGCCTTTATATTCCCTGTAATCCTTCTTAGTCTGGTCAGTCAAGGATGCTTAGTTTTGAGCATATAGATTTGATGTAACCAATTTAGCATGTGGTAGTGCCCCACAACATGATATCCTCAGCAAGAAGCAAGGACATCATTTCTCTGGGAAATCTGCAGTCGTCATTCCCACTACTACTCCATGGACAGATGCATCTGTGAAAAGTCGTTTGGTCAAGACAAAGTCAGGTCATTTTGACCCTCTTATTGCATCATTCACCAGCAGCCATAAGCTGCGTTCTGATAGTTATGTCTTCAGGAATTTGCCAGCTGAATCATTTGTGGTGCTACAGAACCATTCTTGGTTATGGATATTAAAGTCCTCATCCAAAGTATACCTGTGCCTTTGCTCCTTTCCATGCTTTTTCTTAGTGGTGTTTCAATATGATTTGCAAATTAAAGAGAATAGTCAGTAGCAATCAGTAGGATGGTACCTTGTCCACATCTGATCTGATGCAGAGGCTGCATGTGTCTGTAGTGATATTGAGGATGTGAGAGATCACTCCCTCTCAACAACAGATCAACCTTCCACCATATCTGATGGGGTGATCCTGCTAATATGACAGATTCTATCCAGGGATAGTGACAGTTAGAGACATTGAGTATGATTATGTCAGGAAGTTTATGGACTAGTCTATGGGGCAGCAATTTTGCACAATTCCCCAGATGTTAGTGAGGAGGACTTCACAGGATCAACTGGGCTGGGCATGCCTTTGTTGGTTCTGGTGCAGAGGTTAATGACAATGGTCATCTGCTTTAATTGTTATTCAATGTTTCTAGAACACAGTTATTTACTACCACTGAGTGCTTGAGCTATTTCAGAGGATGATTAAGAGACAACCATATTACTGTGTCTCTGGAGTCTCTGACCATGCTGAGTAAGATTGGGAGATTTCCTTCTTCAAGGAGGCACATAGTGCACCAGATTTCTTTAAATCTGAAGCTAGATTTTATTTTAATTAATTGAATGAAAATTCTGCAGCCTCTGTGGTGGAACATGAACTCATATCTCTGGATCATTTGTTTAAGTATTTGGAAAATAAATCACATAATATAGCCATATTATTAGTGTTTGCAATAATAGTGGGAACTGGCCTCATTCCTGTTACTACAGGTCAGCACTTTAGCAATTCTTACAGCCTGTTGGAGCATAAATGCTCAACTCCTTTGACAGCCTGCTTCCTCCTGAGCACAGAGTCCCACACCTACGATGGCAGCAGTCTAAGTACACATGGCAGTAACTGTAGACCTCAAGACCTCCAAATGACCTTGCATGTCTACATTCAGGCATTGGTACCATAAGATGCAGATGCAGAAACAGGCCATTCACCCCGTCAAGCAAGTTCCACCATTCAAATTCTGATCTGACAATCCTCAGTAACAAAAACAGAAGTTGCTGGAAAAGCTCAGCAGGTGTGGCAGCATCTGTGAAACAAAAATCAGAATTAACATTTCGGGTCCAGTGATCCTTCCTCGAACAATCCTCAACTCCACTTTCCAGTCTTTTCCCCCATTACCTTTGATTCCCTTGCTGATTAGAAATTTGTCTATTTCAGCCTTGAATTTGCTTAAAGACCCAGCTTCAACAACACTGCAGCAAAGAATTCCACAGATTCACAACCTTCTGAGAGAAGGAATTCCACCTCATTTTTCTCCTAACTGGGCGACCCCCTTATTCTGAGATTACACCTTCTGGTACTAGACGCTCCCATAAGGGGAAAACAACCTCTTAATTTGTCAAGCCCCCTAACAATCTTACATGTTTCAATAAAGTTGCCTCTCATTCTTCTAAACTCAAATGAATACAGGCCCAACGTACTCAACATCTCCTCTTAAGAAAATCCTTCCATATCCAGGATCAAACTAGTGAATCTTCCCTGGACAGCTACAGCACGAAATGGGTTCTTCAGCTCATCATGTCCGCAGCAGTCATTCACCATCCACCTATTCTAATCCCATTTTCCAGCACTGTCCGTTAGCTTGCATGCTATGGCGTTTCAGATGTTCATCTAAATATTTCTTACATGTATGGAGGGTTCACATCTCTACCACCATTTTAGGCAGCGAGTTCTAGCTACTCACTGCCACCAGGTGAGAAAAGCTTTCTTCAAATCCTCTCTAAACATCCTGCTCCTTGCCTTAAAACTGTCCCTAGTTATTTTCGTCTCTACTAAGGATAAAGTTTCTCCCTATCTATGCTCCTCATAACTTTGCACATGTCAGTCAGATACCACTAACACCTCCCCACACCTGTCTGCTCTGCTCTAAGCAAAACAAAACCAGCCTATCTGGTTTCTCTTCATAGATGAATCACTCCAGCCCAGGAAATATCCTGGTGAATCCCCTCTGCACCCACTTTTAAGTGCAACACTTCCTTACTACGGTATAGTAACCAGAACTGCACACAGTACTCCAGCTCTGGCTTAAATAATGTTATATACAGTTCCATCATAATCTCCTTGCTCTTGTATTCAATGCCTTGACAGTGCCTGTATGCCACCATACTTTTCCTTAGATAAGGAGCCCAAAACTGTTCACAGCTGTGGTCTGACTACTACCCTGTGGACTTGGATACTAGCCTTTTTGCAATTTATGATGGTCCTCGTCATTGACAGGTGGTTACCGATGTCCCACGCAACTTTGTGTGAATTATCTTCATGTTATCTTGTACACTGCGTCACTGATGTCATCCCACAAGTCCCCTGAAGCAGAACTCATCCTTCATGGAGATGGCATATAACCTACACTTTTCAACTGCCTGGCTACAGCACACTCATGCTCTGTGATTCATGACTGTTACACTTATTCTAAGGATCGCACTGTGCCAGGATCAGTGTCATGCTTAGTTTAAGACCAGTGATAGTCAATCCCCATCACTTGCAGGGGATAGCTGTTTTGCTTGATGTGAATTTGCCAAGGATCTCCAGACAGCAAATCATCTGAATCTGAATACATGCAGGAGGAGAGGGCTGCCGTGATTGAAGTGTGTGGGAAGGAAAAGAGGAATCATAAAAGTCCTGACAGTATGGAAGCAGAACATTCAGCCCATCAAGTCCACGCAAAGCCTCTGAACAGCATCCGATCCAGACTCACCCCCCATCCTTTCCATGTAACACTACATTTCCCATGACTAATCCACCTAGCCTGCACATCCCTGGACAATTTAGCATAGCCAAACCACCTAACCTGCATATCTTTGGACTGTAAGAGAAAACCGGAGCACCCGGATGAAATCCACACAGACATGGGAAGAACTCCTCTAATTCAGCGGTGGGTGTGATGAGAGCGCAAACCAGGGGGCAGCTGGGAAGGTAAGGTTTCTGTATTAAAAAAACTTGCCTCGTGAATAGACGAAGTGAAGCCTGAGCAGGAGCAAACATAGCAATGGGGACTGCTGGGAAAGTGAACTAATATATTCGGGCAGTGGCTAAATCCAAAACACTACACATGTAGTGTCTCCCATCCATCCTCCTCCTCTAACCAAAAAAAGGGTCACTGTTAGTGTCCCTTCTGACTTCACCTGCGAGAAGTGCCCCCAACTCCAGCTCCTCACAGACCGCGTTAGGGAACTGGAGCTGGAGCTGGATAAACTCCGGAGCATTCGGGAGGCTGAACGGGTGATAGAGAGGAGTTATAGGGAGGTATTTACACCCAAGTTACAGGATAAAGGTAGCTGGGTGACCATCAGGAGAAAGGGAATAGGTAAACAGTGCAGGGATCCCCCGTGGCCGTTACCCTCAATAATAAGTATACCGTTTTGGATACTGTTACAGCGGGGAGGGAACCTACCAGGGGAAAGCCATAGCAGCCAGGTCTCTGGCACTGAGCCTGGCTCTGTGGCTCCAAAGGGAATGGGGGAGAATAGGAGAGCGACAGTGCTAGGAGATTCAATGGTTAGGGGAACAGACAGGAGATTCTGTGTCATGAAGGAGACTCCCGGATGGTATGTTGCCTACCGGGTGCCAGGGTCAGGGATGTCGCCGATCGAGTCTACAGGATTCTTGAGGGGGAGGGTGAGCAGCCAGAAGTTGTGGTATACATCAGTACCAATGACATAGCTAGGAAAAGAGATGAGGACCTGAAAAGTGAATATAGGGAGGTAGGTTGGAAGCTAAAAGGCAGGATGAGCAAAGTAGTAATCTCAGGATTAATACCGGTGCTATGAGGCTAGGAATAGAAAGCGAGTGCAGGTGAACATGTGGCTACAGAGCTGGTGTAGGAGGGAGGGTTTCAGATATGTGGATCATTGGGATACCTTCTGGGGAAAGTGGGACCAGTACAGGAAGGACGGGTTGCACCTGAACTAGAGGGGCACCAATATCCTGGGTGGGAGGTTTGCTAGAGTTCTTTGGGAGGGTTTAAACTAGTGTGGCAGGGGGATGGGAACCAGAGCTACAGATCAGAGGATGGGGTAGCTGGTGTACAGGCAGATACAGCATGCAGAGAGTCTGTGAGGAAGGACAGACAGTTGATAGGGCAAAGTTTCAGTCAGTGTGATGGGTTGAAGTGTGTCTATTTTAACGCAAGAAGTGTCAGGAATAATGGTGATGAACTTAGAGCATGGATCAGTACTTGGAGCTACAATGTTGTGGCCATAACGGAGACTTGGATATCACAGGGGCAGGAATGGTTGTTGGATGTTCTGGGGTTTAGATGTTTCAAAAGAAATAGGGAGGGAGGTAAAAGAGGTGGGGGAGTGGCATTGCTAATCAGGGATGGTATCATAGCTGCAGAAAGGGAGGTCGTCAAGGAGGGTTTGTCTACTGAGTCATTATGGGTGGAATCAGAAACAGGAAAGGAGCAGTCACTTTACTGGGAGTTTTCTATAGACCCCCCACTAGCAACAAAGACACTGAGGGACAGATTGGGAGACAGATTTTGGAAAGGTGCAGAAGTAAAGGGGTTGTTGCCATGGATGACTTCAACTTCCCTAATAATGACCGGAAGCTCCTAAGTGCAAATAGTTTGGATGGAGCAGATTTTGTCAGGTGTGTCCAGGAAGCATTTCTGACTCAATATGTACATAGGCCAACTAGAGGGGAGGCCATATTGGATTTGGTGCTTGGCAATAAACTGGGCCAGGTGTCAGATTTCTTGGTGGGAGAGCATTTCGTTGATGGTGATCACAACTCCCTTACCTTTACTATTGTCATGGAGAGGGATAGAAGCAGACAGTATGGGAAAGTATTTAATTGGGGGAGGGGGAATTACAATGCTATTAGGCAGGAACTGCAGAGCATAAATTGGGAACAGATGTTCTCAGGGAAATGCACGATGGAAATGTGGAAGCATTTGCTACAAGTACTGGATAGGTTTGTCCCACTGAGGCAAGGAAAGGATGGTAAGGTGAAGGAACCTTGGATGACAAGACATGTGGAACATCTAGTCAAGAGGAAAAAGGAAGCTTGCTTATGGTTGAGGAAGCAAGGATCCGACAAGGCTCTAGACAGTTACAAGGTAGCCAGGAAGGAACTGAAGAATGGACTAAGGAGAGCTAGAAGGGGCATGAAAAAGCTTTGGCATGTAGGATTAAGGAAAACCCCAAGGCATTCTATACTTATGTGAAGAACAAGAGAATGGCCAGAGTGAGGGTAGGGCCGATCAAGGTTAGTGGAGGGAACTCATGCCTGGAAGTGGAGGAGGTATGGGAAGTCCTTAATGAGACTTTGCTTCAGTATTCACCAGTGAGAGGGACTTTGACGTTTGTGAGGACAGCATGAAACAGGTTGATATGCTTGAACGGATTTGATGTTAGGAAGGAGGATGTGCAAGGAATTTTGAAAAACATGAGGATAGATAAGTCCCCTGGTCCAGACGGGGTATACCCAAGCTTACTACAGGAAGCAAGGGAAGACATTGCTGTGCCTTTGGCAATGATCTTTGCATCCTCACTGTCCACTGGAGTTGTACCAGATGATTGGAAGGTTGCAAATGTTATTCCCTTGTTCAAGAAAGGAAATAGGGATAATCCTGAGAATTACATACTAGTCGGTCTTACTTCTGTGGTGGGAAAATTATTGGAGAGGATTCTGAGAGACAGTATTTATGATTATTTGGAAAAGCACAGTTTGATCAAAAATAGTCAGGATGGCTTTGTGAGGGGCAGGTCATGCCTCACAAGCCTTATTGAATTCTTTGATGATGTGACATAATACATTGATAAAGGTAGAGCAGTGGATGTGGTGTATATGGATTTCAGCAAGGCATTTGATAAGGTTCCCCATGGTAGGCTCATTCAGAAAGCAAGGAGGCATAGGATTCAGGGGAATTTAGCTGTCCAGATACAGAATTAGCTGTGCAATAGAAGACGGAGGGTGGTAGTAGATGGAAAATATTCAGCCTGGAGCTCAGTGACCAGTGGTGTTCCGCAGGGATCTGTTCTGGGACCTCTGGTCTTTGTGATCTTTATAAATGACTTGGATGAGGAAGTGGAAGGGTGGGTTAGTAAGTTTGCCGAAGACACGAAGGTTGGTAGAGTTGTGGATAGTGTGGAGGGCTGTTGTAGGTTGCAATGGGACATTGGCAGGATGTAGAACTGGGCAAAGAAGTGGCAGATGGAATTCAATGAGGAAAAGTGTGAAGTGATTCATTTTGGAAGGTTGAATTTGAATACAGAATTCAGGGTTAATGGCAGGATTCTCGGCAGTGTGGAGGAATAGAGGGATCTTGGCGTCCATGTCCATATATCCCTCAAAGTTGCCACCCAAGTTGATAGGGTTGTTAAGAAGGCGTATGGTGTGTTGGCTTTCATTGGCAGAGGGATTGAATTTAAGAGCCACGAGGTTATGCTGCAGCTCTGTAAAATCCTGGTTAGACCACACTTGGAATACTGTGTTCAGTTCTGGTCGCCTCATTATAGGAAAGATGTGGAAGCTTTAAAGAGTGTGCAGAGGAAATTTACCAGGATGCTGCCTGGACTGGAGGGTGGCTCTTATGAGGAAAGGTTGAGGGAGCTAGAGCTTTTCGCATTGGAACGAAGAAGGATGAAAGGTGACTTGATAGAGGTGGACAAGATAATGAGAGGCATAGATAGAGTGGATAGCCAGAGACTTTTTCCCAGGGTGGAAATAACTATCAGAAGGGGGCATAATTTTAAGGTGATTGGAGGAAGGTATAGGGGAGATGTCAGAGGTAGGTTCTTTACACAGAGAGTGGTGGGTGTGTAGAATTCGCTGCCAGCAGTGGTAGTAGAATCAGATACATTAGAGACATTTAAGCAACTCTTGGACAGGCACATGGATGATAGTAAAATGAAGGGTATGCAGGTTATGTTGATCTTAGAGTAGGGTAATAGGTCGGCACAACATCATGGGCTGAAGGGCGTGTACTGTACTGTACTGTTCTATGTTCTATGTTCCACTCAGTCATCTGAGGGTGGAATCAAACCTGGGTCCCTGGCGCTGTGAGGCAGGAATGCTAACCACTGAGCCATGATGCTGCCCACAGTCACACCATCTTTAGCTTTCACTTGATGTCACAGTTCAGTACTAGAGTAACAAGGAAGTTCCAGAGGAGCATAAGACTGAGCACCGTCCTCCAGAGCTTCTGTTAGACCAGATGGCTGCATTTCCTCTCGTCCTATTACACACAAGGTCACTCCTCCAGGAGCCTTGGCATGGATGTGTGGACTCTCACCCGCCCAAGCCAACTGGTGATCTGCCTCACCTGTGTGTTACGGGCAATCTTCTGGAAGAGAGGGGAAGGAGTGTCAGCAACAGTGTGACATTGTCCCTGGGAGTCTAATGCTGGCAACATTGGGAGATATGAGACAACAAGGTGTAGAGCTGGATGAACACAGCAAGCCAAGCAGTATCATAGGAGCAGAAAGGCTGATATTTCGGGCCTAGACCCTTCATCAGAATATGAGGTAGAGTATGAGTATGAGAATATTAGGCGTGCCAGGGAGTGCTGCTGGCTGAGTGAATGGCACATGGTACACTGAGTGGAGTGAATCATTATTGATGTGATGACCATGAGATGCACCATGAGGATGCATTCACTCACCTTGACTGCCCTAATGAGGTCACTATTTTCTGGTTGTTTCTCGATGGCTTCTTTCCTACCCAAGGAAACACTGTTGCCTTCCTGGAGTCCACCTTGGCAAACAGAGTATTATTGTAGTGGTACTAATCCAGGAGTCTTGTTGTAGCATCCTTGCAGTGTTTTATAATAATTTTCCATTAGCCATGATTTCATATATACTGCCTTCCTTTAACAGACAGGGGCCTTTAAGAGGATCGGGGTGGTCACAGAACAGCACCGTCTGGGCCTTGCTGTATGTACAGGCTGAGGGCAACATGAAGAATAGCCAACTAGCTTGTGAACTGTTTAGCTTCATCCCACCAGCAGTCAAATGAAGCAGTTAGATAAAAATCTGCCCAGCCTGATTTTGAATTGGTGGGAATGCTATGAGTCACAATTCCGACTCAGTGCAGAAGAAACTGTAGCCTGTAGTATTTTCTTAATACATTAGTGAAACATTAACAGAACAGGGAAGTAGCCACTAATAGTAACTAGATGTAAAAGATACCATGTCACCTTGTTTCTTTTTTATTAGGTATTACATAGGGCAAGTGTTGTGAAAAGAGATGCTTCCGTGTATGTCAAAATACTATTAAAGGTACAAAACAGACGCTACTGAAGTTATTTTTACCCACTTAATATTCAGCAGATTGTGTGAAGTTGTTAACGTGCTTGCATACAGGGCAAAACTGACATTTTTAATGCATGCATAAAATACTTTCTGGCTTCCAGTAATCATGTAACTGCTGTATTCTTCCCTTCTTCTAATATCTTAAGCCCCAGATCAAAAAGTGCTGTTAGGTCAAAAGTGCCGTTAGGTCAAAAGTGCCCTCCCCTGCTCTTCTACTTACCACAATTGGATTCATCACTATGGTCCAAACAATCTATTACACCATCACATTCTGCATTGGGTTTGGCAATGCATTTTTTGTTGGCACACTTGTAAGTGTTGGTTGTGCACTTGATGTCTGACAAATACAAAAGCATAGATAAACAGGATTAGTAGCGCTGTGGTTTGAAGATATTGAGTTCTAATAGTGAAATTCAAACAAACAACTTTACTACCGATCAGTAAGGTTCCATTGTTGGCACTGTTAGCCGATAAATGGTTGATGCATTCACATTCCTTTGAGGTTTTATTTGTGGCAGACTCTGTCCATTTAGAACGATTAAGGTATGTACTAAAATATTGAACAAAGCAATGACTGAAAATACATTTGGGGTTCATATGCTAATATTGACATAAATATTTTCTAAAAATTTAAACTACACACCTATAGCCAATGAAACACTTTTAAAGTGTGATCACTATTGCTGGAAACATGACAGCTGACTTTAGTTGGTCAAAGCAGATTGCACCTACCCATTTTTTCACAGTCGTCCTCATCACTGCCATCAGGACAGTCAACATTTCCATCACATAAGGTACTAATGGACAAACAGTTACTCTTCTGGCAGCTGAAGAACCCAGCTGGGCAATCTGGAAGTGGGACAGAAAAGGTGCAATAATTTCTCATGAAATATTTGTAAAACAAGTTGAAGACACTTTAATTGTTACATTAATTTCAAGAGAATGTGACAGAGCATCCAATGCTGAACTTGACATCTTCAATTTGAATCCATTTTGCAAACTTAAATCTGAATTAATAGGCTAATATGTTTCACTGCAATACTGATTTACAGAAGACTGAACCAGAAATTTAATGAGTTATTTCAACTAAACCACCACAACCCATTACCTTATCAACTACTCTGACACCTCTAGATTAATTTGGCAAATATCCCGTTGTGAGGTACTGAACCAAGCCAAGAAAGCTCTGGGATTGGGATTGTACGGGAAAATCTAATTGCAATAGGAACAGTAATAGGAATGCCATGGTTGAGGACTGCATTCCCAAATGAGGAAGGTTAGAAAAAGTCATTGATTTTCCTCCTGATTGCTTCCAAACTGTGTGTACATATATCTGATGAGAAGTGGATTAAGTTGACTCTGTTGCAAACCCCTCCCTTTTACACTTTGAAGGCCTGAATTGCCTGTGAAAAATAGCTATGTGAAGAAAATACAGAAGAAGTGCACTGCTTAAGGAACCGTGCTTATCACTTAGGCAATAACTTCCAAAGAAAATGTTTGAGATACTTTGGAAAAGGCTAAAACTAATTTTATTCTATTCGTTGTTCTATAATTAAAATACAAGTTTCTTACCACAGTTGCTTTCATCACTCATATCTTCACAGTCATCAACTCCATCACAGACCCAGATTAAGGGCTTACACATATTATTATGACACTTAAACTGTTCTGCTGTGCACACTAGAAATAGATCAAATAAAGAAAGAATTAGATGAACACAACATTCAGCAGCAAAACTTTGCTTCTTATGGCTATGTCCTGCAGTGTAGAAAGGAAAACAGCTTCATTATAACTAGTTATCTAGATACTGTTCTACATGGTCAGAGGTGCAGACATATGATTTCTTAATTTTGAACTAGAATTCAACAACCAATTAGATGTTTATTTTTCTTAAAATAAAGGGCCACAGCATACCTCAAATTTGAGAAGGGTCACAATCAAGCATCTGACAAGAGGGTTCATTAAAAAAAATTAGGACATGAAATGAGGAAATTTGACAATGCTGGTGGAAGATTTATTCACAGAAGGAACAGAATAAAAGTAAATGTGTATAAAAACAAAGTTGCTGGAAAAGCTCAGCAAGTCTGGCAGCATCTGTGAAGGAGAAAACAGAGTTAATGTTTCGGGTCCGGTGACCCTTCCTCAGAACTGACCAGGGTGTCCTGGAGGGAACGGTCTCTATCATCAGATGCCATTTCTGCCACCTCCAGCAAGATGCCACCACCAGGCACATATTCCCCTCCCCTCCCTTGCCCGCCTTCCGCAGGGACCGTTCCCTCCGGGACACCCTGGTCCACACTTCCTTCACCCCCAACACCTCCCCACAGCCCAAGGCACCTTCCCCTGTAACCGGCAAATGTGCAACACCTGCCCATTTACCCCCAGTATCCAAGGGCCCAAACATACCTTCCAGGTGAAGCAACACTTCACCTGTACTTCCCAGAATCTAGTCTACTGCATTCGCTGCTCACAATGTGGTCTCCTCTACGTTGGGGAAACGAAACGTAAACTTGGTGACCGCTTTGCAGAACATCTACGTTCTACTTGCAAAAAAGACCCTGAACTACCTGTTGCCTGCCACTTCAAGCACCATCCTGCTCCCTGGCGAACATCTCTTTCTCCGGCTTGCTACAGTGTTCCAGTGAAGCCCAACGCAAGCTGGAGGAACAACACCTCATTTTCCCCTTGGGGACCCTGCAGCCCTCTGGACTCAATATTGAGTTCAATAATTTTAGGGCCTAAACTCTCCCATGTCCCAGCCCCCTACCCTACACACCAGGCCTTTGTTACCACATAGCCTGCCACTACACACCCCCTGTTGTTAGTCACTCACAGCCCCCATTAACAACTATTCACCCTCCCAGCCTGATCATTAGCAACTCCTTTGTCTGTCCAACTGTCTTTCTCTCTCTTTGGGCTCTATCCTAACCTTTACTCCCTTCCCCACCAACCTCCCTATTTTCTGCATATAAACTGACATTTTCCCAGTCACTATCAGTTCTGTGGAAGGGTCACCGGACCCGAAACATTAACTCTGTTTTCTCCTTCACAGATGCTGCCAGACCTGCTGAACTTTTCCAGCAACTTTGTTTTGTTCCTGATTTACAGCATCCGCAGTTCTTTTGGCTTTTAAAAATAAATGTGTAATTTGGAATTGAAAAAAATTGAAAATGGCAAATTCCAGAAGTTAAGTGGTTTGTTCTGGCTATCTGTTGGTATGCCGGACAAGTCAGAATTCAGAATGAAACCGAACTGAATAGGTCATAAGTTAAATTTTTGCAATTGGGTGTTACAGCTGTGGCTTACTCAGTAAACATATTCTGATGAGCTGCCAGTGTTCTTTAACAAAGGTTTACTACACAAAGAGAAAACAAAACAATGTTGAACATATAAGTCGGTTTTAAAAAGTTCTTAATATAAACAGCAAAACAAAGTTGCAAACTGTTGTCCAGCCACATCTTTTATCGATACTGAATTCCAGAGAAATATTATTCCTGTCTCAACTCTTAACTGACTCTTATCATTTATCCCTTTCAGACTGCTGAAACAAATTTAGAACTCTTTTTCACTTCTGCTAACCTGAATCCCATCACATCTTGTGGCCTAAATCTCTTCTCAGTTCGGACAACTGGGAAGCTTCTACATCAATTCTCTCACCAGGGAGACTTCATAAAGTAAAGGCTTCTGATAGGGTGAAAACTGTTCTCCTTGAGTAAAAAGCAGATCCTTTCGCTAAGAGGAATCTCATCTTCTAAACTAAACTCCTGATCTTTCTCGAGTTAAAAGTAAACTAGTGGTCGATGGCTTGTTTTTGCTGTCTAGTATAAAATCAGCAAAGCAAAATTTCCATCAATTAATATCACACGGATTCAGCTTGGCACTTGACTGAATTACATGCTTTCTTGGAAATGATGTATTTAGTTCTGTGTTCCAAATGAATTTCTGAACTCTTAAAACAAAACTACCTTATACCTTTCTGCCTCTTCTACTAACTTGTCTGCAACTTTGGTATGACAATTACATCCTCCTTGTCATTTGTCAAACATCTAACTTGACATCATCAAAAAAATTTCAAGGCTATATTTTCCAAATTTATAGAACATATAGAACATTGAACAGTACAGCATTGGAACAGGTTCTTTGACCCAACATGCCTGTGCTGGCCATGATACCATTCTGGAACTAATCCTATCTGCCTGCACGTTCTATTCTCTGCCTAAATGCCTCTTAAGCGTTGTTATTGTATCTGCTTCTACCTCCTTCCCTGGCAATATGTTCCAGGCATCAACTACCCTCTGCTAAAAAAATTTTCCACACACATCTCCTTTAAATTTCCCCCTCTTGCCTTAAATCTATGACCCCTAGTATTTGATATTTCTACTCTGGGAAACAGACTCCAACTATCCACCCTATCCACACCTCTCATAATTTTATATACTTCTATTATTTCTCAGGTTACCCCTCAGCCTCCAATGCGCTAGCGAAAACAATCCAACTCTCCACATAGCTAATGCACTCCAAACCAGGCAACATCATGGTAAACCTCTTCTGCACCCTCTCCAAAGCTTTCACATTTTTCCTATAGTGCAGCAACTAGAATTGCACACAGTACTCCAAGTGTGGCCAGACCAAAGTCTTACGCAGTTGCGACATGACATGCAAAGTTTTATACTCAGTACCCCAACCAATGAAGGCAAGCATGCCGTGTGCCTTCTGTAGTGATTATGACGAGGTCAGCCGGATAGGACCAGGTTAACAGCCCAATCGGGGAGCCCTGGTTGACAGATACAAACAGGAGTGTCAGAGGTTCTGTCACCCTGAGAGCTGGCTCTGAGGAAGCCGGACCAGGGTCTAGTATTATGCATGTGTAAATAAAGGGTGGCTTGGTGATGGAATATTGGCCTCTGTGTAGTTACTTCACCTTTCATAACACCTTATCCACTTGTGTTTCCACTCAGGGAGCTATGGATTTGGACCCCAAGATCCCTCTGTATATCAATGCTCATAAGGGTCTGGCCAGTATGAATAGAAATAAATAAGTCTATAGGTAACAAAGGCATGAATGTGGGCTTCAGCATCAAATGACCTGAAGCAAGAGAGCAGTCAGATGACATATGACAATGAGAAGTCATAAGTTTTGGTAATAAAATGAATATGTGGTTGGAAGTTCATCAAATACAACACCAAGTTTGTGAGTGATCTCTTTTCAGTATCGAACAGTAGAGAGGAATTAAATCATTGGCTAGGGAATGGAGTTTGTGACAGGGATATAAGGCAGTGACTTTGGTCTTCCTAATATTTAGTTGTGGGATAAAGCCACAAGAAGACCAACAGTATTTTGAATTTCATGAATGAGCAGACATTGCAAAAATAATTGTGTACTTTACAAACTGTTGATTCAATTATGGTACAGTACTATGTGCATGCATGTGTTCCTTATTATAAAAAGGGTACTAATAAAAATAATAGACTCACCAGGATTATTACCAGGCTGAGAAACTGAAGGAAACAGAAAACATGCTGAGAATGTTTTCAGCAGTGAAGAAAGGTTCTAATAGTAGCTTTAACATAGAAAATGAGTTTTGTTTTATATAGATTTATATTAGATATGGAGTGTTAGCGAAAATTGTCAAAGTGATCAGAGAAGTTGGGAGAAATTCCTTTACTCAAAGAATTGTTGGAGCATAGATTACTTCACTACAAGGAACATGGTGCAGAGACCAAAACAAATTTTAAGGGTAAGTTCAAATAAACACTTAAACTAGAGGAAAGGCATAACTATGAGGAGAGTGTGGAAGAGGAGAGTTAGCTACTTTCCAGGCTGATAATATATTCCGTCAAGTGGATGCAGAACTTCAGTTATAAAACTTAGTTCAGCTCTCTCATTTGCTGTGGTGTTTTGGCTTTACAGTGAGTATATTTCGTTGTCAGCAGGTTCCCCATCCCACCAACAAATCTGCGTTCCAGCTAGACAGGGAACACTTTAAAACAGGTTTAACATCCAGGAGTGGAGCCTGCAGCTCCCAGAGAGATCACGGGGCTAGGTTAGGTGATTTGGAGGATCTGATCCTCATTTGCAGACAGGAGTCTGATTCCCAATCACAGAATCAATAGGAGGTATGATTCAAAGGAAGAAGGTAAGCTTGCGAGAGAAAGGGAAAGCACTCATGCTCCTCATGGCCTATAGACTATGGCATAAAGGTGCTTACTTACCCGCTGAAGCTGTCCTTACTTCCCTTGAGCTGCCAGATTTTCCAAGAGATGGAAAACCCAGCCAGACAAAGTTAAACCTGTAAAGCAGGTTAAATACAATACTGCCAACCTTGTTAAATGATTTGCAGATGACACTAAGGTGAGTGATACAACAAAGTGTGCAGAAGACATTGAAAGTCTGCAGAGGGATATAGATAGTCTAAGTGAGTGGGCAAAGGTCTGGCAGATGGAGTACAATGTTGATAAGTGTGAGGTCATCCATTTTGGTAGGAATAACAGCAAAATGGACTATGTTTTAAATGGTAAAAAATTGCAGCACACTGCTGTGCAGAGGGACTTGGGTGTCCTTGTGCATGAATCGCTAAAAGTCGGATTGCAGGTGCAGCAGGTAATTGAAAAGGCAAATGGAATTTTGTCTGCCATTGCTCGCGGGATGGAGTTTAAAAACAGGGAGGCTATGCTGCAGCTGTATAGGGTCCTGGTGAGGCCACACCTGGAGTACTGTGTGCAGTTTTGGTCTCCTTACTTGAGAAGGGATATACTAGCACTGGAAGGGGTGCGGAGGAGATTCACTCAGTTGATTCCAGAGTTGAGAGAGTTGGATTATGAGGAGAGACTGAGTAGACTGGGATTATACTCATTGGAATTCAGAAGAATGAGGGGAGATCTTATAGAAACATATAAGATTATGAAGGGAATAGATAAAGTGGAGGCAGGGAGGTTGTTTCCACTAGCAGGTGAAACTAGGTCTAGAGGGCATCACCTCAAAATAAAGGGAAGCAGATGTAGGACTAAGGTCAGGAGGAACTTCTTCACCCAAAGGGTTGTGAATCTGTGGAATTCCCTGCCCAGTGAAGCGGTTGAAGCTACCTCGCTGAATGTTTTTAAGGCAAGGCTAGATAAATTTTTGAACAGTAAAGGAATTAAGGATTATGGTGAGTGGGCGGGTAAGTGGAGCTGAGTCTCAAAAAGATCAGCCATGATCTTATTAAATGGTGGGGCAGGCTCGAGGGGCCACATGGCCTATTCCTGCTCCTAGTTCTTATGTTCTTATGTTTATGTTCTTATTTCAACAGGCACACGTGTGTTGGCTGTCTGTCTGTGCTCCCATCATCGTTAAACCAGGAAAGAAGCGACGTATAGAATGATAGAACTCCTACAGTGCGGAAGCAGGCCATTCGGCCCATCGAGTCCATACATCTCTCCAAAGAGCATCCCACCCAGACCCGACCTCCCCCCACCCTATCCCTGTAATCCTGCAATTCCCATGGCTAAACCATCAAGCCTACACATCCCTTGATACTATGGGCAATTTAGCATGGCCAATCAACCTAACCTGCACGACTTGGAGTTGGAGATTTTTAAAATTTTTAAACCTCATCTCAGCCCAGCCCACTCATTTTTAGAAACCAAAAGAACTGCGGATGCTGTAAATCAGGAACAAAAACAAAGTTGCTGGAAAAGCTCAGCAGGTTTGGCAGCATCTGTGGAGGAGAAAACAGAGTTAACGTTTAGGGTCCGG
>NC_063342.1:30857262-30899025 GCF_021869965.1 Rhincodon typus
GACCCGAAACGTTAATTCTGTTTTCTCCTCCACAGATGCTGCCAGACCTGCTGAGCTTTTCCAGCAACTTTGTTTTTGTTCCACTCATTTTTAGGTTAAAATTCACTCTTATGCTTCCATTATCCTTTTTTCCCATTCCTTTTTTTGTCAGATTTGATATTTAAGATAACACCCAAGTTACAACCTACAAAATTTGGAAAAACTGACAATCACTTACAAAATGTTGAATTTCTCCTTGTCCCTCGCTGCTAACTTATCCAAGTCTTTTAATTACACCAGCCCTGAAACTTTTGCAGTTTCCTTTACCATTTTCACAAACTCATTCAAACTTTCTCTACCATGAAGCCTACCTCCTGATCACTCAATGATAGAAGCTGATGAAGTCAGTGCTGTGCATAATAGAGTGTGTTCACACACTGCAATCTCAGTGCACATGGACTAAAGTCACAAGTTCCTTCCTCACAGTTCGCCAGGCACTCTCAACTCTCTAAAGGCACAATCCTATCTCTCTATTGTAAAGATACATTCAAAACATTCCCATCTTACTGCTGTCGATGCTGTACCTGGATGATCCCCAAACCCACATACTGAGTGCAACCAGAAATCCTGAATCTTTCTCTTTCTATCATAAGCTCTTTTTCATTCTGTTAGTGGCTTTTCATTCTGTAACATTCAGCTTTCAGCTATTGTGGAATGCTTAGGTCATTTATCTTTTATTGTTTAAAAAAAATGTCCATTGCCAAGTACATTAAAGTTATTAAAGCAGGGTCCGACAATGATTTAGATAACACAGTATGGAGCTGGAGGAACACAGCAGGCCAGTCAGCATCAGAGGAGCAGGAAAGCTGATGTTTCGGGTCGGGACGTCAACATTTCTGAAGAAGGGTCCCGACCCGAAACGTCAACTTTCCTTCTCCTTTGATACTGACTGGGCTGCTGTGTTCCTCCGGCTCCACACTGCGTTATCTCTGACTCCAGCATCGGCAGTTCTTACTATCTCCTACAATGATTTATGTTGTTACCCAAGAAATGATTTTTTGCCACTCCAGCCTGACGCAATTACTGAGGAGAAGTAAAGATAATTCACTCTCAACATGGTGACAAGTGGTCAGAAGAGATGGTGGCTGTAGACTATTAGGTCATCCAAGCACAATGTGGAAAATTTAAATCTCACACTAATGTTTATCAGCTAAAGCTGACCAGGGTCAACAGCTAAAAAAAGTTTTAAAACTATGAATAAGTGTAATTGTTCTCTCCCTGATGTAAGCTGCTACCCACCAGTTTCCTGCTGTTTTGCCCAGTTACTACCTGGGGATTTCTGAAACAAATCAGCCTGAAGCACAACTTAAGGAAATTCTTTCTATGTTTGGTTCATCAACAAATAATGCCCCATGGAGGTGCATCTTAGAACAGCTGTTAATTGGTGCAAAACATGATTGGTTGGCACATATAGCAATCAAAGGTTACAATTAAATTTCAAATTTCGTGATATATGACCTTTATACATTAACACAATCTCACACATACACTTATAATGACTAAATTACAGCTTGATCCTCATGTTGTAAATATAAGTAATTACAGCCACGGGTTGAAACTAATTTTTGATAACATTTATGCATGTTGGCACCAGTACATTTTCTAACGACCTCTAAATGTATGGAGAATTGTTTTCTCTGTTTCACTTTTCAGCAAAATTATAAACAAAATTTTGAATAATCAACAATGTCGCTGCACCCCTAAAGCAGAGCTGCCCACAAAGGAGCAAATGACTTGTCTTGGTCAATTGGTACATTCATTTAATAAATAATTATGCAAGCGAATCTTACAAATCAAAGTGACTACACTTCACTTATTATGTGACAACACCTGCCCATTTACCTCCTCCCTCCCCACTATCTAAGGGCCCAATCATACCTTCCAGGTGAAGCAACACTTCACCTGCACTTCCCAGAATCTAGTCTACTGTATCCACTGCTCACAATGTGGTCTCCTCTACGTTGGGGAAACAAAGCGTAGACTGGGTGCCTGCTACGCAGAACATCTACGTTCTGCTTGCAAAAAAAGACCCTGATCTTCCAGTTACCTGCCACTTTAACATATCACCCTGTTCTCTGGCCAACATCTCTGTCTCTGGCTTGCTGCAGTGTTCCAACGAAGCTCAACGCAAGCTGAAAGAACATCACCTCATTTTCCGCTTTGGGACCCTGCAGCCCTCCGGACTCAATATCGAGTTCAATAATCTTAGGGGCTAAACTTTCCCATGTCCTAGCCCCCTACCCCACACACCAGGCCTTGTTACCACATAGCCTGCCATTACACACCCCTGTTGTCAGTCACTAACAGTCCCCATTAACAGCTATTCACCCTCCCAGCCAGATCATTATCAACTCCTTTATCTATACTCTCTCTCTCTTCGGGCTCTATCCTTTATCTTATCGTTTACTCCCTACCCTATCCCCCTCCCTATTTTCCGCATATAAACCAACATTTTCCCAGCTACCACCAATTCTGAGGAAGGATGACCAGACCTGAAACGTTAACTCTGGCTTTTTTCCACAGATGCTGCCAGACCTGCTGAGCTTTTCCAGCAACTTCTATTTTTGTTCCATCACTTATTATGGTGCTCCAAATTAACTAATTTGGAAAAATAAGAAACTATCAGTTGATTTAGTTCAGATTTATCAAAAATCCACATTTTTAAACTGAACACAGGTTTCAACTGTAGCTGTAATTACTTATTTACACAATTTAAACAGAAATTCCATCTAAAATAAACAAAATAATTTTCCAGTATTATCATTTTCACTTACCACAATTCATCTCATCACTTTTATCTTTGCAGTGAAACCAACCATCACACTTGTTGCTCATGAGCTCACATTTTCCATCTCCACATATGTGCATTCCTTTGCATTCTGTAACACAATGCAAGTGGGTAGTATATTGCATGAAATAAGATGAAGGCTTTTGTTCACATTTTTCTGTCCTTACTGCGCCTAAATTACTGCCTAGGTCCCAGCCAAAGACAGGTATACAACTTTGTCAAGAACTTTGACTGTGCCACTATTAAGAACAGCCACTACGAGGTATCTGAGTGCACACTAGGTCAAGTGGTTTCCATCCTGAGCAAACAGTAGGCTGGTTGAGATTACAGATACGTTAATCACAGCCATCACTTCAACCACGTGGAGGCTCTTGTCGCACAGTGGTAAGGTCCCATCCTCTGGGCCAAAATTCAAGTCCCATCTGCTCCAGAGGTGTGTTATAACATGTTCAAACAGGATGATTAAAATAACTATTAAAATTTTAAAAATCGCAAGGTTGGAAATGAAGGAGAAAGAATGGACAGCGATAGGACAGAATGAAAACTGAGAATGGAAGTGGGGTGGGGAGCAGAAGGAGAATGACGGTATGAACTAACGATGGAGATAACCTGAATGAGGATAAATAGGATTGAATTTTTCCATCCCTATGGTGACGGGTTTGGAGATGGAGAAAGCCGTAACAAGGTCCAATCTTGCTCTTTTTTGCAAACAGAATGATGCCTCGCATTCTGCAGAAACCGCCATCAGAATGGTGCCACTGAGGTCATCAGGACCACAGGCTCCATGTATCAAACAGTGCACTGCAGCTATTGTCTCCATCAACCCACCCACAGGAGTTTATCCTTTACTTTGATAGGTCTATTGCCTTGACCCTAAATATTTTAGCAATTAGTTTTGACCATTTAAAAACGTTATGCTAAATTGCTACGAAAAAAATTACTTATTTATTTCCTATAATCTTTTGTAACGATATCCTTGAATACCGGTTTATTATTTTGCAAATCCATTTATGGAACAGAATATGTTACATCTTAAGTATGTAAGCCAAGCATAGCATATTTGTATTTAAACATGAGTAAAAATTTATTTCTAATTAGAGTGAAATACTGCAGATTTGAAATAGAAACAAAGTGCTGCAGAAACTGAGCATGTCTGACAGCATCTGTGGAAAGAGAATATTCCAAATAAGAGTCAAATTGGGTGCAAACCTTTAATTTTCTCTGCACATGTTGGCAGAGTACTTCAGTTACTCCAGCATTTGTTTTCAATTTATTTCATATGTACGTGACAGGTTAATTTATGGAAAGGAATCCTGCAAGAATTACAGAGTTACACAAGCCTAACACTAAATGTAAATATGATCAAACAGCAGGACTTTATTTGGTAACCTTAAATAAGATTTTAAAGTTTTGGCAAATAAAGGAATATGCAAATTAATTAAATCCTTAACTTTTTTTTAAAAATCACTTTTGGTTCTGATTATAAAACCCCTACCATAACAAGCTGAATAATTAAAGGGGACTTTGGCAGAAATGCCATGAAAACATCGTGGAAATGCTATGAACCCAATTTACACCATCCCCTGAGGTATTTCGTGATGCATCGGTGAAATTGTGACAGATTAGTAGGAGAATCCCCAGTGTTCTAGTTCCATTTTGTAGATAGGGCCTATCCCTGTTTAAGCCATGAAAAAAAATTATAAAATATACCATTTTTGCTCAATGTTTGACTTTAAGATGGGGCATATAAGGGTGGGTGGAGTTTTGAATGGAATCCTGAACAAATTTCTTGTTCTGAAGCTTGGCTTTTTCCGAGCTGCATTTAGTTCGAATCTGTCTCTTGTCTAAAACCAGTGGGAGATACCTGAAGCTTACTGGGAGTCTAGATCAGGCTAACAGGTGGCAGAAGCAGGCTAGATCAGGGCAAAAGAAGCCCAAGATTTCTTTGTTTGGTCAGGAGAAGCAGATTTACTCCTGGACCACAAGAAACTTTTCAAAAATTTAACAAACTATTTACCCGCAGTCTTATGGCTCAATGTTGCTTGCTGCCAGCTTTCACTGATGCTTTGGAAACAATATTAAATTGGCAGTGAGTTCCAAATTAAGTCATTAATTGTTGACAGTTTGATTCAGTGATACAGTGAGAATTCAGCACTTTATGACTGACTACCTATAATATCCCTCCTGCCTGCACCTTTTTTGTTGGGCAAACAGGATTACTTTATCTTGTACCTCTCACCACGGGGGATATCTGGAGTCTTATTATTTAATGATGAGCTCAACATTGAATAAGGTACGGTAAAATAGAATAAAACTGGTTCACACTCTTTAGTTTTACTAAGGCAAACAAGTCAGGTAAGTGTAGACTTTTTTTTTATAAGTTACACATATCTACATCTTTTGGTGAGAAAATACTGATTATGTTGAGCAGATTGCTTTTTTGACATGGTAGCTGGTAGTATCAACTTGCCTATGAAAAATGGAATAAAACTATTTAATAATAGCTAATTCCAGGAACTAATTCAGAATGTGTAAATGTGTAAGCGAAAGTCACATGACAATCCGAGATGTAGAAATATTGGACTTACGTACTGGAAAATAACTGCATCTTCTTGCGTCTATGACATTGGATATATTAAAACAAACTTCGGTTTGATACAAAAGTAAGTACAGTTTACTCCAAAAGAGAGTAGTTTGATGATTCGAGATGATTAGAGCCTCTGTATTCCTTTGGCCAACACCTGGTTCAGCTGACAACCCATCATGGTGATGCCATTTTGTCGACTGGTTTGAATTTGATCCATTTTCATAACATGCTGTACCTAGCAAAAGTGGCTAAGAAAGCCTCACCCATATCAAACTTGAAACACAAGGTTTTAACACCATATTACATGACTTACTGAGTTCGCTACAAGTGCTCACCTTCTTCAGGATCAAAGCTGCTGTATTCAGCACGAAAACCAAGATTACTGGTGTAAAAGTCTGAGTGAAACTGTACTTTTAGAACATTAGAGACACTAGGCACCACCAAAGACCTGGAGTGTTCACCGCAGTATCTAAATAAAGAGAAGCAGTCACTGTAACCATAAACTGTGAAATTATGTACCATAAATCCATATCAATAATAATCATAAATCCATATAATTACACATATGAATAATAGGGGTGATCCCATATGATACATAAATACAAAAAATATTGGCGATGGCTCACTAAAGTGCATTCTGCTCTGATTACATGATCAACTGATGCAGTGGTAATGAAGGTGATTGCACAGAAAATCAAAGATGCATGTAGCAAGAATGCTTTAGTAATTATGGGTGACTTACATCTCATGTAGGCTATATGAACCACATTAGCAATAATACTGTGGGATTGAGTTCCTGTTAGGGAACAGGCTATCCTACATTTGGTTTTGTGCAATGAGAAAGGGTTAATCAATAGCGTTGTTGTGAGAGCACTTTTAGAAAAAGTGAACATAATATGATGGAAAGCGAAATAGTACATTCTGAAACTATGGTCCTAAATTTAAACAAAGGAAACAATGAAGGGAAGAGGGTAGGTTGGTTCCATTAGAATGGGTAACTTCCCTAAAAAGGCATGGCTAGTGGATGGACAGTGGTTGATACTGAAGGAATGAATGTACGCATTACAATAGTTGTACATTTCTTTCAGGTAAAAAAATGCAACAAAAAGCATGACCCAACCCTGGTTAAGGATATTAAATACAGATATTAAATCTTGCTCTTGCTAGTATTTTGTTGACCCTCAGGTTAAAGTAATTATCAAAAGCTTTCACAACTTCATCAAAAACTACCAGAGAAAATTCTGAAGGAGAAAATTAATCTCCACTTGGGAAGGCAAGGTTTGATCAGGAATAATCAGTATGGTTTTGCCAAACAAATTTCACTGAATTCTTGAGGAGGTGACCAGATGTGTAGATGAGGGTAGTGCAGTTGATGTAGCTTTTACATTTATTTCAGCAAAACTTTTGACAAGGTCCCACATAAGAGTAAAAGGGTAAAAGTACAGGTGATCCAAGTAAGTCCACAAATGACACAAAGATTGGCCAGATGGCCAGTGGTGAGGGAGAAAGCCTTAGATTACAAGAGTAGATAGATGGATTGGTTAGATGGACAGATCAGTGGCAGATGGAATTTAATTCTGATAAGTGTGTGCTGTTCAGTACATAACATGACAGCACATAACAAGACAGGGGAGTACTTAATGATTCATAGGACACTACGAAACTCAGAGGGATCTTGGGATGCTTGTCAACAGATCCCTGAAGGCGCAAGACAGGTTAATAGGTTAGTTAAGAAGATATACGGGACACATGCCTTTATCAGTCGCGGAATAGATTTAAGAGCAGGGAAGCCATGTTGGAGCTGTACCAAACTTTAGTTAGGCCATAGCAGAGTACCGCATGCAGTTTTGAACACCAGAAGGATGTGACTGAACTGGAGGGGTGCAGAGGAGATTCACCAGGATGTTGCCTGGGATGGAACAGTTTAGTTGTGAAGAGACCCTAGGGAATAAGCTCAGGTTCTTTACTTTTAGAGAAGGCAAAGAACAGACCCAACTGACGTATATAGATTATGAGGGGCATGGACAGGGTGGATAGAAAGTAACTGTTTCCTGAAGTTAAAGCGTCAGGAAGAATCAGTAACAAGGCAGCATATTTGTAAGGTGTAAGACAGGAGGTTTAGAGGGGATTTGAAGAAAGATTTTCACCCAGACAATGGTGGAAATCCGAATGTCTATCCTGGAAGGGTAGTTGAGACAAGAAACCTCACAACCATTAAAAAGTACTTGGATGAGCACTTGAAATGTCTTAACATTCATCGCTACTGGCCAAATGCTGGAAAGTGGGACAAGTGTAGATTTAGCACAGTTTTTGTCAGTGCAGACTCAATGGGCCAAAGAGCTTCTTCTGTCCTGTATTATTCTATGAAAAGCTCTGATGCTCCTTTTATGCCCTGGCAATGGATAACTTCATCAGCTGTAGTTCCACTCAAATACAACGGTGTATTAACTTGTTCAGTTTCTCACTTATTAGCTAGTTTGGAAGTAAGTTTGTATCTTAAGAATTGCTTTCTCTAAAACGTCCAATTCTGTGAACCATTTGGCCCAGCATTAAATTGCAGAATCTCATGTCAGTCCCTTCTGTCCCCTGAGTTAACTGGAGAAGATTTTCTTGTCTTAAGTGGGGGCAGAAGCAAGGTGTCACCCATGATTAAGTGGGACTGGCCACCATGCTTCCCACTGTGGAAGACTGCAAAAAATCCAATTCCATAAATGAATTCACTGGAAAAAGGGAACATTGCTTTCATTAATTCAGTAGAAGCGGACATCTACATATGTGCATAAACGTATGTATAAGTTGTAGGTTGGACCATAAGACAGTAGAATATTGAATCAGATTTTATGGTTCAGATGGCCAATATCAAAAACAAAAACATCCAAGTAACACATTCCATTAATGTCTATCTCAATCTCCCTTTTTTTTCATGTTACATAATTTCATGGGCAGTCTGTGTCACTATTACAAAATAGTCAAATTTGAATTGCATGTGCATCTTTTATCTTCTATGTTTGAATCAACTGCCTGGTTCTAGAGGTACTGCAAACAAAAAAATACTGGTCCACTTGTGCTGATGGCATCAAAGTTGACATGAAATTACAAGGTAGCCAATGCCAAATGATGTTAACTGGTTGAAATGACTGTGTCTCAGTACACATTGTGACTGTTGTGTGGTATCAAATCTGTCCAAGGAGTGCATGGTGGTATGGGATTAAGCAGGCAAGGATGATATTTACTACATGGAGAGTCTATCACTGGCACATGCCTTTATAAATACGGAGTAATGCATCTAATAGTTAGTAACTAAAGTGGATGAACAATGGCAATGTACAAGTCAATGGAATTCATGCCAAGGGCTCAAGCCAAAATGAAACAACCAATAAAACTCATCACAATGCAGAAAGGTTAAATACAGCCACTGGATTATTTTTATTTCAATGTTGTAATATGAATTAGTATTGATGCTGGATGTAAACATTCTATGGGTTTATTTTTCCCTGCATTTCAATAGCTGTTTTGTGCTTTTATGTAGAGGGGCATACACCAGGTTCTCATGAAGAAATCTTGAATGTATTTGTGCATAGGGTTCCAATAATTTCTAACTTGCTTCTGGTTGGTTTCTACAGAACCCAGGCTATGTCCTGAATTAGTAAGCTTAAAAACATGTCTGTATAAACACAGCACAGAACATCAGTCATTATATTAAACAAATACAAATCCCTCTGTGCTAACAAATATTCCTTCCTTCTTTTCTTGGGTCCTAGAAAAGGCAGTGGTGTGTAGTAAAGCAGCTGATACTTTCCCAGACACCACAGCTTTCCACTGAGCTTTTAGGGTCATAGTCATAGAGATGTGCAGCACAAAACAACCCTTTGGTCCAACTCATCCAGTCCGACCAGATATTTTAAATTAATCTAGTCCTATTTGCCAACATTTGACCCATATCCCTCTAAATGTTTCCTATTCATATACCATCCAGATGCCTTTTAAATGTTGCAATTATACCAGCCTCCACCACCTCCAACTGTGAAAACATCCTTGTAAATCTTTTCTGAACCCTTTCACATTTGACAACATCTTTCCTATAGCAGGGAGACCAGAATCTGAAATTGCTAGACCATATGGGACATGCAAAGGTGATAGCAAGGGTCACAGGCCACGCTGGGGTTGAGATATAACTGGGTACTTCAGATTGTCAGCAGACAGAAGAGTGTTGAATGCCCATAAATGCAGAATGGAAGCTGAGCTTGTATGGAAGGCTCAATAAGCTGGTAACTAACATTGTATAGTGGCTGCCACATGGAAGGGTCACTTCAATATGCAAGAAAGTACTTCAAAGAATGAACGAAAGGTTGTCCTTAATTCGGTATTGTGTACAAAAAATGAGCAGATTTCCTGGTGTATTTTGTGACGGTTGCAGCAGCTGCACAGAATATAAGAAGAATTTGATCATCATCACATTGAAATTTTGGCCAAAACGAGAAACCAGGGAATTTAGTTTTGACTCATGATCAACGCTTCCTTTAAAGTCCACAGGCGTAGGATGCAGAATGTGCCAGACAAGGATAAACAGGCCATGCCAAGATTCCTAGTGCCGTCTAAGTCTTACAGGCACCAATTGCTTCTCATTTCAGGAGTTTTAAACAAAACAGAACTCTGAAGGTTCCTTAGACCTTCTAAATTCAGTACCTCTGGAATCTAGATGGTCGAGGATAGCAAAACATGAGAACACCACCACCTGCACGTTTCTCTCCAAGCCACTCACCATCCTGACTTGGAAATATATTGCTGTTTTTTCAGTGTCACTGCATCAAATCCTGGAACTCTCTTCCAAACAGCACTGTGTGTGTCCCTACATGAAATGGACTACAGCAGTTCAATGAATGCCAGGACACTTTAGGAAGCGCAGAGGAACAGAGGGATTTTAGAGTGCGTGTCCACAGAATGTGGCAGAAACAGGTTGACGGGATGATTAAGAAGGAATATAAGACACTTCCCTTTATCAGTTGCAGCCCAGATTATAAAAGCAGGGAAGTTTTGTCGGAGCTGTACAAACTTCGGTATGACCACAGCTGGATTACTATATGCAGTTCTGGTTCTGTAGGAAGGATGTAATTGCACTGGATGGGGTGCGAAGGTAATTCATCAGGATGAGATAGCAAGAACTGCAGATGCTGGAGTCAGCGTCAATACAGTGTGGAGCTGGAGGAACACAGGTCAGGTAGTATCAGAGGAATAGGAAAGCTGATGTTTCGGGTTTACACCCTTCATTAGGTCTCACCAGGACGTTGCCTGCATTGGAGCAGTTTAGCTATGAATAGAAGCTGGATAAACTCAGGTTGTTTCTTGTTTTCTTGTTTTCAGCGGCAGCAGCGTGAGCCAGGGTGTCGATGGGACGGTAAGGTTGTTTTTTTTTCCTGTATAAAAACTTACCTCGTGCAGCAGCGCGAGCCAGGGTGCCGACAAGATGATAAGGTTTTCAGTTGTTCAGCGGCGGGAGTCTGGGAGACAGCGTGAGGGCAGCTGGGAAGGTAAGCTTTCGTTATAGAAGTCTTATCTCGCGTGACTGCGGCCTTCAGTTGTTCAGCACAGGAGGAGTCCCAGAGCGGGCACGAGTGGTCGGCTGGATAACGGTTATCTTTCATCCAATGAATTTGGGAAGTAACTAATACCCGAGACACTACACATGTAGTGTCTCCCACCCTTCCACCTCCTCTAACCTATAATAAAGGCTAAGTGTGGTAAGCAGGTAAGCTATTTGCGATTTTTTTCTCATCTCTTTGTTATCTTTTGGGGAGGTCACCTAGATGCCAAATCGTCTGGGAGCGGTTCAGAAGGCAAAACCGGAGTCTGTTTGAGTATATAACAGAGTAAACTTACTGGTGCAGAGAACACTTAAAGAGAGAATACTGCGAAACTAAAAAAAAACTAATTAATTTTAAATAATTAACTAAGTAGAGATGGCAGGTCAGGTGATGTGTTGTAGCTGTACGATGTGGGAACTAGCTGATCCCATTGAGAATGGCAGTGACCACATCGGCAGCAAGTGTTGGCTGCTTGAGGAGCTCCAGCTCAAAATTGATGAGCTGGAATCCAAACACTGCAGCACATCCGGGAGGGGGAGAGATACCTGGATGCTGTGTTCCAGGAGGCAGTCACACCTGGTAGATTAACTAATGTTAATTCGATCAGCGGCCAGGGAAAGCACTGTGTGACTGCGAGTGAGGCAGGTAGAGGGACCCTGCAGACAGGAACACAGGAGCCGCAGCCCTTGACATTGTCCCACAGGTATGAGGCACTTGCTCCCTGCGTGGATGAGGAAAAGGGCTGCAGAAAGGATGAGTCAACTGACCATGGCACCATGGTTCAGGAAGCCATTCAAGAGGGGGGAGCAAAAAGACAAATTGTAGTTGTAGGGGATTCTATCATCAGGGGGATAGACAGTATCCCTTGCAAGCAGGATAGAGTGTCCCGCATGGTGTGTTGCCTGCCTGGTGCCAGGGTGCGAGATATCTCTGACCAGCTTGAGAGGATATCAGAGAGGGAGGAGGAGGATCCAGTTGTTGTGGTCCACGTAGGTACCAACAACATAGGCAGGACTAGAAAAAAAGACCTGTTTCGGGATTATGAAAAGCTAGGAACAAAATTAAAAAACAGGTCTTCAAGGGTCATAATCTCTGGATTGCTGCCCGAGCCACATGCAAATTGGCATAGGGAGGCGAGGATCAGGGAAGTAAACACGTGGCTAAAAGAGTGGTGTGGGAAAGAGGGTTTCCTTTTCATGGTGCACTGGCATCAGTTCTGGGACAGGAGGGACCTATACCTCTGGGATGGACTCCACCTGAACAGGGCCAGGACCAGTGTTCTGGCGAAAAGGGTAAATAGGGTGGTCAATAGGGCTTTAAACTAGTAAGTAGGGGGGAAGGGAGGCGTGAGCGTACAGGGAGTATAACAATTAATGGAAGGCAAAGCAGCAGGTTAGCAGGTGACGAGGAAGCTTCAACTCCATTGAAAATTAGGAAAAATGTTAAAGGGAAGGAGAACTCAAGAGCTGTTAGTAATGGAGGTGATAGGACTCAAAAAGAAGGTGCAAAAACTGGCATAAGGGCACTTTATCTGAATGCTCAGGGCATTCGAAACAAGGTGGATGAGTTGATGGTGCAAATCATGACAAATGGGTATGATTTAGTGGCCATTACAGAGACATGGTTACAGGATGGTCATGACTGGGAGTTAAATATCCAGGGGTATCAAACTGTTCAGAAGGACAGACACGAAGGTAAGGGAGGTGGTGTCGCTCTGATTTTTAAGGATGATATCAGGGCGGTAGTGAGAGATGATATAGGTTCTACTGAACAAAAGGTTGAATCCATTTGGGTGGAAATTAGAAAGAGCAGGGAGAAGAAGTCACTGATAGGTGTGGTCTATAGGCCACCAAATAATGACATCGTGGTAGGGTGGGCAATAAACATAGAAATAGCTAATGCATGTAAAATTGGTACAGCAATTATCATGGGGGATTTTAATCTACATATCGATTGGTCAAACCAGGTCGGTCATGGCAGCCTTGAGGAGGGGTTCATAGAATGCATCCGCGATAATTTCCTTGAACAATATGTAATGGAACCTACAAGGGAGCAAGCTATCCTAGATCTAGTCCCATGTAATGAGACAGGAATAATTAATGATCTCACAGTTAGGGATCCTCTCGGAAGGAGCAATCACAGTATGGTCAAATTTAAAATACAGATGGAGCGTGAAAAGGTTAAATCCAGTACCAATATCCTGTGCTTAAACAAAGGAAACTATGAAGGGATGGGGGAGGAGTTAGCTAAGGTAGAATGGGAGCAAAAACTTTATGGTGGATCAATTGAGGAACATTGGAGGACTTTCAAAACGATTTTTCACAGTGCTCAGCAGAAGTATATTCCAGTGATAAGGAAGAACTGTAGGAAAATAGATAGTCAGCCATGGCTGTCTAAGGAAATAAAGGGAAGTATCAGATTGAAAAGAAAAACACATACAAGAAAGCAAAGAGTAGTGGGAAACTAGTCGACTGGGAAATCTTTAAAGGCCAACAGAAAGCCACAATAAAAGTTATAAAGAAAAGTAAGATAGATTATGAGAGTAAACTAGCTCAGAATATAAAAACAGGCAGCAAAAGTTTCTATAAATATGTAAATCGTAAAAGAGTGGCGAAGGTAAACATTGGTCCTTTAGAGGATGAGAAGGCCAATTTAATAACTGGGAATGAGGAAATAGCCAAGGCATTAAACAGTTATTTTGTGTCGGTCTTCACAGTGGAAGACACAAATAACATGCCAAAAACTGATGGCAAGAAGGTTATAGCAGGTGAGGACCTAAAAACTATCATCATCAGTAAGGAGGCAGTGCTGGGCAAGCTCATGGGGCTAAAGGTAGACAAGTCTCCTGGCCCTGATTGAAATGCATCCCAGGGTACTAAAAGAGGTGATGGGGGAAATAGCAAATGCACTAGCAATTATTTACCAAAATTCACTGGTGGTTCCCGCAGATTGGAAAATGGCCACTGTGATGCCACTGTTTAAAAAAGGAAGTAGACAAAAAGCAGGTAACTTTAGGCCAGTTAGCTTAACTTCGGTAGTGGGGAAAATGCTTGAATCTATCATTAAGGAAGAAATAGCAAGACATCTGGATATAAATTGTCCCATTGGGAACACCCAGCATGGGTTCATGAAGGGTAGGTCATGTTTAACTAATTTGGTGGAATTCTTTGAGGTCATTACTTGCATGGTGGACAATGGGGAACCTGTGGATGTGGTGTATCTGGATTTCCAGAAGGCATTTGCCAAGGTGCCACACCAGAGGCTGCTACATAAGATACAGTTGCACGGTATTACAGGTAATGTATTGGCATGGATAGAGGATTGGTTGACGAGTAGAAAACAAAGAGTAGGGGTAAATGGGTGTTTTTCTGGTTGGCGGTCAGTGGCTAGTGGTGTGCCTCAGGGATCAGTGTTGGGACCGCAATTGTTTACAATTTACATAGATGATTTGGAGTTGGGGACTAAGTGTGGTGTTTCAAAATTTGCAGATGACACTAAGATGAGTGGTAGAGCAAAGTGTGCAGAAGACACTGAAAGTCTGCAGAGGGATATAGATAGAGTGGGCAAAGGTCTGGCAGATGGAGTACAAATGTTGATAAGTGTGAGGTCATCCATTTTGGTAGGAATAACAGCAAAATGGACTATGTTTTAAATGGTAAAAAATTGCAGCACACTGCTGTGCAGAGGGACTTGGGTGTCCTTGTGCATGAATCGCTAAAAGTAGGATTGCAGGTGCAGCAGGTAATTAAAAAGGCAAATGGAATTTTGTCTGCCATTGCTCGAGGGATGGAGTTTAAAAACAGGGAGGCTATGTTGCAGCTGTATAGGGTCCTGGTGAGGCCACACCTGGAGTACTGTGTGCAGTTTTGGTCTCCTTACTTGAAAAGGGATATACTAGCACTGGAAGGGGTGCGGAGGAGATTCACTCGGTTGATTCCAGAGTTGAGAGGGATGGATTATGAGGAGAGACTGCTTAGGCTGGGATTATAATCAATGGAATTCAGAAGAATGAGGAAAGATCTTATAGAAACATAGAAGATTATGAAGGGAATAGATAAGGTGGAGGCAGGGAGGTTGTTTCCACTAGCAGGTGAAACTAGGACTAGAGGGCATCACCTCAAAATAAAGGGAAGCAGATGTAGGACTGAGGTCAGGAGGAACTTCTTCACCCAAAGAGTTGTGAATCTGTGGAATTCCCTGCCCAGTGAAGCAGTTGAAGCTACCTCACTGAATGTTTTTAAGGCAAGGCTAGATAAATTTTTGAACAGTAAAGGAGTTAAGGGTTATGGTGTGCGGGGAGGTAAGTGGAGCTGAGTCTCAAAAAGATCAGCCATGATCTTATTAAATGGCAGGGCAGGCTCAAGGGGCCAGGTGGCCTACTCCTGCTCCTAGTTCTTATGTTCTTATGTTATTTTGAGAACACAGAAAACGGAAGGGGGGTCTTGATTGAGGTGTCCAAGATTATGAGGGGCTTGGAGAGGGTGAAAAGGAAGCAGCTGTTCCTCTTAGTTAAAGGGTCAATAATGAGAGGGCACAATTTTAAGATGAAGGATAGGAGGTTTTGAGACGGTTTCAGGAAAGAAACTTCTTCACCCAGGGGATGGTGGGAATCTGGAAAGCACTGCCTAGGATGGTGGTAGAGGCAGAAAATCTCACAATCTTTCCAAACTTGGATGAGTGTGTGAAATGTAATAATTATCAAGGTTATGGGCAGAATGGGATTAGTGTAGATAAGTCAGCTCAGACTCAGTGGGCTTAAGGGACTCTTTTTTGCTGTATGACTCTATGACTTTAGGGCAGCTCACATCACCTCTTCAAGGGCAATTAGAAATGGGCAATATGTTCTGGTCCAGCCAGGAAGACCACATTGCCTGCTTAAAAAATAAATCATCAGCAAACAACCCCACTTCTGATCTTGTGTTGCAGAGATGGTCACTGAGAGTGGGTGGGTACGTGGCAGGCTTGTAATGTTATCTATTTTACACGCTCTTACACCAAAAGCACAACTGGCAGGAGAATGTATTATCCAGCCTTAAGTCACACTTGGAACAGGAACATTCAGCAAATGATTTAATAAACATATTGCTGAACATGGAACAATGCATTTTGACTGTTATGCTCTCATACCGTTTACCATCAATCGAAATCCAGTCTTTTTCACAGTTTGGCTGTAAGCCTTCCAATCTCAGGGTTGGAAACTGGATCCGGAGTCTCAGCTTTGGGTTCGGTACCTAAGCACAAAACAAAAATCTTAGTAAATACCTATAATGTGCACAGTCTCTACTTCAACACTAAATTAAAGTTAATGTGCTCAAGTGATGCAAGCCTTAAGATCCCATTGGT
Organism: Rhincodon typus; assembly: GCF_021869965.1. Classification (NCBI taxonomy): domain Eukaryota; kingdom Metazoa; phylum Chordata; class Chondrichthyes; order Orectolobiformes; family Rhincodontidae; genus Rhincodon; species Rhincodon typus. The sequence continues at coordinate 30,873,602 of NC_063342.1, forward strand.
CTATATTTACTATCTGACATTGTGTCAGTGATATTATTATTGATGGTATTATTTCTTTTCTAATATCCAAGTTGCAAAGTCCAAAGCCATGAGATTACAGATTGTGGCTGGATACATTGCTGCTGCAGCTGGCACGTAGCTTCTCTTGGGAGTTGAGTTTTGAGTTGCAGTATCTGTTCTGAATCTATCCCTTTTAACATAGTAGTGGTGCCACGTAGCACAGAATCACAAATTGCTATGGTGCAGAAGGCAGCTATTTGGCCCATCATGACTGCATCAGCTCTCCAAATGAGCATTGTGTTATTGCCATTCTCATGCTTTTTTTGGACAACCCTGCACATTAATTTCTATTTAATTGATTAATGTCCTCTTCGGTGCCTAAATTGAACCTGCCTGTACCACACTTCCAGGCAGTACATTAAAGACCTGAAACATTCGCTGTGTGACAAAGTTTCTTCTCATTTCACATTTACTCCATTTGCAAATCACTTTAAATCTGAGTCAGCTGTTCTTCATTTACCACGGGAGCAGATTCCCATGGTCTATTCTGTCCATATCTCTCATGATTTCAGAAAACTTCAATCAAATCTCTTCTTAACTTTCTTCTCTCCAAGGGAAACTGTCCAACTTCACCAATCTGTCTTCACAGCTGAACTTCACCATACCTATAGCCATTCCTGTAAATACTTTCTGCACTTAAATGGATGTGCCTCAGTTCGAAGAGGTTCTCATTTAAGGAGTCAGATCAGTTGGAACCGTGACTGAAATCTACCAGTTGCAAGAAAGCATGTGACTGCAGTTGAGTGACTGGGAGAGCCCCTATAGTGTTAATGAATAAAACTGTTTATACTGTTGGATTTATGATAGGCAGAATAAACACATTAAGGCAATTTGTTAGTTTTGACTTCAGAACAGAAGGTTAAATGTTTTAATTCAGAAGAGCCTAGAGATCTGTTCAGAAGATAGAATAGATTCTTTTAATAGGAAAATCAAGTCAACTCAGGGGAACGAATCACCCTGGCAGAAATGGCTTCTTGTCTTTGCAGCTTTCAAGACAGCAGAGTTTGGATGGAAATCTTCAAGTTGTTAGAACTGAGAAAGATAAGGCCATCAGAATTATGAGAGTTTCATGCCAGCAGACTGAGAAAGGAATCATTAAAATTTTCTCCACCATGTAAAATTAGAAAGCTGTCAAAATTCAGTTCAGTAAAGATTTTAAAAGAAATCTGAGATAGGATTGATATTTCTCTGAGATTGAGTCTCTATAACAGATGACGTTGGGAAACAGAGAATCTCACTAGTGTGTTTTCTACTAGTGATTCTCCTAGTCTGTTCTAATTCTGCTCACTCTGCTGTATTTGTTATCAGTGATGCTCAGCTCTGTGACATTATTACAAGGTTGCTCTAGGCTCCTACTACCCTTACACAACAATCACCATGAGTGATACAAGCTCTTTTCTATATTTATTTATTGATTGGAATTATATTTTACCAACAGCCATGAAAGGATTTGAACTTGCATCTCCAAAGCATTAGTCCAAGCCCTTGGATGATTAGTCCAGTACTATTAATGCATAAGCTCCTATTCCTTCGCTGTTACTATTCCTACATATGAATATTATTTAAATCTTGTTGCCATAGAAATAAAAAGCTTTCCATCAATCTCTTCATCATATGTTGCCGAGTGCTTATCTCAAAATCGCTACAATATTTCAAAGTCATTTTATGCTTAGTTTGCTGAAACTGCACAAAATATTCAGACATATTATTCTACCGTGATCTATTTGAAGTATACTAGGTTACCTGTTTGGGATGGATCTAAAAAGGATGCTAAAAGAAAGGGTAAGTAAAATTCTGTTGAAGGTTGTCAGTAAGGCAAAAATGGCAAACCATCCAGTGGAAAACAAATTGAGTCATTGTGCTGCAGATCCAAAAACTGTCAGACTGGATAGTTAGTCTTGTATTTTCTTTCATTAACATTGAAAATGTGAATACAGCACTTTCCTTTATGAAATGAAATAAATGAAGTATCACAAAAAAAGATAGATGTCCTGTGTGTTGGCATGCTTTGTCAAATGCCCTTCTATAATTTGTACTCTCTTAGTTGTTGTACACAGATACAATTATTGACTCAATGTTTTTAATCCATCTTTTATTTCTGCTGGTAAGGCACATGAAAGAAGTAGATTCTAGAACTGGACTGGCCAGTCTATTACTAAGGTGATTCATTATATAATGCAATTCTAGAAAATTCTGTTGTCAGTGTAAAAAGCACAAAGCATACCAATTTAACAGAGGAACAGTCTGTGCTTGAACTGTACAAGTATTGATCACCTGCTAAATTCAGACCACTTTCTTTTAGGCATCTTCGACATGTGATGATATCCTGACTCAAGACTGTTCAGCATCTCTCGTGGCCTTCAATTCCAAGTAATTTGTTTTAGTGTAAAGGGAAACCTCATCTCATGAGAAAACAAAGGAGTGCTCACCCAATTACACAGAAGTTGCTATTGGAAACTTTATACCACTTTACACCAACCCTGAAAACCACTCTAAAATCCACTTCCTAGATTATTACAGTGCTGCTGCCAGTGAGGCAAGTGATGTTATGTTGATGTCTTCAATTGTGTGAGCAGCCTGTGGGGTCATGATCAATGTAAAAAGGTCAAGTTGAGATATATTGCTATAGTCTAAAGACCAATTTAACTTGGGAACATATTGTTGCTATTACAAGAGGTCTGGCCCCAGAGACAGATAAAGTGTAAAGTCTGATCTCCTAACATAACTGCTAATCTAAATTTTTTTGCACTAACTTTAATAAAATAGAAGAATGAATGCCAGAGAGGTTGAGTTAGAATGGTTTCCCTGCATCAGATAATATGCAGGCATTTTCCCAGTTTAAGTGCCTGGATTAACCTGGTGGGAACGTCCACTTCCAAATGACTGCACTCCTCCGAAACGTGGGAGTGTGTTTCTTCTAATCTAGATGTGTACCCACATGACTGGGGGTGTATCTCAGGTGCTCACGAATAAGGGAAATTCTTAAATCCTCCAGACTCTCAGCCCAGAAACCTTCAAATGGCAGCTCATCAATCCAATGAGTACCAGACTTAGACTCTGAAGTGAGCTCCATTACTGCTAGTTGCCAGGCATTCTGTTCAATAGGTCTGCTGTTGGATTCACAATTCAGGCCTCTGCTTGGAATGCATGGAATTAAAGCAGCATAGGACCCAGTGCATTCATGCCCTGATCTAAGTTTGGCTGTTGCACCACTTTCTCATTGGACTTACAGCAGAACAGTGCTGGATGGATTTCAGGCTATTTGCGTAATTACATTTGCAGCAATTAATTTGTCAGACTGGACACAAAGTACATACCTAGAGTGATAACCTTCTTAAATATTGAATAAAATACCTACGTAAAAACTGTTGTGGAGTTAAAACTAACGTTGGTTCACGATCTCCAAAATGATCTCTTAAGGTATTAAGAATCTGAGACCAATACTGCATTCCAGGTTACAGTGCATTGGTCAAATTACAGCTATTCAAAGAAAATTAATTCCATTTGGGAAAACTACAAGAGATTATAAAAAAACCCTTGATGTATTGAATTTCTAATCCTTACGTATCAACAGAGTGATAAGGGTCTTTGGCAGGATTTGCAAACAACCACATGAAACAGAAAAGTAGATTTAGAAACAATGCTTTGCAGGTTTTTAGGTCAGTTTTTCAATATACAGGTTCTGTTCAAAACAACATGAAAACTATATCAAGGAAACTTGCAGGTAACTACAGTCACACTTAATTTTGAAATAAACTATTATTTCTTCATCCTGTGTGACTATGACAAGTCCACAACCTGGAGAGCTTATGAAATTGCATGTACAGTATTTACAGGGCTTCTTGGACTAGTTCTGTATCTTTGAGACTTTTAATGAAACTATCTCCTCTGAAACTATAGTCATGCTGCATAGTTAGTTACCAGTCAAGGTGCTTACGCCAGATGTGGGTTCCCTTTTTAAAAAATGCTGTTTCATTAAAAGAGTTTAAGGAAAGAATTGTATGTCAAAACGAGTCACAAGCCAAAAACTTAATGATGTCATTTCCTGTTCCTTGTAATGTAGGAAATGTTCCCTACCACAGGTGGGAGTATCAAGCATTCTCAAGACTCGAGCGAAACAATTGCTTTACTGTACCCAAGCAACAGACTTCAAGCCCTGACCACAGAAGAGTATCCGTTGCACCAATACTCAAATTTGTTAGTTAGCACTGAATTAAATGCCTGAACTCTTTTCCCCTGACCTGAAGACCTTTGCCACTTCCAGGCATTCTACAATCTCACAGGCAGTCACTGACACCAGCTGCTCTAACTCCCAGTAGTCACAACAGTAGTCAATGGTGACAAGATAATCAGTTCCTATGGGTGTGAAGACTTCTGGTAGATTCATCTATGATCTGTCTGGGAAATCATGCATATCACAACCAATTCTTTAACTTGCTTAGCTCAGTATTCCTTCCAACACTACTCTGGTTTATGTGGTCCTTAACCTAATTGCTCATGTTTGGCCTGTACAGCACACTCTTGCTTTCCTCAGATTAGCTTTAATTCCTTGTTAGCTTGTATGGATATGCTACAACATTTCTTTTCTAAACTCCTTAGGTATAATGACTCATCTCTTTGGACAAGATGCCATCTTGAACTATCACTTCATCTCTGTAGGTGAAATACTCCAGACAATGATCAGAATCTAGTACAATTGCGAGGCAGAGCCCACTAGATTAACCTGAGATTACAAGGAAAAGATACAATTGAACATGTCTTAAGTAAAGTAGATCGTGAAGTGACAGTGAAAGGAATTCACCGAGGTCCTGACAAGACGAGAGCTGTATCAGAGTTGTGACAACCAACACTGAAAGCAATACAATGATTTGTTGGATCTATTGATTATTTCCTGATTTGTCATCAGAGTGTGAAGCTCTCTGCAAGCTCACTGTGAAGGATGTGCATTGGCATTGTGGCATTGACCACGAAGCTGTTTTCACTAGAATCAACTAGAAACAACTGTTCCAATGCTGAGGTACAAAGATATCATTGATGAAGACATCTTGCAATGTGTTGTCAGCAAGTTAGAACTTCGAGCTACCCTTATGCAACAAACAAACTTTTGCGTTTAGGTGATTAACACAAATTGACTATCACTATGATAAATAGTGTTTGGCTATTTGCTTTGCTTGTGAGCATTTTAAACAATACCTGTTTGGGAAAGACAATGTGGCAGTGGAGTGAGGGTTACTAATTCAAGTTTCAGTCTTGCTTCAGCTAACATGAATGGATTTTGTTTACTATCTATCATCTGGAACTAAAGATCTTCATTTTTTCCACTGCATTCAGCTCTTGGCTTCAACTGCTCTCTTGGCATGAGATCTTTTTATCATAAAGCCTGAACCTCACTTTTGAGGGTTTCAGTTATGTATCATCGTCCTTTGTGAAATAATACAGCATGCAAAGCTCATGATGTTACACAAAGCATTGGTATCTTTGTAGCAATTCATATTCACCTATATTCTCTTTCCACAGTCATCACTTTGACAGTCACAAACTACGTATCACCTTTGGATCAGAGGATATCAACCTGTTGAATGCTGTGAAGTGATTCATCAGAATGATTGGCTGAAATCTCCTCAGCCACCATCTCTGTGGGCTTGTTTTGCTTCTTTCTAATACTTTCGTGCAATGTGATTCAGCTTATTGGAGTTAGGGCATTGTTTTCCCCATACTGGACATGTTTTCTTTGCTGGATTTTCGGTACGTGTTTCTTCTTTTTTTCTAATCTGTTACTCTCATTCAGCCTGCAATGCTGTCAGCATAATGCAAAGCATCATCTGTTCCCCCATTAATATGCTGTAGCTGATGATGGACAACATCAGAGCTTCTGCATATGTCAATAGCTTTCTTGAGAGGACATCTCTCCTCCTTCAGCAGACATGCTGTCATGGCAGGGTCTTTCATGCCTCAAACAATTCTCTCTCTCATGAGACCATCTATCAGTTATCTAGGCACTCAGCATTCAATTAGATGCTTTGTTTCCCTTTCCCCTTTTACTCAGATATTGAAGAAATATTGCTGACAAATAAGGCTAATATGGGGCTCAAAGTGTATTTTGAAAGCCCACAAAACCTCTTCTGCCTGGCTTGTCTGACCCTCAGTGAGATCTAGGCTGCGATGTAGCATGTACACTTTTGCTCCAGCACTGATAGCAGTATAGCAAATCTTATATACTTAACTTATTTAATTAATTCTGTTGTTACTTCATACTTTTGCCACAGAGTGGAAAAATTCCAATTCAGGCTCATACCTCCTTACATTTCCATAGCAACAGGGAGTGGAAAATGCCCAACCATTTTGACTCACCCAGTAACACAAAGTCACAGACTTTGTTTTGTTTTCACTTTTTCCTTGCTTCTTATTTCAGCAGCTGTCTCCACACATTTCCAGCTGTCATCTCTCTGAAATGTTACAAGTGATGTGTGTCTAATGGCTGCACAGACTATACACAAACACACTTATGGTACAGGTAGAAGTCACATGACTGTGGCAAGACAGCCAGTACATCATGGGCACAAAAACAGAAATTGCCAGAAAAGCTCAGCAGATCTGTGGAGAGAAATCCGAGTTATCATTTCGGGTTGAGTGACCCTTCCTCAGAACTGGGTATAATTACTTTTATAGTCTGTGTCTATATGCAGCGAGGTCTAGATTACATTCAAGCAAATGCGGATATGTGGCAGGTAACAGTCACACCATGCATGTACCAGGTAATGACCATCTTCAACAAGAGAGAATTTAACCACTCCTTGATATTCAATGACACTGTTCATGCTGAATCCCTCACTATCAACATCCTGGTAGTTACCATTAACCTGAATCTTAACAGATCCAGTCATACTTATACTATGGCTACAAAAGACGGCTGAAAGGTGGAAATTCTGTGGCAGGTAACTCATTTCCTGAGTCACTTTTTCAAAGTCTGTCGACTATCTGTAAGGCACAAGTCAGAAGTATGGTGGAACACTACCCACTTGCCTGGATGAGTGCAACGTCTACAACTCAAAGGTTTTCAATATCAATCGGGACATTTGTCAGAATGCAAATCATTAGACTAAGTTTTCACTCCCTCCAACACGAATGCAGAGTGGCAGCAGTGTGTACAACTTCCACTTACCAAGCTTCCTTCATCAGCACCTTCTAAACCTGAAACTTTATCAGCTGGAAGAAAGTGATTAGGAATGTGACTGTACATCATTCTAACATGAAATTACCATTCTTTCACTGTTGCTGGGTCAAATTCCTGGATGCACCTCTCTAACAGTGCTGGGGGTGTGCCATATCATATGGACTGCAAAGGTTCAAGGTGTCAGCTCACCACAATCCTCAAGAGTAATTAGGAATGGGCAATTAATACTGGCCTAGCCAATGATGTTCAGAACCCAGAAATGAATTTTTAAAATGTAGCAATGAGTACAAAAGCTAATTTTAGATTGAACTCTTTCATACAGCAACCAAAAGACATTTATCCCATTAGCTTGGAATGGCTCTGAATCTCACTCATCTGCAGCAAGAACGAATACTTGAATGATTGATGCAATCAGTTTTTCTTAGAGAAAGGTTTTCAACATCACTCACAAGAAATGGAATGTATGTATATAAATCAATGAGAACTAGAGATGGCTCCTTTTGATTGTTCTGCCAATTTCTCTGAACCAAGTCTCTTATCAACTCCCCTGAAAGCATTTGATTCTTTGCAATGTCCCAATGGCACCCTGTCCAAGTGGTGAAGTTCAACATATAAATTTAAACAGCCAGCTTAATCTATTCAGAACATACCTGGTAGTGACCAGAGATAACTTTACCCCCACTTGGGTAAAAGAAAGTTTGATTTTAACAGTTCAGACAAATATTTTTGTGCTATTGTGTAGTTTTTAAAGAGGTCCCAACATCTCTGTTAAAAGAATGTTTCCCATAAAGATTTTTTGAGAAGATTTGTAGCTCACAAACCAACAACCACCCTGCGACAGCTACTGATTAACATACAGGATCCCATACCCATAACCAATAAAACTAATGTAATATACAAAATACCATGCAAGGACTGTGAGAAACATTACATAGGCCAAACTGGAAGAAAACTGACAATAAGGATACACGAACACCAGCAAGCCACTGAGAGACACGACCAATTCTCACTGGTCTCAATATACGCGGACAAAGAAGAACACGAATTTGACTGTAGTGGAGTGGAGTGTATATGGGGTCGAGCTCTATGTGTTTGTTGATGGCTTTCTTCGTGAAGTACCAGGCTTCTAGAAATTCCCTTGCTTGTCTCTGCTTTGCTTGTCCCAGGATCTTGGTGTTGTCCCAGTCGAATTGGTGGTTCTCCTTATCCATGTGGATAGAGATGAGTGAGTATTGGTCATGTCTTTTTGCAGCAAATTGGTGTTTGTGTACCCTTGTTGTTAATTTCCTTCCTGTTTGTCCGATGTAATATTTGTCACAGTCTCTGCAGGGAATCTTATATATGACACTGGTCCTGTCCATAGTGGATAGTAGGTCTTTGGTTCGGGTGAGCAGTTGTCATAGGGTTGATGTGGGTTTGTGTGCCACTCTGATGCTATGACCAATACTCACTCATCTCTATCCACATGGATAAGGAGAACCACCAATTCGACTGGGACAACATCAAGATCCTGGGACAAGCAAAGCAGAGACAGGCACGAGAGTTCCTAGAGGCCTGGTACTCCACGAAGAAAACCATCAACAAACACATAGAACTCGACCGCATATACACTCTACTGCAAAGGAAAACCGGAAGTGAGGTAATCCAGCTCAATGGACTCTAGGGTTTAAAAACCAGGCAGGAAAACACAACGGCGCTTCATCAGAGGCTGCACTGACGATGTTATCCAGCAGGGTAACGAAACGTCTGCGAAACAAGAAACCAGCTCGGTGAGCCAACCAACCTCAAAACCTACCATTTGATATTTACTGGCACGCTACAGGATCATTGCAACATTTCACAAGTTAAAGTTTTAAAAACCATGCATAGTATTCTGCACCCACACAACAATTGCAGGACAGTGATAACACAGTGTGGAGTGGAAGAACACAGCAGGCCAGGCAGCATCAGAGGAGCAGGAAAGTTGACATTTCGGGTCGGCACCATAAAATTTTCTGAAGAAGGGTCCCGACTTGAAATGTCAACTTTCCTGCTCCTCTGATGCTGCCTCGCCTGATGTGTTCCTCTAGCTCCACACTGTTTATTCTCAGACTCCAGCATCTGCAGTTCTTAATATCTCCAAATGCAGGACAGTGACTTAAACAAAATAGATTCAACACCTAATAAATAGACATAGAAGAAATTTGAATTTGCAATTTCATGTTGCTTGATGCATGAACCTACAAATGTACAGGTTTTAGTTGGTCAATTCTGAAAGGAAGGATTAGATAAGAGGCAGTTTCATTGAAATCCAGCAAACCCTTTTACATTGTAAATTTAACAGATTACGGTTGTATGTATATCTGAATAGAACAATTTCATATTTTAGTCTAATTCTAACAAAACAGAAGATTGGAAGATAAGATCAATGTTAGTAAAACCCACACAAAACAGGTGCCTGCCGGTCGAGACACCCTTCATTAATGCAAAAGCAAAAACAAATGCTACAAACCACCAGTTATGGTGTTATATAGTAAGGTTATAGTTATATTGTGGGGTTCCAATTATGCATAATTTGTACATAAATAGTTTATAATCTTAAATTTTACTTACTGTAATTGTCCAGAGGCAGTTGATATTTGGAGGGTAGTTACTGGGATACAATGGAGAGGCCAGTGATCCATTATAAGCAGTTATAGTTCCACCACAGGCTGAAAATAAAAAAGAATAGGAACAAATAACACATTTCAATTACACTGACATGCAAAATAATTTATGCGTATTTTTACCAAAGTATATCAAAATTTCCAAGTTATACTATGATTAAAAGCCTCTGACTAAAGACAAAGTAGTTTTGCTTTTAACTATACAGTTAAAGTTCAGAGGAAATGTCTGTGGGCACAATATTTTGTATGTCCTTGGCAGAGAAATCATAAACCCGTTATGTCATGTGTGTTTATAAATTCACTGGAGAAAAAATGGAAATTGTCCTTCCCCCATTTCAATCTAAAGGTAAAAGTGACATTTATTAAAAAAGTAGGAACAGGTGTAGACCATTCAACCCTTTGAGCTAATGCCCATTCAATATGATTACAGTTGATCATCCTGCTCAGAACCCCGTTCCTGCTTTCTCCCCGTACAGTTTGATCTCTTTGGCTGTAAGAAATATATCTACAGGAGGGTTGCGACCAGTTTCTATTCTAGGGTCAATTCCAAGTCAAAACACAATGGAGGACAATATAAAACAGCTATTTATAAGTTCAGAAGTGGTCATATGTTGGGTCTTTAAAATTACACCCTGCATGAGATTGCATTCATAAGAAGAACATTTGTAAGTTGTACATTCATAAATCAAGGACCCTATGCAACTCCTTCTTGAAAACATTCAATGTTTTGGCCTCAAACAATTTCTGTGGCAGGGAATTCCACAGGCTCACCTCTCTGGCTGAATAAATTCCTCCCCCATTTCAGTCCTAAATGGCCTACCCCTATTCTTAGCCTACGACCCCTGGTTCTGGACTCCCCAGTCATCAACAACATCCTTTCAGGATGTTAGAAAAATCCCAGTCACAAAAACAGTTCAATAAACAATCTGAATTATCTTTTTCAGAAAACACTCCAGTGACTTTTTTTGCTCTTCTGACATCTTGTTTTTAAATAGTAGTTCGCCTACAAGATGCCAATCCAAGTCACTGCCTTTTTCCCTGGACCTATTTGTAAAAGGTAGTGACAATCCACATACAACCAAAACCCAGGAACAATCCTCCATCTTACAACTCTCACACCCCATATCTAAGGCTCCTAACTCACATTTATGGCTTTCTTAGAATAATAGATTCATAGAATTTAAGTGCCAAAGCACTCATAAAATCTCCAGAAATCCATGAAACTCCATGAAGATGCGACTTACTCAATGACTGTAAACTACTATGATAACAAGATGTAGAGCTGGATGAGCACAGCAGGCCAAGCAGCATCAGAGGAGCAGGAAAGCTGACGTTTCGAGTTTAGACCTTTTTCTGAAGAAGGGTCTAGGCCCGAAACGTCAGCTTTCCTGCTCGTTTGATGCTGCTTGGCCTGCTGTGTTCATCCAGCTCTAAATCTTGTTATCTCAGATTCTCCAGCATCTGCAGTTCCTACTATCACTGTAAACTACTAGGTAGGATGTATTTCCTTCATATAAAAAAAAGTCTCATGTCCTACAATGTCAAAAGCAACACTGCATCTAGACTTGGCTTGAGACACACAAGTGACAATCTTTCTCTAATCTGATCAATGCTCAAATTCCTCCAAATACTGAGACTTCAGATCTGTTTTTATGGAAAGCTTTTGATCATAGGAATTGTTTTGAGAGTGTGTTTTTGCTCCTTACATTTAGTTTGGAGGTAATTTTCTACTGCTCTGAGTTACAGTTTTTGTAATCCAGACCTTCCAGCTATCAACCTTTAGATCAGAGTGGGAATTGTTTATGGAACTTTAACTTGAACCTTAGTTGCAGAATTAGATCACCAACAGCAGGAGTTGCAAGTTTCTCATCACCCACTTGTCATGTTACAGTAGTTACAGGTGAGGAGAGGTCCAGATTGCAGGAAGCAATGCATCCACCATAGGTTTGTGACAGTGTAAACTTCACAACTTTAATAAGTTCACAAATTGAAAGAATTAGCAGTATCTTTCTGGAATAAATTGTTTCTTGAGACGAAAGGGGCAAGGAGAAGCTGTTACAAAGGAATTAAAAGCAACTGGCATATTAACCATCCCTCAGAAGAGGAGTCAAAGCAACATAAACAAGCTGCTTCCTGGGAGACATTGCTTGGTAACCTGCTGCCTCATGACAAATGGGCAATTAAGACTGCCTGCAGAAGGAATGTCCTGAAGTAAAGAGGTTAATTGCAGGACAGGCTGTTTCAAACACAGTTGATCAGGTGGCTCCCATTGTATCTTCCTGGTCAGATCTTCAATGGATGGCTTCCACTTTAGGTGTAAAGATCTTGAGTAAGCTTGATTGGCACAGGTTAAAAATATCATTGCAACTCCCTGGAAAGCTTGCACAAACATGCAAGCAGTGGTTTTTCTGTTTGATAAAGAGGAAACTTTTGATCGATGAAGACTCCAGGGTGACCTACTGCATATGCAACTGATGGCTCCCTGAACCTGTGAGAGGTCATCAGAATGGCAACGTCTAATGCCTGCTCATTCTGACCACCTCATCAGTTGAAAAGCACACATAATTTTCTCTCTTTAAAGTTTATGGTGTGACATTATTGATGATTCAATAGATTTTTTCATCCCCAACACTGACTACCCCTTTGGAGATCTCAACTCTGCAGTTTGCCTTCTGATCAGAAGTAGTTCTCCTGTTCCGTATTACATTCGGTAACAGCTAACACTGAAAAGCACACATAAGAACCAGTCTTGGGCAACACAGGGTGCCAGCAGCAAAAATAACAAGGGCTGATTGATGTTGGCAGCCAGTAGCAAAATATGCCCTCTAGGCAGATCTATTTGTGGGAGACCACCCTCAGGAGGCAGTTGAGGATACTGCATCAGAAGGCAATGGCATTTGATGGCTCCTGGAGACTGACCTCCACCAAATAGATTTTCTGCCTAGAGGGCAGTTACAATTCCTTATTCTTCCTTTGTCCACTATCCCTTCATGATGCTTCACAAGTACTAGAGCCAAGCTGCTCTGATCCCTGCTCTGATGCTCTTGACAGATGTCTTCTGGGTTTGAGAATATGTGACAGTCAAGCCAATGAATGTTCCAAATGTATTTATGCAGTGGTAGACTAAGCCATTAGGACAGAAAGTAGCAACGGGACTCTGATTGAGGCAAGGTGAAGAGAAATAAGTCAACGTCCCAATTCAATGTCCTTTTTTCTCCATCTCCCCTCCCATGGCTCATCTCCACCTCCTGCTAGCAATAAGTAGGAGAGTATTTTGCCACGAACCATGAGAACGGAGATATGGTTTTATCAATCCTATTTAAGGCCACATTGGTGACGGATTGCAATTGCTTTGTCAACTGTTGCTTCACATAGGTATCCACTCTTTCCGCAGTCACAGATATCACCCTGAAAGCCTGCAAAACTGTGGCAGTCAAGTTAGTGACAAACTCCATCAATCTCTCTCCAGTGCACAGTGCAGGTTGGAGGCTGACAGAATGCTGCCTTTTCTGCTGCTCCTTCAGAATTGACTTCTCTGTTATGTATCTCACTTGGGAGAGCACTGCGCTTCCTTCACTTTGGCTGAGCTCTCCACTGCAGTCCCTATCTGCAATTCCAGCTCCTGCTCACTTATCATGTGCAAGGCAACATGTGACAATCCTCACACCTGCTGGTCCCATCAAGGTGTGTGTACATAAGCCAATGACTAGTGCATGAGTCCTGTAATAAATGTCCTCCTCTGAGAAATCTTCCTCCTCCTCTGCATTACATTCTACTGGAGGTTTGAAGTCCATGTAGGTGATGAAAGATATAAATTAAAATAGTCAAGGTGAGAAGGTGCCATGTCATAATTGTGCATGATATCATATTTCAACAGCTGCTGACAGCAAGTTGAGAGGGTCAGTGTTGTATACTGTGTGGCTGTTGGATATTGAATACTGTTGCCAGGTAACTTAGAGGCTCTCACTTCTCCATCTCTATTGGCCAGACACACTCGGCTTGCCTCCACTGTGTCTTCCTCCACAACTGCCTGTACAGAAATGGTTAGAAGGCCGCCTCTGTTTCTCTGCCTTTCCCTGATGTCCCGTGGCCTCTTCTCCGGCGAAGAAAGAAAGAGACTGATGAGTGTAACAAATGGAATGTCTTAATCAGCAGTATTTGTGGGACGCCCCATGAGGAAAAGGCATCATATGGAACTGTCTATGATGAATTGTCATACAGGAATGTGAGGCAGTCCAAGTCAGATAGGATGAATACACTGTAAGGTAAGTTTGAACGAGAAGTGATGCGCAGGAGTAGGTGTTTAGGGTTAGAGCCACATCAGGATATATCTTGATGTGTAATGCCACTGACCTTTCTTGCCCTGATTAGGTCATTGAACTTCTTGCAGCACCGTATCAAAGGGTCTAGCGTTATACCCCTGGTGCTGAATGATTTCCAATCATGCCTTCTTATTCTCTGTGGCAGGCTCCCTCCTCCCACTAGCAGGAAACAGATTCTCTCTCTGATTCGTTCAGCTCACAGCACCATTTCCAGGTACCATCAGTGAAGCAGGCTATTGCCTTACAACACTGAGTCCACTGTCACATTTTCTGGGATGCTGAAACACTTAAACATTGCTTCAAGTCTCATTCAAGCAGGATTCCTTTAAAGATTGAAAATGACTGACTGAAGGCTGTCATTGCAGCTACTTGTCCGAAGTGGTTAGGAATTCTGAAAGTCAGGTACAAGTGCAGCTTAAAAATGGCTTGCTGAAACGTCCAGTTCCCCAAGTGCTAATGAAACAGTCAACATCAAACCCATTGTTTTCAGGCTGCAGCATTTCCTACACCACTATGCTATAAATGGTAGAAATCTGAAATAAAAACAGAGGACGTTAGAAATACTCTTCACGTGAGGGAGAAACTTAGTTCATGTTTCAACTCTGCCACCTTCATCAGAATTCAAACTTCTGATGATAGGTCATCAATGTGATACATTAACTATGTTTTCCTCTCCAGCTGAGTGTGTCCATTATTATTTTTTAATATTTACTTTCATACTTCGTACCTAAATTTTCACGAGTCTCCTGTGACTGAGTCTTCTGAGCATTTCCTTGAAATCCAAGTACATTAAATTTATTCTTTTTTGTTAAACGAAAATGCAATCACCTTAAATTATTGAACATGGTGAACGTGCAGTAAATCTTTAATACATGTCCTTTTCTTGTGCTGTGCTTACTCACTTGATCCAAAAATATGGGTTGTAAGAGTTTACATTTAACTAACATTAAACTAACTAGTTCATGGTTATTCAGTTGATTGTTCTATTGAATTGGTGACATCAACTATGTACCAGTCTGCTGACATAACTTGTACATCCATATAAGACTGTAAGTGGCTTACAAAATTTAACAGCTGGAAAGTCAAAATGTTGACTCACTTGTTGTCTTGATATATTGTACTGTAGCTTCAAATTGATTCATACTTTGGGATTGTGAAAAGAATATAGCCAACATCACATTCCCTGAAGATGTCACAGTGAAGGTCTGCAAGGGAAAGAGTTGGCTGCTGGAACAAATCCTGTCAAATAAAGATACAACTTTGAATATTGTGTAAAGCTGGTTCTAATGTATGGTTAGAGATTAAGAACTGCTTTTTTCAAAATAATTCTAATTTACACAAGTGGCATTTCGAAAGCAATAAAAATAGCCAACTGTTTATATAATAATATCAAGTCACTTCAAAACTACAAAGAAGGAATATGATCAGAAATTACCCTGAGGTTTTAGTACGTTTGAATGCAAGGTGGGGTCAGCAAATGCCTCAGGCTTCAGAAGAAAATAATGTCCTGTTTCAAAAGTATTTGATTATTTGGGACTTTATGGTCAACAAATCACTTGTGTATCAGAAGAGATTTTGCATTTAACTAAACAATACACTGAAGGATGCTGCAATCTTTTTGAAACTATCTCAGCATAAGATAAAGCAAATTAAGTTGCAATATTATGTGTTTATGTGCTCCTCATTAATCCTTCAAAGCCAGCATTCAACAAAGTGCAACTAAATTGTCAGCTGGTATTGATCTGAAATTGCTTCAACCTGCTTGATGAGATTGTACTTTAAAAATAGTTTGATGTTTACTGTGACTGTGCAACCGAATATAAAATATATTATTCAGTATTGGTACATCAAGATAACTTACCGTTTTGAACACAAACAAGACAAACAAATTATTTCAAAACAACTCAAATGAATCAGAATCATTTCCAGACCTCATTAACTTGATGACGTACAAAGCCTTCCTCTCAGCTGTGAAGGGAGTTTTGAACAACAATGAGAAAATTATCGGAAATGCACAAGTGAACATCGATTTAATTTTGTGGAACTGAATCTACTTAGTAGTCCAATTTATGAATGCAAAACAAATAGTTTTATCAGAAGATTAAGGTAAAAGAACCAAGTTACACTGCAATGAACAAGATAAAAATGTTCAAGAACAAGTATGGTGGACACTGAAAATCTGTAATAAAAACATAAAATGCTGGAAATAGCATGTCTGGCAGAGGCTGAGGAAAGGGAAATTGAGCTAACTTTTTACCTTGATTATCTTTCATCAGAATTGGAACTCGCTAGAAATGCACTGGATTTTAAGCAAATGATGGGGGAAGAGTGAAAAAAGCACAAATGGAAATGACTGTTATATCACTTTCAGAGGAGGAGGAGGAGGATTCATGTGAGGCATCACAGTCAAAATAGTCAAGCACACTACAAATAGCGCAGAAATACATACCATGATGGAGCCTGAAGTGAATTTGGAATAGGTGCCACATGGTAACCAGCACTTCACTTTGAACAGGAGGAGGCAGAGCTAATTATGAGCATCCTCTTTAGAGAATGGAGGACAGCTCCAAATAAGGTCAGCTGAGTACAGCTGCAAAGCCTCACAAGTCACATACACGGTGAGGTAGGCGTCAGGGTAGGCAATGACTTAGTGGTATTATTGCTAGACTACTAATCCAGAACCTAGCTAATGTTCTGGGGACCCGGGTTCGAATCCCACCACGGGAGATGGTGGAATTTGAATTCAATAATTAAAAAAAAGTCTGGAATTAAGAATCTACTGATCACTATGACATCATTGCTGATTGTTGGGAAAACCCATCTGGTTCACTAATGTCCTTCAGGGGAGGAAATCTGCCACCCTCACCTGGTCAGGCCTACATGTGACTCCAGACCCACAGCAATGTGGTGGACTCTCAATTGCCCTCTGAAATGGTCTAGCTAGCTACTCAGTTGTACCAATCGCTACAAAGTCTCAAAGAAATGAAACCGGACAGATCACCTGGCATCGACCTAGGCACCAGAAAAGAAACAGCCCAGTCGACCTGCAAAGTCCTCCTCACTAACATCTGGCAGTTAGTGCCAAAATTGGGAGAGCTGTCTCACAGACTAGTCAAGCAACAGCCTGACACAGTTACACTCACAGAATCATATCTAACAGACAAAGTCTCAGACACCACCATCACCATCCCTGGATATGTCCTGACCCACTGGCAGGATAGACCCAGCAGAGGTGGTGGCACAGTGGTATACAGTCGGGAGGGTGTTGCTCTAGGAGGCCTCAACATTGACTCTGGACCCCATAAAGTCTCATGGCTTCAGGTTAAACATGGGCAAGGAAACCTCCTGCTGATTACACATACCGTCCTCCCTCAGCTGATGAATCAGTACTCCTCCATGTTGAACAACATTTAGAGGGAGCACTGACGTTGGCAAGGGCACAAAATGTACTCTGGGTGGGGGATTTCAATGTCCACCACCAAGAGTGGCTCGGCAGCAGTATTATTGATCGAGCTGGTTGAGTCCTAAAGGACATAGCTGCTAGACTGAGTCAGGTGGTGAGGGAACCAACAAGAGGGAAAAACATACTTGACCTTATCCTTACTAATCTCCCAGCTGCAGTTGCATCTGTCCATGACAGTATCAATAAGAGTGACCACTGCATAGTCCTTGTGAAGACGAAGTCCCACCTTCACATTGAGATCAACCTCCATCATGTTGTGTAGCACTATCACTGTGCTAAATGGGACAGACTTCGCACAGGTCTAGCAACTCAAGACTGGGCATCCATGAGGCGCTGTGGGCCATCAACAGCAGCATAACTGTACTCCAGCACAATCTGTAACCTCATGGCCTGGCATATCCCCCGCTCAACCACTCAATCATCAAACCAGGGGATCAACCCTGGTTCAATGAAGAGTGCAGGAGGGCATGCCAGGAGCAGCACCAGGCATACCCGAAGATAATGTTTCAACCTGGTGAAGCAACCAAACAGGACTACTTGCACGCCAAACAGCGAAAGCAGCAAGTGATAGACAGAGCTAAGCGATCCCACAACCAACGGATCAGATCTCAGCTCTGCAGTCCTGCCACATCCAGTCGTGAATGGACAATTAAACAACTCACTGGAGGAGGAGGCTCCACAAATATCCCCATCCTTAATGATGGAAGAGCCCAGCGCATCAGTGCAAAAGTTAAGGCTGGAACATTCGCAGCAACTTCAGCCAGAAGTGCCAAGTGGACGATCCATCTTGGCCTCCTCCAGTGGTCCCCAGCATTACAGGTACCAGTCTTCAGCCAATTCGATTCACTCCACGTGATATCAAGAAACGGTTGGAGACACTGGATACTGTAAATGCTATGGGTCCTGACAACATAACAGCAATAGTACTGAGGACTTGTGCTCCAGAACTTGCTGCGCCCCTAGCCAAGCTGTTCCAGTACAGTTACAACACCGGTATCTACCCGGCAATGTGGAAAATTGCTAAGTATGTCCTGTACACAAAAAGCAAGACAAATCCAACCCAGACAATTACCACCCCATCAGTCTACTCTCGATCATCAGTAAAGTGATGGAAGGTGTCATCAACAGTGCTATCAAGCAGTACCTGCTCAGAAATAACCTGCTCAGTGACGCCCAGTTTGGGTTCCGCCAGGGCCACTCAGCTCTTGACCTCATTACAGCCTTGGTTCAAACATGGACAAAAGAGCTGAATTCTAGAGGTAAGGTGAGAGTGACAGCTCTTGACATCAAGGCTGCATTCAACCACGTGAGGCATCAAGGAGCCTTAGCAAAACTGGAATCAATGGGTATAGGGGGCAAACTCTCCAGTGGTTGGAGTCATAGCCGACATATAGGAAGATGGTCGTGGTAATGGGAGGTCAATCACCTCAGCTCCAGGACATCTCTGCAGGAGTTCCTCAGGGTAATGTCCTAGGCCCAACCATCTTCAGCTGCTTCATCAATGACCTTCCTTCCATCACAAGGTCAGAAGTGGGGATGTTTGCCGATGATTGCACAATGTTCAGCACCATTCATGGTTCCTCAGATACTGAAGCAGCCCATGTTCACATGCAACAAGATCTGGACAATATCCAGGCTTGGGCTGACAAGTGGTAAGTGACATTCGCGCCACACAAATGCCAGGCTATGACCATCACCAATAAGAGACAATCTAACCACCATCCCTTGACATTCAATGGTGTTACCATCACTGAATCTCCCACTATCAACGTCTTGGGTGTTATCATTGACCACAACTCAACTGGACTCACCACAATAACACAGTGGCTACAAGAGCAGGCCAGAAGCTGGGAATACTGCGGCGAGTAACTCATCTCCTGACTCCTCAAAGCCTGTCCATCATCTACAAGGCACAAGTCAGGAGTGTGATGGAATACTTCCCACTTGCCTGGATGAGTGATGCCCAAAAACACTCAAGAAGCTTGACACCATCCAGGACAAAGCACTACATCCACATGCATCCACTCCTTCCACCAACAATACTCAATAGCAGCAGTGTGTACTATCTCCAAGATGCACTGCACAAATTCACCAAAGATCCTCAGACATCACCTTCCAAACCCACAACCACTTCCATCTAGAAGGACAAGGGCATCAGACATATGGGAACACCACCACCTCCAAGTTACGCTTCAAGCCACTCACCATCCTGACTTGAAAATATATCGCTGTTCCTTCAATGTCGCTGGGTCAAAATCCTGGAATTTTCTCCCTAATAGCATTGTGGGTCAACCCGCAGCAGGAGGACTGCAGCGGTTCAAGGAGGCAGCTCACCATCACATTGTCAAGGGCAACTAGGGATGGGCATGAAATGTTGGCCAGCCAGCGACACCCACATCCCACCCCACATCCCACAAATGAATAAAAAAAAGAAAATAATACAAGATAGCTCTTTTTGTGTGGCTAATAGTGCCTTCCAGGCATTGGAAAGAAATAGAATACTTGTCTACATGACAGATGCTAGGTGGTGATCATTCCCTTTAGGAAAGATTGGGTACGAAGTGAATACCATCCAGAATGCCTTACCCTCAAGAGAAATGTGCTTGGATCAGTGCAACCTGAGCTACTCTGCCACCTTGCAATGACTTGATGCTCACGCTGAACCTCTGGAAGTTACTGAGCTCCATCATGTGTTCCACCTCCTGTGGATATGTGCCATTCATCCACATCTTTCATATGTCTAAAAGGTTATGTTTTACAGAGGACAGCACACAACCACCATGCGAGAAACCCTTGAGGGACTGAACTGGATCATGGCCCACAACTATCAAGGCACAGGAACCACACCTTCACAAGGGTTCAGTGACATCATCAATGGTGGCAGAGGCGCAGTGATAGCAACAGTCATAGGGACTGTATTGTCGGGCTACGCAAAGGTACCAACAGTAATTACTTCAATGGATAACACTCAACCCTAGCAATCATATAAATAGTCTCTCTAGCGGCGCCTGAAATTGCCTCAGGAGAAAGGCAACTGGCTTGAGATCTTGTCTACACCTGCAGATGGTCACAGCCTGCAACTAAAGAAATCTTGCCATGGAGGAAAAGTGCACATTCCTCTGGGCTTGAGTGGTTCTGTCAATTTGGAATTCAAAGTATTCTACTGACATCTCATACTGGACATCTGTCATTGACTAGATGCTATGATTAGTGACTGTTTGAAAGTTGTCACCCAGGGCTACAGCCACTTCCTAGAATGAGCCAGTGGCAAAGGAGTTCAAGACTATTGTCGCTTTCACATATAACGGCAGGACGAGCCCACCCAATCAGCAAGGCAGGAGATCCACCACTTCAAGGGGGCACAAATTAGCAATAACCTGTAATGGTAGGTGCGCCTTCAGGAGCTGGAACTTTAGGGGTATGCCTTGTGGTGAATGTAGCATCTTCAAGCCATTCCTGTCCCTTGGGCATTACTTTCTGCATCCCAGGGCACGCCAGCTGAGCAAGGGAAGCAGGCAGACGTGAACAACGCCAATAAATCTCTTTTCAAAACACATACCATTTTTAAATTGGTACCATTTCGCTGTTCTTTCACTGTCATTGAACCAATATCCTGGAATTCTCTTCTTAATAACACTGTGGGTTTCCCTAAACCACCTGGACTCACAAGGTTCTGGGTGAAACAACACTCATCCCCTGTGAATGAAGAAAATAAAGTATATTTGATCCTACTTCTGCAAAACAAAAATGGATATTGTTTCATTTCACAGCATTAATGCCCCTCAGATTGATAGAGAAGATTTCATCCTCTGAAACATGTCTATATTCTTTACCTATTTCCAATGGAGTGCAAATAACTGATGTGTTCATTGGGCATCATTCCAATAGCATAACTGTAACAGGTCCCACCTGCTCCTGTTCAAAACCAAAAACCCCTGTTTTAAGTCTCGGAGGCTCTCTGCAAAGGAAATATCAGTGATGCCCATCCAAATCTATTCTTCAAAGGCAGAGCCGTGCCTGCCCAATTCACTCAAGTTCCCACTGAGACCCAGACTGGTCAAACCATTCTTTTGTTTATTAAATCAGGAGTCCAACAGTCTGAGGACAATCCATCCCTTTTTCACTCGTAACCTCACTCTAAGAAAGGTTCACAGACTTCAGACAACTTCAAACTAATTCAGTCTCAAGTTTCCCTAAAGCCCTTCAGTATATAACGTGGATGGTGATGAGGAGTTCTTGCGATATATATAAAAACTCTGTCCCACTCACCACCTCACAGGCTTGTTTGGCACAAAGGGTAGAGGCAGGTTATAAACTCCCTGAATAAAAATTAATAACTTTGTATTTATGAGAGATAATCCCAGAAATGAAGAGTTCAGGTGTATATTGCCATCCTCTATGCCATCTCTTCTCTCAGCTGAAAGAGGCCTTACATCTTTCAACCCAGACATTTTATGGCCACTATTACAGTTTTCAGAATGCGACCTGTTTGTAGCTGTGATTGCTTACAAACATAACTGAACTGAAAACTGTTCAAAAAACTGTACTTGTCAAATTGCTCAAACATTTGGAGCCAAAACTGCAAGAAATCCACAGCATTCATCAAGTATCAGGGAACTGGAAAAACTTAAACTTACAAGTTGACAGCATTTGAATTTGGAAAGGCTGCAAAAGGTCAGGTGAAGTTAATTAAGTAAGCTTTAATGATTGCTTTTATTTCCACAGAAGAATGGAAAACCAGTCAAATCTAGTTTTTGAATAACCTATTGCTGAATGAGCCCACAGGCTAATGCTTTCATGGTGTGTGAACATGGTCTGCACACCAGTAGGCATTCTCAGATTATCCCCTGTAACTTTTAAAGAAAGAATGTTTGCAATCGCTTCTTTACTTGAGAGGTGACAGACAAGATGCAAAAAGAAGTCATATTTTTTGTTGCCAATGCACCACTCATTTATATATATCATATATTTTTGCATTTCAATGTGGCATTACTTTTTGTCCTTTTTGTTAAACCAGTTTATTTTGCTCTTCTATTATACATTTGAACAAGGTTTACTTCACATCAGCTGAAAAGCTTATTAATCATCTTTTTGCATTCAAGTGGTGCCCCTTTTAGACTCTCAGACTTAGACAAATTCTTCTCAATATTATAGTGAGATATAATAATTTTGTTACTATTAAAACCAGAAAGGTGTGGTACTATATCTGAAATTTGGGCAATATCCCCAATTAGTGTAAAGTCGAAAATCACAGAAGATTTCTTGGTTGACTTAGCTTATATTAAACTGGTTCAAACATTGAATGAGGATGCCTGCAAATTATTAGCTTGTACTTTAGAATGTAAAATACAATGTTAAGCACTGAAAATAGTTATGGGTTAAAATGGAACCCTGAACATTGCTTTGAGATTTTTTTTTACAATTTTGTTGGATTCAGTTTGTTTAATAAAAACTGAATTGCTTTGGGTTATAGACAAGCTGTTCCCGAACAATTCTTATCACATACTTATATCATTGCAGAAAGTATTAGGCCATTAAGAAAATACAATTCATTTCTATTTTACCCAAATAGCTTGCCTTTGTGACTAACACATATTCACAAGCGTCTGATTGCATAGTTGTGAGCTTTGGTGCCAACATTCTACATCAAGAAAAAGCACGTTTAGCAACAACTGGCAACATGCTGATAACGACACATCTTTATTTTAACACGTCATTCTTTCTCTGATTACAATTAAAATGTCTTTTTTAGTTTCTTTTATGCAGGTTAATGAGAGGATTGGGTAAGGTTGTGAGAAACAAGTTAGATTTTCCCTCTTTGCATCCAGTATCAGAACCCTCCTGTTTACCTGTAGCACAGCCACATGAATTCAGGCTGACTGCTGATAGTGTCCTCCTTTTTCTGGCTAAAAAGAACCCACAAGAAATGTGTCCGGGGCAGTCTCAATCTAATTCTCAAGTGGCATGGGTTCACAGCTCAAATTTGGCACAGAAGTAACAAACTCACTCAGGCCACAGGGTAACTGGTGCTATAAATGGAAAGGAAATGCCACTGTGTGCAGTGAGGGGTGTTCTGAACTTGGTACTGAGGTATATTGTTAGTGGAGGAGGCAGTGGCATAGTGGCAACATCACAGGACAAGTAATCCAGACACCCAGACTAATGTTCTGGAGACATGGCTCTGAATACCACATCATGGCATATGGCAAAATTTGAATTAAATAGAAACAAATCTGGAATAAAAAGCCAATCCACTGGTGACCATGTAATTATTGTCATTTGTCAAAATTGCCCTCTGGTTTGCTTATGTCCTTTAGAGAAGGAAATCTGCCATCAAGGCCTACATGAGACTCTGGACGCACAGCAATGCTGCAGACTCTTAGGTGCCTTCTCAGATGGCCTAGCAAGACACTCAGTTCAAGAGTAACAATTGCACTTTTCATAAATGGGGTCAAGTGGACAGCCAAACTCTGCAGCAACATGGCAATGCCCTGACTAATCAGAATAGTCCGAGAATTAAGATTGACTGCTATCTGTTTTGGCTGCATGTCAATGTCAATGATGGCCTAATCAATCAGCACCCCTCTACTCATTCTGTATAAAATGATGTCGCTTAGTTCAGCTCTGTTTCTTGCATCCTAGTTCTGCTGAGTGAAAGACGAAAAGCTTCAGCTTCTAGTTTTTGTTTGACAATATTTCAGTTCTGTACTAGCAGACATTTATTCTCATTTCAAATCAGTCAATATTTAGCAAACCAAAGCTCAATGCTAACCTAATAATGAAAAAATTCAACAAATGTAGGATGTTTAGGATTGGTGAGCAGATTTCCTCAAATTGCTTGTAAATCATTGGAGTCAAAATTCATCCCCAGGTGAACTTTGACACATGCTGTATCTATTGATTTGGTAGATGCTTTCCATGATGAGTTGACACAACACAAACTTTGTCATTATTCCTGATAATTTGGCTCTTTTGATTTAGTTCTATTATATTTTGTCCTTCAAATAGCTGTTTGGCAGTACCGAATTTGAGTATTGCTGGAAAAAAAACATTTTCTAAAGCTTTTGTCATGCATTTTTCAGGACAATTTGCAAGAAATACCAAAGTGAAGAGAAAATTAAAATTAGATAGTAGGAGAGAAAAGGGCTGATTGATTGGCAAGCGGGCTTTCTCCATGGAAACACTTCTACCAATTACAGTCTGAACACTGGAAGTAACTAGCACTCAGAAATTCTGGCTGCTGGAGATTTCCAGTTGGTCAAATCCTGGATGACACAAAGTATGATTAAAAAGTAAATACATTGAAATTCAAGTCATCAAGTACTATTTCATGTGAATTGAAGGGAGTTCAATTAAAGATTCACGTAAGATTCAATGGTGTAGGGTTACTGGCAACATAATTATTGGCTGCAGAACACTATAGGTTGTGCTAAAATTGTAAATGGTGCTGTTCAAATACAGGGATAACAAGGTGCAGAGCTGGATGAACACAGCAGGCCAAGCAGCATCAGACGTGCAGGAAGGCTGACATTTCGGGCCTAGACCCTTCTTCAGAAATGGGGGAGGGGAAGGGGGTTCTGAAATAAATAGGGAGAGAGGGGGAGGCGGATAGAAGATGGACAGAGGAGAAGATAGGTGGAGAGGAGATAGACAGCTCAAAGAGGCGGGGATGGAGCCAGTAGAGGTGAGTGTAGGTGGGGAGGTAGGGACGAGATAGGTCAGTCCAGGGAGGACGGACAGGTCAAGGGGGCGGGCTGAGG
>NC_063342.1:30899425-30939075 GCF_021869965.1 Rhincodon typus
CCTCAGCCCGCCCCCTTGACCTGTCCGTCCTCCCTGGACTGACCTATCTCGTCCCTACCTCCCCACCTACACTCACCTCTACTGGCTCCATCCCCGCCTCTTTGAGCTGTCTATCTCCTCTCCACCTATCTTCTCCTCTATTCATCTTCTATCCACCTCCCCCTCTCTCCCTATTTATTTCAGAACCCCCTTCCCCTCCCCCATTTCTGAAGGAGGATCTAGGCCCAAAACGTCAGCTTTTCTGCTCCTCTGATGCTGCTTGGCCTGCTGTGTTCATCCAGCTCTGCACCTTGTTATCTCAGATTCTCCAGCATCTGCAGTTCCTACTATCTCTGTTCAAATACAGGTTCTCATTCACAGCACAGATACAATCAGGACCAAAGGATGCACACAGTACAGGTCACATTAAAAAGGCTCATTTTTACAATGTCATGAATGGATCCTGATATTTTCCAAAATCAAACATTCGGCTTGAACTGGGGATGCATGTGGCACATTACTGGGAACAGAAATGAAAGAACCACCCAGTCATTAGTTAAACAGTAAATTTGCTAGTACAAGAGATAATTCCTTTAGTCATCTGGAAGGGGACAAAATGACAAGACAGTTGTGATCACAATGGGATTGAGGATGTAGAGTAACAGGTGTCAAATATCTGCATAATGAGCAGGCAGTCAAGCTTGATCTGCCTGGCACACTTCTTGATATTCTTTATCATCTTGCATGAAATCCTGTAACAGGGGCACTTTGAAAGTGATCTTCGTATATTAGAAAAGCATGATCATTTCAAAAAATGCCACTGTACCTTCAAGATTTTCCTTCCTTCCAGGTGATGACCATTGCCCTTTAATACCCACATCAATTGGAGGACAACACTGGGCAGAACCTTTGCAAGAAGAAAACAAGAGGAAAATCATGGCCCACAGGCCTGCATCCCAATGTCCTTAATTGCTCATGTTTTCAACATATATTTTCTGGTCCCCGCATGAATTGTACAGTTCCTTTGAGTAGATTTCCTATCCGGTGTCCTGCCTGTCCTTACCTGATGATTAGTTTCTTTTTTCCAGGCACCAATGAGTCGTAAAGTGCAATGTAATTCAGGCTACAATCATCATTCATAAAATATTTCTCAATTGTGATTTGCAGCAAATGGTTTTCAGGCGCTCTCATCTCCCAACGACATGATGACGCTTTATGCCATTGGATTCTTCTATCAGTCACAGGACATGCTGAGGGGTAAGATAAAATCATTAGAACTTAATGTTGGGACAAAATTGAAAGACCCATTGTTCTTTGTTACAACAGCAGATCATTGGGAAATACTGTTCAGTAACAACTAGAACATGAAGTATGCTTGGATGCCAGTGAAAGGTGAAACTAATAAATTGAATCTGTACAGATGGTTTTGGGGAGTTTCCTGGATGTTATGAATATTTCATACATCACCATAAATAAACAATTTTAAACTTAGTTAAATATAATGGAAAAGGTTAATATGCAGAAATGTGACAACAATATTCTATGTAGGGAGGAATGGAGGACATAGTCTGATACAGATTCTTGTCAAATTAATCTGCTTTGTATCAAATTGATGCAGGTGTCACACAAATTCCAAGATTATTTTTGATCTCAGTTACAATTTGGAATTTGCAGTCAACTAGAATATAGAATTCAGGCCAAACTGTAGCCTGTCTCAAAATATGATCTAATCTCAGTCATTAGAATATTGAAGGCAATTAATCTTCTCTTGCCAAATACAGCTGCTTGCCGGTCTATTGTTTTCGAAACTATCTTGCCACTTTCCCATGCAGCTTGTTTTACACTATCTATAAATCTTATTTCTTCATGTGCCCCATTACATTAAGTGGAAAAATTGGTTTTGGGAAATATCACTCCATAAGCACACTGCCTGTTTAGGTCAACACAATCTGCCTTTTTCATTCAGCACCTAAATTAACTTAATTTTCACCTTCTGTTTTGCTCATTGTGATTTTGTTTTGTTCTTTATTGCATTACCTGCCTTTATTGCAAACCTATTCGTAGATTATTCTTATCTCCATTGCTTTTAGAACTTTGGCAGATTTCCTTCATAGATTCAGTAATTACATCCCTAATAAAGACAGCAGATTGAACAAAACACAAACTTTGCAGTGTCATATATCTCTCTCATTATAAAAAAAGAAAGGAAGCCTATTGTACCACAACTGTTTTTGCACTTCAAGAGTTCTCAGTTGAGCTCATTTTTTTACTTTAAGTGCATAGGAGACAAGAATGGATTCGCAAGTTTTCTGACTGCCCATTTGTGCCATCTTTGCAGTAACTTCCAGGTTCAACCTGATTTTGTACAAATACACATTGGAGAATGGTGCAAAGAAAAGGTGGGTTGTACCTACTTACAGACTGCATCAGCACTTATGTTAAATGTGCAAGCTGTACAACCTGGAATTGGCTGTACAGCAGCACCAAAAATGCTATAATTTAAACTCCGCTCTGTGACCAATGCTGCATGTGGAGGCAAAAGAAGAATCTAGAATTCCACATTGTGGCATGCATTGGAAAGGATAGTGTCAGCCATGAAAGCAACAACGCAACCGAGGAATAAATAGAAAGATTTTTGGTTCAAATCCTGTCAATATACAGTTCTCCAATGTCTACTGTTTATAAACATAAGGTCAACACATGCATGATACAAAAGGTTTTGCTTAAATCTGCTACATGCTGATTGCCTCTAAATATAATATAGTGAGGACAACCTTACAGATTTATACTTATCGTGTAGCTCATACTGCAATGGGAAGTCACACTACAATGGCATTTTCAAAGGCTTTCCCAGTTAAAAAGTCTTCCAATAAAGTCTAACTTCATAATTCATCTTGATTTTTAGACACGTATACACACTTTGTCACTTATTCACTCACTCTGCAATGTAGGAAACATTGGTTATCTCATAAGAATTAGGAGCAGGACTAGCCAGTTGACTCCTTGAATTTCCTTCACCATTCAATAAGATCATGGTTCATCTGACTTGGGTCTTAACTCCACCTTCCTGCCTACCCCCAAAGCCCTTATCTCCTCTAACAACCAAAAACCTGACTCAAACTGGAATACATTTAATGACCCAGTCTCCACTGTTAGCTAGCAGAAAGAATTCCAACCACTAACAACCAAACCTCAGAGGCGAAAGTCTGCCTCATCTCCATCTTAAATGGAAATCCCCTATTTTATACTGCAGTCCTCGTCCTAGATTCTCCCAAGAGGTGAAACTACCTCTCAGCACTTTCAAACTCTTTCTGAATCTTGATAGGTTTCAATAAGACCATTTCTCACTCTTCTAAACTCCACTGGAATATACACCCAACCTGCTCAACCTTTCCTCAAAAGTCAATGCCTTCATCCCAGCAATCAACCTAATGAACTTTCACTGAACTACTTCCACGAAAAGTAGATCCTTCCTTAATTAAGGAACCTAAAATTGTATACAGTACTCTGGAGGGAGGCTCCCAAACTCCCTTTACAGTTGCAGCAAAACTTCTCTACTTTTATACTTCATCCTCTTGCAATAAAGGTCAATATTACATCTGTCTTCTGAATTATTAGTTGTATCTGCATATTGACTTTTTGTGATTCATGTAAAGGGACACCAAGGTCCCTCAGTACGGTAGCATTTTGCAGTCTCTGTCCATTTAAATCATACTCGGCTTTTCTCTTTGTTCTCCCAAAGTGGGAAATCTCACCTTTTTCTATATTATACTCCAACTACAAAATGTTTGGCCACTCACTTAACCCTGCTATATCAATCTGTAACCTTCTCACAATTAACATCCTTATCAGGCAAATGACACAACATCTATAAGCTTTTATGTATGTTTAATGTGCTAGCTGGTGAAATTCGTTGTGATGAGTGCCTAAAAGGAAAGATGTTGGGTGGCTGAAGCAGATGCTGCCCCAAAAGAAGAGTGCCAGTCACAATGATTTTCAATTAGTCAATTTCACTCATTCCTGAGTACAATACTGTAACATAGCATCGTACAATGTCATAGAACAAAAGGAGACCATTCAGCTCATCATATCCATGCCGGCTCTCTGGGAAAGTAACTCAGCTGGTCCCATTCTCTCGCACATCCCCCATCAAAGTCAAAAATCACACAACACCAGGTTATAATCCAACACGTTTATTTGAAAACACTAACTTTCGGAATGTTTCTCCTTCATCAGGTATAGTGGGAGAGGCATCAAGGCACAGAATTTATAAGTAAAAATCAAAAGATCAAACAATTGATGAAAATGTATTGAATAAACCTAAAATGGCTGGCTGACACCCTCCTGTTAAAACTTTCAGGTTTCGATTGATTAAAATGCAAATCCCAGAATTTCTTTCAAGTCAGTGCCCTGAGATAACTGAAGGTTTTATTGGTGTATACAAGAGGTGACATCTCAGGTGTGAGGCCTTGTTTAGAATCTGTCTATATTTTAACCTAGAGTCAGACTGGTTTTATTTCCAAAGCAGGAATTTATGAAATGCCCCATTGAGTGACTGTGTCTACAAACTGTGCTTTTTGAACAAAATAGAATATATCTGCAAATGCAAATTCACCCCATAGATTTGTGTGTGTGTGTGTGTGTGAGAGTGTATAGTGTGGCGGGGCGACACACACACACACTCACACACACAAATTAGAATTTATTTGCAAATACAAATCTGCAAATGAAGTGAACCTGCATTTCCAGATTAATATTTACAGATAAATTCTATTTTGTTCAAAAAACACACAATTTGTAGAGACAGTCAGTTAATGGGGTATTTTATAAATTCCTGCATTGGAAATAAAAGCAGTCTGACTCCAGGTTAAAACACAGACAGATTCTAAACAAGGCCTCACACCTAAAATGCATTGTCTGACCTGAGATTTCACCTCTTGTATACAGTAATAAAATCCTTAGTTAACCCGGGGCAATGACTTGAAAGAAATTCTGGGATTTGCATTTTAATCAATTGAAACCTGCATCTCCTTTCTAACTGATTAAAGATTTAACAGGAGGGAGTCAGCCAGCCATTTTAGGTTTATTCAACACATTCGCATCAGTTGCATGATCTTTTGATCTTTTACTTATAAATTCTGTGTCTTGATGCCTCTCTCACTACATCTGATGAAGGAGCAACGCTCAGAAATCTAGTGTTTTCAAATAAACCTATTGGACCATAACCTAGTGTCATGTGATTTTTGACCTTGTCCAACCCAGTCAAACACCGGCACCTCCACACCATTCCTCATTGCCATGCAGATGCTTTCTCTTCAAATAGTTATCCAGTTTCCTCAGTTGGCTTACTGCTGACGGGTGGTCCCCATGCCCATGATAACAAACAACCAAAAACAGCACGTGGATGGCTGCTCGCACCAGAAAATAAATGCGTAGTGTGGTTGCTGTTTTGGAGTCAATTTACATCCATGGCACTGGAAATACTGGCATCATGCAATGGCTTTTCGTTAGCCAAGTCCTTCCGAGGTTTAAAGAATTTGATTGGAGTCCATGATTGTTGCAAATTGTGCATTACATGTTGTGATGCATGTGCACAGGGAGATAAATATTTTAGTTCCTAATTAAAAATATCTGAAATTTCATAAAAAGTTGTTCAAGTACCATTGGAAGCTTTTTTCCATAATAATTCTCTTCTAATGAACTATGCTTTCTCAAATTTGTAGATCTATGATGACTATCTGTTCTTCCCAATATTGAATAATGAAATAATTGAATTGGGGGAAAAAAGCATGTAGCATTAGTATTCTTCCAATCGTTTTAATAATAGATCTAACAATTATCGCAATTTAAATAGGATTCAATAATGGAATATGTTACAAACTAGTCACTGGCATAAAAGATTTATTGTGAACTAATACCACCCAGTACAGCACTGCACAGAACTGAACAGCAGTCATAATGTTCTACTTGCTGAATAAATCCTTTCTAACATTATGAAGCACCAAATCTTAACTGGATCAGCTACAAAGAGACTGATTAAAGAACTGTAAAATGTATTATATTTAAGACATTGATACTAAATTATCATCTATCAAATAAGACAACATATTACTTGCAACATAGGGGTAATTTCCTATAAATAGCTATTTTGCTGTATGAGAGATTGAGCAGAAATTTATTTTTTTCATCAAACTGTACTTGAGATTTATCTCAAACAAATATTTTATTATATTTCTTGAAATAGCAAAATATTAAATTGCATTATATTTGTAATTGTCAATTTGAAACTTTCTGAGTTACATTCACTGTTGTAAAAACAGACTCTACAACCAACATTGTGCCAGTTCAGTATTGTCTATTGACACAAGCCTCAGCAAAAGAAAGAAAAGTTACCTATAACTTAGTTATTTAAAAAATGCTTTACCTTCTTCCGAGAAGAGAGAATGCTCATCATTTTCTGTTTCTATAACAGGAAATAAAAGCATTAGCAACAAATTTCAAAATATTCCATGGTATTCAAAGTGAATGAACACTTATAAACGTTTATTATGAGCAATGTTACTAGGTTTATAGATTTGCATATTATATCGAACAAAACCATTAAAACAATCAGAACCATGCAGCTGTGAAAACATTGTTTTATGTACACTATCTTGATCTCTGAAAAGGTGGAACTCTCAGACTTTCTTTTGTAAAAAAAAAATTAAAAGTAAATTTCAGACTGGATGACTGACAAACTAATACTGTTGTTATACTGTCTTTAACTAGAAAGAAAAATGTTCCTTCAAAGTGATACATTGATCACAATACAACTCAAGTGTTAAAATCATCTCCATTTCTCAGAATAAAAGACTGGAAGAAGAACCTAACATGATTAGTTCATGACACTGCCTATTGTTTTTTTATAAACCTTATACTGATTTCAAACAGAGATACATGGATCGATCTACAGACCCCGAACAAATACAATGAAAAAATACAACAATTGACAACTCTAATCACGAGAACTAATATTACAAGAAAACTGTCATACCATAAATGTTAATAGAATTAATGTCTACATGAAACTTTTCCAAACGCTCTGTTGTATTGCTTGATTCAGTTGTTTTCCTCATGTAGTTATTCAATACCTTAACCACATCAACTGCGTGTAGGACCTTTTTGTCTTCCAGAAGTCTATTTTTCCCCACAGAGAATGTAAGCATGAAGTAAGCTAAAACACTTCCTTCACTGTGAAAGAAGATGAAATATTAAGTTACATTAGAAAGCCCAACTGCAAGAAGCCAAAACATTTGCATTGATAACCTATGAATGTCTCAAGAAGTTTTCAGGTCAGTGTGAGGGTGGTGTACTTGTTGGAAACATTAAGTTTGAGTAAAAATGGTACTGCTAAAGCACTTTTCAAGACAATTCATGTATTTGATATTTTTAAACAATTGTTTTGGAAGATTTCTTAAATAACACATAAAAATTGCTGTAAATGCTTGTTAGAACAAAAACTCTCAGATTTTTCTGTACAGGACAATTCAGAATAGCTGTCTGCCCAACCGTCCTTAATTAACTACAAATAATCATTTTTGCAGAATGAAAGTAAGATGTCAACTTTAGTTTTAGTCAATCCCCATAAATTGTAGCTTGTCCAAAACAAAATCTCTCTCACTCATCAAACCCTTTGGCACTGACCTAAATTAGCTCCTGGACCTATGTCCTTCATCTAAATCTTTCCATGGCCTTTCCAACTGCAAAATTTTGACATCACTTTGTTTTCCTTCATTTGTGACAGTCTGGATTCTGCACCATTCATTCAGTGATAGTTTAACATCCAGGAGAGATCTATTTAAATCAATCACCCCAAAATGAAATAAAGAAGGGACCTGAGCCTGGTGGTGAGGAAAACATTATACATGTACCTTGGCAGAGATGGGAGTGAGAAGGAAGGGTCCTAGGCTTGGTGGGGGGTGGAGTGCTGACACAATCCATGGTCAAGAAGGCAGCTCGCCACCAACTCCTTATTGGCAACTGGGGATGGGCAATAAATGCTGGCCAGCCAGCGAAGCCCATTTCCCACACAATGAAAAATCAGCTCTCTCCCACAATCCACCTGTCTTACAAAGCATCTTGTGTTCTCTCCAGAGTTGGGCAGTCTAGCAGTGTCAACACAGACACACCAGACAATGATCAGCAGGAAGGGTAGTTTGCCAAATAAAATGGAAAGAGAGAAGGAAGCTCCTGGGAGAAACTTTTTGTTTATATCATAGCATTTAGGAAGCTACATTGATACTTTTGCCTGCTTTCCAAGTTTAATAAACTGTGATCACTTCTGAACGCAATTGTGATTTTCTTTCAGAGCCTAATCTTCAATCAAGTCTCATTCCAAATTAGACCATTCGATTTCAAATTATGCAGTAATCATTCTTAAACACTTCAACGCTAATTCAATGTCAACATTTTCTGGTAGGAGAGTCCTTCCCTGTTTTTGTATAATTCTGCAGTCACTCTTTCACATTCTCCATTCCTTCGATTTCATCCCCATTTGCAACATCAGTTCCCTCTCTTCCATGTTTTAATTGACTAAACGCCCTCCTTTTGTGCCATATCATTCTATGATATGGTGTTTCAGTCACATATGATGGAAATTTGTGAGGGTGAGACTGAATTCCCAATGCCTTTTCAACTTCCCTCTCAGTAACAACTATTATTTTAGTTACTAATCATCATGTTTCTTTGACACAAGATCCATTTTCTAATTACATTTATGATGTGCCCTGATGGTTTTCTACAAAAGTTGTGTTATACATGCAGCTTTTGTAGTTGGTAACATTGATTTATGGCTATTAAAGTTTGTCTTAGAAATACTGTAAAATTTGTTTCTCCTTTCAGAATTTAAACCACATTTCATTGCAAAGGAGTCTTTTGCCAGAATAATTAGAAATTGTAACATTAGTAAGTTGCAAAGCCCAGGATTTTAACCACATGTTTGCATGTATTAATATACGATGATCCTAGCTCTAATGCTTCAGCGAAAAGCAATACACATAGGTGGATCAGTAATGATCTCTGAATGGATGACAAAAACAAATGAACATTTAAAAAGTCTTTTAAAAAACTTGACTTGAGTGGAAAACAACTATATGAGAACGTTAAAGAAATGAATTCCTACCTAAAGGCGATGACATTGACACTGACAAAACGTTGTGCCAACTGCGATCTTCTAAACATTTCAGCCAACTGCCAAACACATAAAATAAACCAAAGCAATAAATCGAATTCCACCACCCAGTTATTTCTAAGTAGCTAGCATTAGCATTGTGTGCAGTTTTTGTCTCCTTTTGAGGAAGGATGTTCTAGCTATGGAGAGACTGCAACAAAGCTTTACCAGACTGGTTCCTACAAAAGCAGGACTGAATATATTCACTGGAGTTTAGAAGAATGAGGGAAAATGTCATGCAAATTTATAAAAGTCTAACTGGACTAGACAGGGTAAACACAGGAAAGATGTCCCCAAGCACTGGGAATGCACAGCCAGAGGTCACAGTCTGAAGGATGCAGGGTAGGTCATATGGGACTGACATCAGGAAAATGTTCTTCACCCAGGGAATGGTGAGCCTGTGGAATTCTCTGTCACAAAAAACAGCTGAGGTCAAAATATTGAATGTTTTCAAGAAGAAGTTAGATAGAGTTCTCAGTGCAAAATGAATCAAAGGATGTGGGGATAAAGGGGGAACAGGGTACTGAGTTGGATGATCAATCATTATTTTATTTTATGGCAGAGCACGTTTGAAGGAAGGGACAACTGTCCTACTCTACTCCTATCTTCTATGTTTCGATGTTTCTATTTGGTCTATCTGTGATTAGGGGTGCAATTTCCTCTCCCTGGAGGTGACAAAACAGGAGGCAAGAGGAGAAATAATGGAGTGTGTTGGCCCAAGGGACAAACGCATCCACTTCTTGCCACCTCATTAATTATGTTCCGAGTGAAAAAGTCCATGAGTGAGTTTCTCAATCCACCACTAATTAAGGCTCTTAAGTGGTCAATTAATGGCCACTTAGGATCCAATTGTCATGTCCTCTATCACTTGACTTCCTGAATGGGTAAGCAGGTCAACTTGCCTGTTGTACATTGTGAGCAGCACATCCAGCTGCTCCAATCTGGGGGGAGCTGCAGGCATAGATGGGGTGGGCAACAAGATGTGCCTCTGAAAACCACCCATAAACTTACATCTGATCCACCTCTTCCCACATATAAACCGTACTTATCTTCTCGGCACTGGATCTGTCTGTATCCAGGCCTCAGATTCACCAAGAAACTCGCTTATGCTCTGCTTGTCAGCTCTTAATGAACTGACCTGGCAGACAAGATGGCAAGTTTTCTTGACAGTGCAGGTGTGTTATGTTGGTCACCAACAAACATGCTCACTCCTACACTTTAAAAAATAATGGAGAAATTCTGCCCCAAGTTACTTTATTCTTGCTAAGAAGAAATATATCACTAACACATTTATCAAGAATTAGTTATCACTTTTTCTACATCATGAATTATTTTCACTAACAGGAGACAGTTAATGTGGTGACTAAAATGTAGCAGAATATATTTAGGATTTTGAATGTTATGGTTTATTTTGTACTAAAATCATCCTATAAGAATACAGATCTTAGCTCTTTAAGTGCAAATTATGTTGAGGACAAATTGAGTTTTCACAATCATAAACATTGGTTTAAAAATTCTTTGCACTTGAAACTGACTTTGCTCACAATACCAGCCATGCAAACAGATCAAAATAATGAAAAAATAAAAACCAAAAGAACTGTGGATGCTGTAAATCAAACAAAAACAGAACTGAGTAAGGGTCACTTGACTCAAAACATTAACTCTGATTTCTTTCCACAGATGCTGCCAGACCTGCTGAGCTTTTCCAGCAACTTCTGTTTTTATTTCAAAATAATGAGCATGCTGATAGCGCCCTATTTTGACTGCTCAAGGATGCTTTTCAAATTAAGCTTATTTTTAAATGCAAAGATACACGCATACATTTTAAATATCAAAAATATTTAACTTAAATGAAACAAATTGTTGCACATCAATGAAACTGGTAAACTGTTCAGTATTTTTATTTAAATTAATTATCAGTGATTTAATTTCAGGTAGTTTACAAGTATTGGACTAGATTCATCGTAAGACGTTCATTTTATGCGCAATGTCATTTTCAATTCTATTAATAAAATTGCATCAGTTGCAAATCTCAAATGTATCAATTAATATTTTTATTGATACATGCTTCCATGATTTTATACACGGAACAAAAACCATAACATTCTGTTCTGCACTCTGATGGTGCTGTCTCAGGGATGAGTTGGCATATGCTACAACGGAAATAAATTTGTGTGGGAAGATGAACTTTAACTTCACTCCAGAAAGTAACCACAATTTCAAATGCAATTTTCACCCAGACCGCCAATAATACCGAAGTAGAACTTCTTCCTGTTATATATTCTAATAATTTTGCATGTCTCATTTGTAGCCAAGTAAGTTCTAGTTTGTGAATTGTTCTATGAATGAAAAACTGTCCAAACAACAAATAAAAGTATGTTACTTACTGGTTCCTTAACCTGATTGGCTAAGTGGATGAACTCAGAGGATCTGCTGTCTGTTAATGCAGGATTGAAGATGGCATTTACAAGGTGAACTGAACCACTGAAGTAAACTCTACCATTTGGAATCTCGCCTGTTAGAGTTGATAGAATATAGAAAGTTAACCAAAACTATTACAGTGTTCAGAAATCATTAATGAGTGAAAATCTTTACTCTCGATAGATTGGATGAGAAATGCTATCACTACGGCTCTACTGCAAGTGACACATTTATTTGTCAAATCCCCATGAATATGTAAGCAGAGCTTTAAAAGGTAAAATAAAAAGTGATAAGAATTTTTTAAAAAGCATGCTAACAACAATTAGCTTTTCTGATGAAGGGTCTCGGCCCGAAACGTCAGCCTCTCTGCTCCTGTGATGCTGCTTGGCCTGCTGTGTTCATCCAGCCCTGCACCTTGTTGTCTCGGATTCTCCAGCATCTGCAGTTCCTACTATCTCTAACAACAATTACATTTCTGTAACACCTTTGCATGAATTAAAGATCACAAAGTACTTCACAGGAGCATTACTGAATAAAAATGACACTGAGCCTGATAATACATCAGGATCGATCACCAAAACCTGGTCATAAAGGTAGGTTTTACGGAGCTTGTAAAATGAGGATGGGAACAAGAGCGATCTTTTATTCATTCAAGAGATGTGGTGTCACCGGCTGGGCCAGCATTTATTGACCATCCATAGTTGCCGTCGAAGAGTTGGTGCTGAGTTGCTTTCTTGAATCATTGCAGTCCATTTTCTGTTAGACCCACAATGCTTTTAGGGAGGGAGCACCAGACATTAGGATCTTGGTATCTGCAGATCTAATTTCTGATGATTGAGCAAATAAAACCAGAGATGCTCAAGAGGACGGAATTGGATAAGGATAGATATTGTGCAGGGCTCCAAGAGTGAGAACTTTACAGATTTAGACAGAGCAAGTATGTGGAGTGATGTGAAAATGAGGATTAGAAATTTAAAACAGAGGCATTGCCAGATTGGGACATAATGTAGTTCAGTAATTGAAATGACGATGCGTGAACAAGACCTAGTGCATGTTAGCACATGGTCAGTTTTGGATGACCTTAAGTTTGTGGACGATAGAACATGGGAGGCTTGGCAGAAGTACATTGGAGTAGTCAAGCCTTGACAAGGTTAACAATGCCCTGGATGGGGATTTTAACAGCTGGTGAGCTGAGGCAGAGTGAGTTAGGTGACGGAGGCTAGTAGTACTAGTGATGGAGTGGTTGATGCTGTCAGTCAAGTATGATATGAACATTTTAAACCAAAATGAGACACAATTTCATGTGGTTAATATATGTACGGTTAATATTACAAACAGTATCCTGAATAAAAATATCATGAAGTAATGATCCTTGTTTTGCCTAAACTTGTCACATGTCAACTGTAGCTCTTTTGCTAACATTCTTGTCTTGAACACATAAGAACTGATGGCCAGCGGTATTATCAGTGGACTGTTAATCCAGACACTCAGCTAATGTTCTGGGGACCTGGGTTCAAAACCTGCTATGGCAGATGGTGGAATTTGAATTCAGTAAAAAATCTAGAATTAAGAGTTTAATGATGACCATGAATTTATTAGGGGATGTGATGACCCAGTGGTATTTCTGCTTAACTGTTAATCCATAAACCCAGGTAATGTTCTGGGGTCCCAGGTTTGAATTCTGCCATGGCAGATGGTAGAATTTGAATTCAATAAACATCTGGAATTAATAGTCTAATGCTGAAAATGAATCCACTGCCAATTGTTGGAAAAACCCATCTAATTCACTAATGTCCTTTAGGGAAGGAAACTGCCATACTTACATGGTCTGGCCTACATGTGAGTCCAGACCCACAGCAATGTGATTGACTCTTAACTCTCAATCAGGGATGGACGATAAATGCTGCCTAGCTAGTGACGCTCTCATCCCATGAAGGAATAAAAAAAGTAAGAAGGCTGTAAATTTGAATCCACAGCATGTTGTGAGCACAATAAACAAAGGCAATACTAAGGGAGTGCTTGACTGCTATTGGTGCTTCTTTTGCATGAGATATTAATACTGTTTCAAAATAGAGCAAGACAATTTCTCTCATGTCCCAGTCAATATTTTTGTATCTCAATCAACATCACAGAACAGATTATCCACTATTTATCACAATGTTATTTGTGAGAGTTTGCTGAACACAAAGTGGCTACCACATTTCCGACATCAGAATAGTGACTACACTTCAAAAGCACTGCATTTGCTGTAAGATGCTTGGGATGTCCTTTCATCATGAAAGGTGCTATATAAGGAACAAAGATCAGTACAGCACAGGAACAGGCCTTTCAGCCCACCAAGACTGTGCAGACTCACGATGCTTTTCTAAATTTAAAAATCTTTTGCTTCTATGCGGTCCCTTTCCCTCTCTTCCCTGCCTATTCATGTTTCTATCAAGATGCCTCTTAAACATTGCTATTGTATTCTCATCCACCACATCTTCTGGCAGCACATTCCACCCTCTGTGTAAAAAAACTTGCCTCTCACCTCTCCTTTAAACTTTCTCCCCCTTACCTTAAACCTATATTCCCTAATCACTGACATTTCTACCTTGGGAAAAAGACTCCAACTGTTCATTCTATTCATACTTCT
Organism: Rhincodon typus; assembly: GCF_021869965.1. NCBI lineage: Eukaryota > Metazoa > Chordata > Chondrichthyes > Orectolobiformes > Rhincodontidae > Rhincodon > Rhincodon typus. Next base: position 30,913,666 of record NC_063342.1, read on the forward strand.
CATAATTTTGTAAACCTCTATCAGGTTGCCCCTCAGCCTCCCATGTGCAAGTGAAAACAAACTGAGTTTTTCCAATCTGTCCTCATTGTTATTGCATTCCAAACCAGGCAACATCCTGACAAACATTTTCTGCACCCTCTCCAAAGCTTCCACATCCATCTGCTAGTGTGGCAACGAGAACCGTACTCAAGATTTCAAATATAGCCTTACTAAAATTCTATACAGCTGCAACATGATTTGCCAATTTTAATATTCAGTGCCCTGATCAATGAAGGCCAGCATGCCATACACCTTCTTGACTGCCACATCCACTTATGTTGCCACTTTCAGGGAATCGTGAACCTGTATGCCTAAATCTCTCTGTATTGTCAGTAACAGTTCTGCCATTTACTGTACATTTCTGTCCTGTATTAGACCTTCCAAAATGCATCTCCTTGCATTCGTCTCGAATAAACTTCATCGCCACTTTTCCACCAAAGTCTCCAGCCTAACTATATCCTGTTAAATATTCTGGCAATTCTCCTCACTATCTGCTGCTTTCCCAAACTTTGTCTTGTCTGCAAACTTACTAATCAGACCACCTACAATCTCTTCCATATCATTTATATAGATTACAAAAAGCAGCGGTCCTAACACTGACCCCTGTGGAACACCACTGGTCACAGATCTCCAATTGGGAAAATACCCTTGCACAGCTGATATCTGGCTTCTATCATAAAGCCAGGTCTGTATCCATATTACCAGCTCACTGCAGATCCCACATGATTTCACCTTTTGTGTCAGCCTGCCATGAGGCACCTCGTCAAAGGCCTGGCTAAAGTTTGTATGGACAACATCAACCAGTCTGACTGCATCAATTGTCTTTGTCACTTCCTCAAAAAACTCAATCAAGTTTGTGAGGCACGACCTCCTCCACACAAAGCCAAGTTGCCTACTGCTATTAAGTCCATATTTTTCCTAAATGTGAGTAAATTGTGGCCCAAAGAATCTTTTCCAATAATTTCCCTACCATTCAAATAAGGCTCACGGGCCTGAAATTTCTTGGATTATCCCTATTGCCCTTCTTAAACAAAGGAACAACATTGGCTATTCTCCAGTCCTCTGAGATCCAGCCTGTGACTAAAGAAGATACAATGATTTCATATAAGATTCTAGTAATTCCTCCCTCACCTCCCTCAGTATTCCGGGATAGATCCATCAGGTCCTGCGGACTTGTCTACAGTACTTTTTTTAAGAACAGCCAATACCTTCTCCTCTTTTCATATTGACATGCCCTAGAATATCAACATACCCCTCCCAAGACTCACCAAACACCATGTCCTTCTCCTTTGTGAATACCGACGCAAAGTATTTGTCAAGGATCTCACCCACATCCTCTGGCTCCATAGATGGATTTCCTCCTTTGTCATTAAGTGCACCTACCCTTTCCTTAGCTATCCTCTTGCTCCTTATATACATATAAAAAGCCTTGTGATTTTCCTTAATCCTGTTGCCAAGGTCATTTTGTGGCCCCTTTTAGCCCTCCTAAACTCTTGTTTAAATTCTTTCCTGCCTTTATATTCCCCGGGGGCTTGTCTGTCTTCAGTTTCCTGCACCATTTTTATGCTTTCTTGTTCTTTCTGACTATGCTCACAATTTCAGCTAAGGTTCCCAAATCTTGCCATCCTGATCTTCCACTTTCACAGGTACACGCTGATCTTGAACTCTAATCATGTGGCCTTTAAAAGATTCCCACATGACAGATGTGGATTTATCCTCAAACAGCCACCCCACCAACCCCCCATCCACATTCCCCAGTTCCTGCCTAATATTGTCGTAACTAGCCTTCCTTCAATTTGGTACTTTCACCCAAGGACAACTCTTCTCCTTATCCATAAATAACTCAAAACTTCAGAAATTATGGTCACTTGTTCCTGAAACCTCCCCCATTGAAATTTCAATCACCTTGCCAGCTCATTCCCCAATATCGGGTCTAGTGTGGCCCCTTCCTATTTGGACTATTTATATATTCCTTCAACAAACCCTCCTTGATGCACCTAACAAATTCTGCTCATCCAAAGCCCCTGGCACAAAGGGAGTCCCAGTCAATATATGGAAAGTTAAAATTTTCCATCACAACGACCCTGCTGTTTTCAAATCATTGTTTTTTTTTCAAATAAATTTGTAACCTTTTTTCAGTTAAATTATCTGGTATTGCAGAAAGGTTGTCAGTCTTCATTTTGCCTGTATGTGACAGAATTCTGCAGTGCATGCAACAAATCAATTAATTTCCCTACATTCTGAAATCTGAGGCATTTTTGCAACATGGACAAGAAGCAGCATGGATCTTGCAGCTGCTCCTGGGATTGCAGGCTTAGTTAAAGATTTACTAACGAACAAGGGTAGGGCTTATACATTTAATGGTAGGGCCTTGGGTAGTGTTGTAGAACAGAGGGAGCTAGGGGTGCAGGTACATAATTCTTTAAAGTTTGCATCACATTTGGAGAGGATGGTTAAAAAAGCATATGGCACGCTTGCCTTCATTGCTCAGTCCTTTGAATATAAGAGTTGGGAAGTTATGTTGAGGTTGTACAGGACATTGGTGAGGCCTCTTCTGGAATACTGTGTCCAGTTCTGGTCACCCAGTTACAGTAAGGATATCATCAAGCTGGAGAGAGTTCAGAAGAGATTTACCAGGATGTTGCCAGGTACTGAAGGTTTGAGTTATAAGGAAAGGGTGGATAGGCTGGGACTTTTATCACTGGAGCGTAGCAAGTTGAGAGGCGACCTGAAAGAAGTTTATAAAATAATAAGAGGTATAGGTAGAGTTGGTGGTAGCTGTCTTCTACCTAGGATGGGGAATTTCAAGACTAGGGGGCACATTTTTAATGAGAGGAGAGAGATTTAAAAAAGACATAAGAGGCAAATTTTTTACACAGAGGGTGGTTCGCATGCCGAATGTACTTCCTGATGAAGTGGTGGATGCGGGTATAATTACAACATTTAAAAGACATTTGGATGGATATATGAATAGGAAAATTTCGAAGGATATGGGCCAGGAGCAGGCAGGTGGGACTAGTTTAGTTTGGGATATGGTTAGCATGGCTGGTTGGACCGAAGGGTCTGTTTCCATGCTGTATGACTCTCTGACTTGATTCCATTATTTCTCATAAATTCGAAACAAAGGACTACAACTCCCAATTTCTTAAACCGAGGAAATTTAACAGAAACACAAAATAGAGTAGGTTGGGCCTGTACTCATTAGAGTTTCGAAGAATGAGAGGCAATCTAATCAAAACATACAAGACTTATAGGGGATTTGATAGTTTAGATGTGGAGAGGTTGTTTCAACTTCCAGGACCAACAGGTATAAATCCCAGAATAAGAGGTTGCCCTTTTGAGACACAGATGAAGAGTAATTCCTTCTCTCAGAGGATAATAAATTGGTGGAATTATTTACCAAAGAGGGCTGCAGAGATCGAGTCCTTAGGTGTATTCAAGCTTGGAACAGATGGATTTTTAATCAGTGAGGGAATCAAGAATTCTGAATCAAGGCAGGAAGGTGGAATTGAGGATTTAAAGAATCTGGTGAAATTGAATATTCATAAGCAACAGAGCTGGATGAAATGGATCTAAGAATGGAAACTAAGCTAATAAGGAAACTTTACGCATCTTGTAAATACAAGGATGCTTACAAGATTGGAAAATAACCAATGTTTCAGTTTTTAGGAAAATGCTTAAAAAGTACCATCCTCAGAAGATTAGCTGCATGGAAAAGTTGTGTAATTTGTACAAAAAAGAAACAATTCATATATCAAAACAAAAGACATCTGGTGGCCGAAAACTTGGGATAATGCATAGTGGATGTAAAGGTATTATTAGTAGTGATTATGTGGTTGCTTTTATATGAATTATGAGAAGTAGAATGTTCATTGATGATTGCACAATGTTAAACACCATTTGTACTCCTTAGATACTGAAACAGTCCACGTCTAAATGCAGCAAGACCTGGACAATATATGAGCTTGGACTCACAAGTGACAAGTAATGATCATCTCCAACATGAGAGAATTTAACCATCATCCCTTGACATTCAATGACATTTCCATCACTGAATCACACTGTCAGCATCCTGGAGATTACCACTGCCCAGAAACTGAACTGGTCTAGCCATATAAATATAGTGGCTACAACAAGGCAGAGGCTAGGAATTCTGCAGTCAGTAACTCACCTCCTGACTCCCCAAAACCTATTCAACATCTACAAGGCACAAGGCAAGAGTGTGATGGAATACTCCCCACTTGCCTGGATGAATTCAGCTCCAGAAACAACAAAGTTTTTTGCCTTCCAGGACAAATCTGCCCACTTTATCGCTTCCAATTCATAAACATTCACTCTCTAAACCGCCGATACACAACAGCAGCAGCGTATCTACAAGGCACACTGTAGAAATTCACCGCGGCTGCTCAGACAGAACCTTCCAAACCCACAATCACTACCACCTAGAAGGACAAGGGCAGCAGTTATACAGGAACACCACCACCTGAAAGTTCCCCTCCAAACCACTCACCGTCCTTACATGGAAACATATTGCCATTCTTTCCAAGTTGCTGGGTTAAAATCCTGGAACTCTCTTCCTCACGACATTGTGTTTTTACCTTCACCAAATGGACCGCAGTCATTCAAGAAGACAGCTCACAACCAACTTCTTAAGTGCAACTACAGATTGCCAATAAATTCTGTCTCATCCTGCAATGCCCATATCCCATGATTGAACAAAAAAAAATGACTTTTAGAACCTATTTGCGAGGCAAGTCATAATGAACTTGAAGCTGGATTGAAGTCTATTGAGATAATCTTGATTAACTGGGCCAGTGGGCTAAGGAATGGCAGATGGAGTTTCATTTACATAAAACAAGGTGTTGCATCTTGGTTGGTCAAACCAGGACAGAACTTACACAGTCAACGGTAAGGCCCTAGGGAGTCTTATAGAACAAAGAGATCTAGGAGTACAGGTTCATAGCTTCTTGAAAGTCGAGCCACAGGTAGACAGGGTAATGAAAAAGGCTTTCAGCATGCTTGCTTTCATCAGTCAGAGCACTGAGTATAGGAGATGGGTCATCTTGTCGCACCTGTACAAGACATCAGTGAGGCCACATTTGGAGTACTGTGTGCAGTTCTGATCATCCCACTATAGGCAGGATATTAATTAGAAAGACTGCAGAAAAGATTTACTAGGATGCTACCTGGACTGGAAGGTTTGAATTATAAGGAGAGGTTGAATATGTTTTTTCCACGGAGCGTACGAGACTGAGGGGTGACCTTACTGAGGTCTGTAAAATCATGAGAGGCATAGATGAGGTAGACAGCCAGCAGCCTATCCCCATGGTAGCGGAGTCTATAACTAGAGAGCATAGGTTTAAGGTGATGGGACGAGATCCAAAAGGGTCCAGAGGTGTATTTTTTTTTTACACAGAGGGTGGTGAGTGTCTGGAATGGGCTGCCAGAGGAAGTGGTAGAAGCAAGCACAATTTCATAATTTAAGAAACATTTAGACGGGTACATGGATGGGATAGGTATGGAGGGATATGGACCAAATGCAGGCAAATGGGACTAGTTTAATTGTGAAAACTGGACAGCATGGGCAAGTTGGACCGAAGGGCCTGTTTCCATGCCACAGACCTCTATGACTCCTATACAATATACTGGAGTTTGTTCAAATGAATAGGCTATTTGATACCAAGATGGAGTTCAGTTATCTAGACAAAGAATTCCCATTATTATCATTTGCTATATTATGTTGCTCTATTGCTCTACTGACATATCAAGATGTTTTTCTATCTTCTGCACAAGAGTGTTGCCACGTCCTACGCAGCTCTAAACCTGCTGCTGTATTCTGCCAACTATTATTCCTTCAATCCTCCCAATGATGCACCCTACAAACTGATTCTACAACTCACCAACCTTCCTTCTCCACGTATCTTCTGCAGCTGATCGGATCAAACATCATAACAAACTGAAGAGCTATGACTAAAACAGAACAGCAGACTGGCTTGTCACACTCTTTCATTGTTGCTCCGAGACAAACTGCAACTTTGCCTCAGCTGTTCAGTTAACTAGGGTGTTTTATAGCTCAGGTTTCTATTAATTGACTGGGCTATTCATTCTAAAGTACCCACTATATGCAAGTTGTACTCTCCTGTTTTTACTGCTCAAGTTTGCGAAAACTAACCTGGATTTTCTTTTTGGCAAAATGAAATCCTGATTTGAATAATGAAGAATTGTGATTAGGAAAGTTATCTGGATTCTTAGTACCAGAAGGCTGTCACACCACTTAGGATAGAGTCTTCTGACTTGGTAAGTGTTCAGAGTGTGTGACCGTCAATGAAGCAGGTAAAGAGAACAGGATGGGAGTTCAGAACTGTCAGCCTCTGCAATTGTCTGACAGGTTTAAAGTTTCTCAGCTTGTTTGGACGAGAGTGCGGGCTGCAGGGTCAATGTGCAAACTGACCATAGCACCGTGGTTGAGGAAGCCATACAGGAAGTTGGGGTGAAGACAGGTGCAGGAAGATACATTGTTGTATTAGGTGACATTATAGTGAGGGGAATTGACATCGTTCTTTGCAGCAAAGATCAGTGTTGCAGTGTTACCTGCCCAGTGCCAAACAGAGGGACAGCTGTTTAATCCTCAGATAGCACTTTCCAAACCCACGTACACTTCCTTCCAAAAGGACAAGGGCAGCAGATACATGGGAACACCACCACCTGCAAGTTTCCTTTCGAGCCACTCACTGTCCTGACTTGAAAATATATCGCTGTTCCTTCACTGTTGCTGGGTCAAAATCCTGGAATTCTCTCCCTAATGGCATTGTGGGTCAACTCACAGCAGGTGGACTGCAGCGGTTCAAGAAGGCAGCTCACCACCACCTTCTCCAGGGCAGCTAGGGACGGGCAGCCAGTGATGCCTAAGTGCCACGAATGAAGTAAAAACTCTGCTCAGGGCAGGTAAGGAATTTGTCGTGGGAAAGGTTTGAACCAGTCTTCTAAGACCTTCAGCACTTTCTGTTATAGGGTCATACAGCATGGAAACAGACCTTCCGGTCCAACTAGTCCACATGGACCATGTTCCCAAATTAAACTAGTCCCTCCTGCCTGTGTTTGACCCACATCCCTCCAAACCTTTCCCGTTCATGTACTTATCCAAATTTTTTTTTAACTGTTGTAACTGTACGTGCATCCACCACTTCCTATGGCAGTTTATTCCCCGCACTAACCACTCTCGGTGTAAAAAAAAGTTGCTCCTCATGTCCTTTTAAAATTGGTCACCTCTCACCTTAAAAATATGCCTCCTAGTTTTGAACTCACCTGCCCGAATGAAAAGACTTTTACTATTCACCGTATCAATGTCCCTAATGATTTTATAAACCTTTATGAAGTTCCTTTAACCTCCTACACTCCATTGAAGAAAGTCCCAGCCTATCCAACCTACTCTTATAACTCAAACCCTCCGTTCCCATTCTGGTAAATCTTTTCTGAACCCTCTCCAATTTAATAATATCCTTCCTACAACAAGGTGAAATAGATACATCGCTTTGGATACTGTTGAGGAGAATGGCCTCACATGGGAAAGCAGCAACAGTAAAATTTATTGCAACACAGTTTGGTCTGCTACACAGGGTAAGTGTAATAAGTGAAGGAATGCAATTGTAACAGAGGAAATGGAAGAGACAGGCATTTCTGAGGCTGCAAATGAGACTCCAGGATGGTATGTTGCCTCCCTGGTGCTAGGGTCAAGAATATCTAGGACATTCTGGAGGGCACGGTGAAAGTCAGTGGTACATGTTGGTACAAATGACATAGGTAAATAAAGGGATGAATTCAAAAAGCACAATGTAAGGAAGTTAGGAAGTAAGTTGGAAAGTAGGAGCTCAAAGGTAGTGATTGCAGGATTACTTCCAGTGCCGTGTGCTGGTCAGAGTATAAACAGCAGGATGTATCAGTTGAATATGTGGCTGAAGAGATGGTGTGAGGGGAAGGATTCCAGATTCCTGGGGCTTTGGGACCAGTTACAGTCACAGAGTCAAAAAGGCATACAGCACGGAAACAGGCCCTTCAGCCCAACTTGTCCATACCAACCACGTTTCCTAAACTGAACAAATCCCATTTGCCTGCATTTGGCACATATCACCCTAAACCTTTTCTATCCATGTACCTGTCCAAATGTTTCTTACATGTTGTAATTGTCCTCATCTCTCCCACTGCCTCTAGCAGCTCATTCCATATACACACCACACTTTTTGGGAAAAAGTTGCCCCTCAGGTCCCTTTTAAATCTTTCTGCTCTCACTTTAAACCTACACCCTCTAGTTCTGGACTCCCCTATCCTGAGAAAAACACCCTGGCTATTCACCTTATCTATGCCCCCATGATTTTATAAGTGTCTAAAAGGTCAGACCTCAGCCTCCTACACACCAGGGAAAAAAGTCCCAGCTTATCCTGCCCCTCCTTATAACTCAAACCTTTCAGTCTCAGTTACATACAGACTAATTCCTGGGATATCAGGATTGACGTATGAGGAGAGGTTGAATTGGTTAGGATTTTATTCGCTGGAGTTCAGAAGAATGAGGGGGCTCTCATCGATACCTATAAAATTCGAACAGAACCAGGCAGGTGAGATGCAGGAAGAGCGAGTCTAGAACCAGTCTAAAGATACAAGTAAACCATTTAGGACAGAGATGAGGAGAAATTTCTTCAGCCCACAAGCGGTGAGCCTTTGGCAATCATTGTCACAGGAAGCAATCAAGGCCACAACATTTATTTCAAGCAGGAGTTGTTTGTAGCAAATGGCCTACTCATGCTCCTATTCTTTTCTCTATGCTTCTAAGAGCTGATAAAACAGAAAATGGGCCTTAAGATATTACTGCATCATCAATGCCTTCCTTAAAAATGTTTTCCTGTTTTACATATTGGTCCTCTCTGGTAGATGAAATTTCAGAAAATCACAAAAATGTTAAAATTGGTGAAAACCTGGCTTTGTGGATTCCTGGTCCCATGTTCCCGTTTAAGGACAAACTACAAATATAACATTTGATTTTTAATACTGAAAAGCATCATCATAAATACTTGTGTCAGCTGTGGCACAGTTGGTAGTAAAGCTCAAAGTAAAAATTCCTCTACAGCATAACAATCATGGTGGGTTCTCCACTATGTGAGCATTTCATTGGCTTTCAGATGATATGTCAAACTGAAGCCCATTCTGCCTGTTCCTACAGGTGTAACAAATTCCATGCAACTGTTTTGAAGATCAAGGGAATTATTCCTTGTATGCTGGCCAATATTTATCCCTCAATATACATTAATGAAATCTGATTAGCTGGTCACTGTCACTGAGTTAGTTGGGGAAGATTGTGGAGCACAAATTAATTACAACATTTCCTATATTACATCACTGACTACACTCTAAAAAATACTTCATGGCTGTAAAATACTTTGAGATGTCTCGTGCTCATCATAAGTGCCTTATAAATGCAAATCTTGCTTTTTTTCATACTTCTCCAACTACAACACAATAGATTAGAAGCTTAACTTCAAAAGAAGCCAAGCTAGTGGACAAACATTAGGAACAGACAATCACATGTGCACTATATTGAGAGATGTCCAGTATGTAGTGGACCTTTTGTATGTTAAAAAGTTGAAGTTTGTATTTGGGAAACTTCAAAAATATCAGTCAAAAGCATCAGTTAAAATACCTTTGAACATGTCAATGAATCACAGAATCCCTACAGTGTGGGAGCAGGCCATTCAGTCCATGCTTCCCTCCAAAGACCATCCCTGTAACCCTGCATTTCCCATGGCTAATCCACCTAGCCTACCCATTCCTGTAAAAAATGGACAATTTAGCATGGCCAATCCACCTAACCTGCACATCTCTGGACTGTGGAAGGAAACCACTGCACCTGGTAGAAACCCACTCAGACACACGGAGAGTGTACAAACTCCACACAGTCACCTGAGGGTGGAATTGAATTCAGGTGCCTGGCACTGTGAGACAGCAGTTCTAGCCACTGAGCCACCATGCCATCCAATGGTAGAGCATCTTTCTAGATTTCAAAAAATGTTTATTAAGCTATAAATTACTCCTGTAATGGCACTAGTTGAATTTAGAACTTTACTTACAGACAAAATACCACAAAATGGCTGCAGCTCCTCCGAATATGACCAACAGCAAAAGCACGATCAAAACAATTCTTGTTGGATCACATCTCTTAGATTTGTTCAGGAGGTCAATTCCTGGCTGAGTGTAAAGCTGTGCTGATTGTTCTGGAATTGCAGGATTCAAAGATTCATGGCACAATTGTGGGTACTGTGCAGATAAGTGCCGGCTTGGTGTACAGTCTGGTGTGGTTAAATCTGCAGGATATACCTGAAAATGATTGTACAATATGTATTGTTCAAGTATTATAGCTAACCTTCTGAAGGTTATACAAAGGTAACTTTGTTTACTCAAACTTTGGAAAAGGCATAATCTTATGGTTTATTTTTATTGGTGGCTTAATAATTTGACAAACATCATGAAACTTTGACATAACGGCTAAAAGGCACAGTACATAGATTAGATACCATCACATCTATATCAAAAAGATAAAATAAAGAATAACACAGCACAAGAACAAGCCTGCACGAACACACTTTGCCCTTCTATATTAAAGGGTCTTACAGGATCCGTATCCCTCTATTCCCTTCCTATTCAAGGGTTTGTCCAGATATATAAAGGTTACTTAAATTGCTATAAAATGTTTAAGTATTCAAGTTATATTCTTACTGTCATAAAAAGGATCAAAAGGCAAAGTTAAATCCTTTGGGTTAAATCTCCTCACGTTGTGAGTTAGTGGCAGGTTAAAATTTCTGTTAATCTATGTGATTCACACAGCTAACCTTTGGAATATGTTTGGACGACCATAATTATATATATAGGGGCTGATTAGGAATAAATAATATGGCTATTGTCAATGGGATTCTATTGTTAAGAGTACAGAATGCTATAATGATCAGCTAATTAAAGACTGACAACTATGTCTACAGACTGGGAGCTATGATGACTAGAGGTGCAGCAGACTTGGTGAAGGACGAAGTGAAGGTAAATGGGGAATTGGTAAGGGGCCCCAAATTCTAGAAATGTATTCTTGGCTGTTTTACTGAAGCTGAGAAGTGACAGATCATTGCAGACCAAGAACAAGAACTCCGTTAAAAAAAAAAGTGGTTCAGGTTGAAAGGAGAAAGGTTACTGAATCATTGACTTCAACCTCCACTAGCCCAAGATAGAAAAGGGAGAGATTCAAGAGAGTCCATGGTAAGTCAAAGCACTACTCCCAATGTAATAGTTGTAGAGGTTTGACTCAGTGTTTTGTTTCAAAGATTTTTGTCTTTTTCTCCGTATACATAGTTATTTTGATAAAAGAGAAGATCAGAACTACAGGTAGGTAAGGAATGGTAGAGGAATCTGGGCAGATGTTTAGATAATAAGCAAAAGTGTGGACTATAGGCTCACAGACTGTCCAGTTTCTTAAAGGGAATAAATAAGAGAAAGATCTGTTTTGGTTGCCTAGCTGCCACATGTATACCTCTCCCTGGCAACAGTGAGATTAAGTTAGTCTGTTCACAGTCCGTCCTCCAGGCAATTCCCATAGATCATAGAATCCCCACAGTGTGGAAACAGACCCTTTGGCCAAACAAGTCCACACTGACCCTCAGAGCATCCCACACAGACCCATCCCCCTATAACCCACCTAATCTACACATCCCTGAACACTACAGGCAATTTAGCATGGCCAATCCACATAACCTGCACATCTTTGGACTGCAGGGGGAAACTGGAGCACCTGGAGGAAACCCATGCAGACATGGGGAGAATGTGCAAACTCCACACAGACAGTCGCCCGAGGGTGGAAATGAACTCAGGTCCCTGGCGCTGTGAGGCAGCAGTGTTAACCACTGAGCTACCGTGCCGCCCCAATTAGGGATGGGCAATAAATGCTGGCCTAGCCAGTGATGATCACATCCTGTGGCTTAAATTTTTTAAAAATGTCTTTCATAGAATCAGAGAATTTTACAATACAGGAGGTCATTTAACTCATCAAAACTGTACCAGTTCCCAAATGAGCTGCCCAACTAGTCCCATCTTCCAGCCATTTAAATTCATCACTTTCAAATATATGTCCAGCTCTCTTTTGAAATCTCCTGTGGAATCTGCCTCCACCACTCTCCATGGCAGAGCATTCCAAATCCTAACAAGTTTTTCCTCATGTCACTCCTAGCTCTCTTGCTGACAATCTTGAAATTGTGACCTCTAGTTACTGACATGGCAACTAATGGTAACAGAAAATTCCTTATCCTGTCAAAATTGTTCATAATTTTGAACAGCTCAATAAGATCACCATTTAATCTTCTCTGCTCCAAGGAGAATAAGCCCAATTTTTCTAGTCCTCCCTTGTATCTAAAATCCCTCATTCCTGGTATCATTCCAGTAAATCTTCTTTGAACTCTCTCCAGAGCTCTTAACATCCTCCCTTAAATAAAGGTCCCCAGTACTGAACACAACACTCCAATGATTTGGAGAGGTGGAGCATCATTTCTTTGCTTTTATATTATATGCTTATATTTATAAACCCAAGGATCCTATAAGCCTTCTTAATAACTGTTTCAACTTGACTGGTCACCTTCAGAGAATCATGCACGTGAACCCCAAGGTCCCTTTGTTCCTGTACTCCCTTCAAAGTTGTAGCACTAAGTCTGTATTGTCTCTCTGTGTTTCTTCTACCAAAATGCATTATCCCCACATTTCTCTGCATTGAAATTTATCTGCCAGTTATCTTCCCTTTTGGCCAACTTGTCAATGTCCTTATGAAGTCACTCAGTATCATTCTTACAATTCACTATTCTCCTACCTTAGTATCAGTTGCAAATTTAGAGATTTTGCCCTTAATGCTCCTCGCCAATTTGTATACATAAATCAGAAAAATTAATACCAATCCCTGGGGAATACCACTTTTAATCAATCAATCTCCAGTCTGAGAAATGCCCATCTCCATCTAACTTCTGTTTCCTATGTTTTAAACAACTTCTAATCCATACTGCCAAGGACCCATCAATCCCAAACATTTAAAATTTGCTGACTAACCTGCCATGTGGCCCCGAAACAAATGCTTTCTGCAAGTTCAAATAGTTCACAACATCTAAAGGACTACACTCATCCACTGTCTGCGTCACCTCAAAGAACTCAATTAAATTTATTCGACATGACCTGCCGTTGACAAATCCATGTCAACTGTCTAGTATTAACCTATTTTTCTCTAGTGTATATAAGGGTATATTTACCTTATTCCGTATTATGGCCTCCATCAGTTTTCCCATGACTGATCTCAAGCTGACTAGTCTGTAGTTTCCTGGGTTATCCTGTGCCTCTTTCTTAATCAATGGTGTCACATTTGCAATCCTCCTGTCCCCCAAAACTAATGTCGTGTTCAGAGGCCTGGAAAATTTCTGTCAATGGTCATGTACAATCCCAAGGTGAGCATCTGACCTCATATCCATGCTATCAATAAGATCACCAATTTTCACCTCCAAAATGTTGCTTGGTTTCAGCTCATCTACTGCTCAACCACTCTTCCATGCAACTAGTACCACTGAGGTTGTTGACGTGCTCGCCAAGTGGCTTGTTCTCGTTCAGATGTTTCGTCACCATGCTAGGTGACATCATCAGTGGAGCCTCCGATGAAGCTCTAGTGCTTTTCTCTCTAATGTGTTCGGGTTGTCCCCTTTGTTCCTTCTGTGTAGTGCGGGGGGGATTATAGTTTGTCAGATGGCTTGTTGTGTTTTGTCCGTGTGTCTGTTGTCTTTTAATATAGTCTCCAGGGTGGCCATGAAGTCTGTTCTGTTTGCATCTTTATGGTTATAGTTCAGTCTGTGTAATAGGACAGCTTTCTCAGCTTCATCCGAGGCTCCACTGAAGATGTCACCTAGCATGGTGATGAAACATCTGAACGAGAACAAGCCAGCACGTTGAGCAAGTCAACAACCTCACCCACAAATCAAGCTACAGATCTTTGCCCAAACTTTAAACTGTTACTTCTACTTGATTATTTTAATGCATTCCTTGTTGTACCCTCCATAAACTTGAAGTTATCCAAAACACTGCTGTTCATGTTTGAACTCACTGCAATCCCTGTTCCCCTATTAACCCTATGCTTATTAACCTATGCTAGCTCCCAATTAGTGAACATCTTGATTGAAAATGCTCATCTTTGTTTCCAAATCCTTCCATGAACTCAGCCATTCCTATATCTGTACTATCCTCAACCTCCATTCACCCCGAGACATCAGCTCACCTAATTTCGGCTTCTTGTGCATTTCAGTTATAACTGCTTCACCAACAATAGCCATCCCTCCAGTTGACCAGGCCACAAGCTCAGGAACCCATCCCTACACCTCTCTGTCCTATTTAAGGTGTATATAGGTCAATTCCATCCTTTGAGGCTCAGTAAGCCTATAAAAAGAAATAGTTCTGTACAAATGTGGAATGTGAGACCGAGAATTCTATGTTAAGTTGGATTCTTTTGAATAGAAATTACAATTATATATCTTCAGCTAGACAGAACACTTTGAAATAAAAAGGTCAGCATATGTAGCCATTTCATATTCTATGCTTCAAACACATTTCATTTTCTGAAAGATTGCTCTTCAATCATGTAAACAATTTAACTGTGACAATATAAGAAGAAAAGTTAACACTTGTTTTAAAGCTGGAACTGATTTCATTGTCATCCAGAAATTAAACTTATGATGCAATACACACAAAGCTTTGGAGAAATAAAGGAAACATAAAATTAAGCACATATTAAATATGCATATCTAAATATTATTCAAAATTGTACAACTGTCTGCCTTTCTAGCCCACATTACCATTATTTCCACCATTTTTCAGTAATGATTTTATTTCAATATTCAATTGTATTAAATTACTTTGTAAGGTATGAGAAGTATCATGTTAATAACTCTCACTGGCCATTAAACAGCTCTTCAACCCCAATCCCTTTTCCCACCATTTGCAGTTTCACTTACTTATGACATTTTGATTGATTACGGGTTTTCTATGTTGGGACTCCTTTGGCAAACACCTTTTTCAATTGTTGGAAAAATACTTCTTATCACCTTCTGTATTGTGCTGCTGCAACTCCAATCCTTTCCTTGATTCATTCTGTTGCCTCTTTGTCTTCCAATTTAGAGTTATTTTTTTCTCCATTGACTGCATTACTTCAAACAGTGATCTGGGCACTTTTGCAAACTTTTTTCCTCCACAGGGAAAGGATTTAAAACTTTCCAATTGTGCACATAATGGTTGCAGTCCAGGAGGCAGCCATTTAACCCATCATATCTGCAACAGCATAATTTCTGGTCCCATCCCTCTACCCTTTCCCCATAGCCAGTACTTTTTTTCTACTTTTCAAAAAATTATCTAATTCCCTTTTGGAAATCATAATTAAACTTGCCTCCAACACATTCTCAGATACTACATTCCAGATTTTAACCTTTTAAGTTTGTAAAAAGGTTTAATTTGTCATTCAGGCTCTTTTATCATACACCTTAAATCAGAGTCATCCAGTTCTTGACTCTTCCACCAATTGGAACTGTTTCTCCCTATCTATTCCATCCAGGCTCTTGATTTTTTTCCAACCTTTATCAAACTTCTCCTCAATCTTCTCATCTCTACATACAATTCTTCAATCTAAACATGTTACTAAAGTTTTCATCCTGAAACCATTCATTTGATTTCTTTCTAAACCCTGTCTAATGCCTTCACAAGGTTCTTTAAATGTATTGCTCAGAACTAGACATAATACTCCAAGCAAGTGTTAATCAGTGTTTCATAATGGCTCACAATAACCTCTTTGTTTTTGTACTCTACATTCCTATTATAAAGCCCACAATCCTATATGCCTGATTAACTACTTTCTTCACTTGCCTTGTGTTCTTCAATGATATATATACATATACCCACAGGTCCTTATCTAGTTATACCCTTTGTATTAAGTTGCTTAGCTTCCTCCTCCTTCCTCCAAAAAGGCATCTCGTCAAAGTTCGCTGCATTAAATTCCATCTGCCACATTTCCATCCAATCCACCAGCTGTCTACGTCCTTTTGAAGTCTGCTACTATCTTTCTGACAGTCCAAAATTCACTGAAGTTTCTTTGCTGCGGTACAAAAGGTAACTATTTAAACGGCATCCAAATCCACGTATTTAGTGACAGCTTTACTTTAGCGAGCTGCACTCCACAAAACTCATCCCACTGATCATAAGCTCCTCATATTTTATACAAATTCATGCCATCGCTTGTTCCCTTATTCCATTAAGTCGCAGGCATTTCTTCAGTTCTTATTAGATGTTAACGCATTTCCTGTTTCTTTTATAAATAAACATATGTAAAAATGAAAAAAACTAAATATACAAAATGACAACATACTACAGATCCACTTTTTTCATTGCATGTTAAAATTCCAAGCATACTTTTCCCAGTCCAAAAGTTGCTTAGAACTCACAGCTTTCTTTGTAAAATAATCAGATAGCTGACTGCTGCTATTGACTCATTTCAATTCGGTGATTTCTCCATTCTCTAGCATCTGTTTTAAATCACACAAATTATTATCAATGTAGCACTCAATGGTTATTGCTGCTAAATCTCTTTCTAGAATTGTTTTCCATATTACGGTGACGAAAAATGTCGTGTGTTCTGCTTCACCAAGGGCAAGAGTGTCTGCTGCCACAGTACTTTGTATTGCTGTCTGCTCCTTTTACCTTCCCAAGCGAAAGGGCAACACTTACTTCAGTTTCTTACAACAAAATTATATCCCCTGCAGCACTTCAGAATCCATCACACATATCTGCATAAGATTTGTAGAAGTAGCAGTATTAAAAACAAGATTTATGTTCCTGGAATTTCCCAATGCTGTAAATTTCAAAATGCAATGCTCCATCTTAATGTTTTCAATGTTTTGTACACCTGAATATTATCTTGCACCTTATGATTTTTCATTGTTGAACTTAAATCTAACAATCATATCAGAATTGAAACATTAACTCTATTTGTCTCTCCACAGACACTGCCAGAACTGTTGCATTTCTCCAGCATTCCCTATGTTTATTTCAAATTTCCAGGTTCCACAACTTTTTGCTTTTATTCTAATACATCAAAACAGTCTTGTTTGGGTGCAAGGCCAATTCAATTATTCAATCAAACTTCACAATTCCTCCATTTCAGTTTTGCGAAGCCCTGTTTTGATAAATGGAGCCAATATTTTCCAAATAAGATTGGTAATATAAAGTGGCATTGACTTCCAACCTGATGTTCAACTCAATGTATATAAAAGAGCCAAAAGCCTGACTTCCAATTTTGAATTCTGCTTTAAGCCCATTTGTAACAGTGTTTTCAAATTCACTGCTCCCACCCCACAAAAGAATCATCTCCGTGGATCATAAAGATGACTGAAAAGAACTCCTTATTATACCAATAAAACATGGCAGGATCTGCTTTTAACTGAAGGCAACTCAAATTTAATAAGGCAGGCCTTATTGAAAAGTACCAAACTCTAGATGTATCACTTAGGCCATATATATAATTATTTAACCACCAAAATGTCATAACTGTGTTTGGTGCCTCGTCTGAAGGACCAAGAAACACTTCACTTGATCTGATTTCCCAATAGAAATGCAGCTTTAATACCAATTGACTTACATTCCCAAGTATTTGCTGCTAACAAAGCCAGAAAAAATTCAAAATTGCTTTTCCTGCCATCAGTGAATCTACTCTTACATCAGTCCCCAGTTTTTCTTCAAAACCTTGTGCTGCTATCCTTATTTTATCATTATAAATACCATCTGGTGTCACCCGAACTTGTGCATATCTACCTATGTGAAAGGCCTGTTGTCCTCAATCTGGCACCTCACTGTACAATCCAAACCATCTCCAGTTCTGTAGTTCTTGTTGTTTGACATGTTTTATTAAGTCATCTTCTAGTTTGTTCGGTGGATACTAAAACGTCCTGATGGCATGTGCTTCTGCTTCTGGTGATATTCTTGTTTTTTCTCATAAAATAAATGTTTAATTTCTGATGAATGAAAGGATTTTGGAAGTGTAGCTTTAAGAGTTGCGTCATCATTCAAGAACTCCTTACAGATGTCTTTTTTCCCCTTTTCTAGATTTGCTGCACAAAATAAACTCTTTGAATCAATAGTCTGTGTTCCCCATATTTTTCTCTGATCTCCTGCAGACACAATTCCTCAAGTAATATCAACTCTTCAATATACCACGCAAGTAGTCTTCATGCATCAGTGATTATTGGGAGGCTAATTCATCACTGGAGGCATCACAGGGATGTCTTCTTCCTACATCTACACATATTTTGGAGTTTGGCATACTTTTCCGATCCCACTTCAACAACACTGCAGCCTTCTTTTCCAACTATAATTCTATGATCAGACAAGGACTAATTGATAACTTCTGGTCTGTGTTGATTACAACAGATAGTATGCTTAGCCAGTAGGCTACCATTAGAATTGATTTCATTAAAAATTTTCTGAAATTGAAAAAAGAAAGAAGTGCATGTAAAACTATTACCAGTTGATTTTTAATCGGCAACACGGCTGTGTTTGGCAACAGCAACAGTGTAAAAGGAAAACACCTATCACTTTGTAGTCCCTTTTGTCTAGGTGTAGGTTAACGTCAATCAACACAACTAGTTATTCCAAGTACATATGTATCATTTTATTTAATTTCTCGGTATAAATTCTCAAGATGTTCTTAAGAATACAACGTAGAGGCCTTCAGCTAACTTGTTAAAGCTGCTACTGCAGCATTAATCTCTACTTAATGTCACCGGATGGTATTGAGCCAATTCAATTGGTGGATTTTGTCCGAAATTCAGATTGGACTGAAAAGAAAAAAATGTGAGAATGAAAAGGCTAGGCGAGGACGCCGAGAAAGATGAGATGTACAGCTCAGAGGTGCTTTGAAAAGTGAGCATTTGACACCAGGCAGCGGTGCTCAACTTAGCATGACCCGTAATCTAAAGACCCAAAACATTTAACTTTGCTCCCAAAATCATTATCCACAACTATATGTCAAAGTTGCATGTCCTTAATTAATGAATAGTTTAACGTTAAAAAGAAATACTGGTGAGTCATCATGCGTGCCCATTTGACTTCGGTTCATCTCTTCAGAGAAAAAAAATAGCACCTCGGATGTTTTTACAAGTAGAAGAAACATTTTTCTTCCCTCAGGGAATTCCTTTCACTCACCTGGTTGCTGCAGACAGCGGCAGGCAAGTTTTGGCTGGGACAAGTAATGCGCTCAGCAGCTTCTCCTCTCATTTTCCACCCAAAATTTCGAAATGTAGGGAAAAAAAACAAAAACAAAAATCGCTTCACTTTGTTTTGTTACTGTTACATTTCTTTGCGAATCACCGGCGCGCGTAACTGTGGAAACAATTTCTTTTTGATTCTTTCTCCTCCTCTTTTGCAGTTGGAAGCGAGTCGGGTTACCACAAACACATCCTGAGGGAGAGAAAGGGGAGGAATTCTCCGCTTGTTTGGAGGGGAGGGGTTTTTTTTCGGTTGAGCTGCTGCTGCCGGCCAAACAACCGCGTGAGAACAAGCTCTGGCTCCCAGTCCTCAGCAAAATCACAGCATTTTACTGATAAGAATCCTTGTGGATGTGTTGAAACCGATTGGGACTCAAGCCTGAGGAATAACCCAGGCCAGATCCAACTCCTCCAGGCTTGGTTAGGCTTTCTTTTCAACCCGCTTTAGTTCTGGTTTGGTTTGGTTCAGACGTGCCATTTTCCGTTCTGCACCACAACCTTAACGGATTGTACCAATTCCAGCTTTCCCAAACTAATCAAACACAACTGCAAAGCCAGCCCGACCTCCCTATAGCCTGAGCTGAAAGGACATGCAACTCTAGTATATGTTCTGATTGATCATTCCCTAAGTTCTCTACTTCGTGCCAGTTAGAAAGTTATGAGGTCAAACCCCATGACTATGCTGAATGCGGTGGCATCCTAAAAGAAAGGATATGGTACTGGCCTAAAAGCGATTATTTTATTCTTCCCTAGCACACACTATTTCTAACTTCCTAACCCTAGCTAAGCTTCAATTAGAACTTCAGCCAAATTATGTTGAACCCCTCATTGATGGTGTGTGAGCTCATGTGCTTTTGGGGAAGTAGACATTCAATCCTCACACAGATCCAGGTGGAATCCTACTAAACCAATATCGACTCCTGCTCCTCTGATGCTGCCTGGCCTGCTGTGTTCCTCCAGCTCCACACTGTGTTATCTCTGACACCAGCATCAGCAGTTCTTAATATCTCAACTCCTGTATGTCTTATTAGTTGAAGATGCAATGGGGAGTGGATATTTTAGAAAATAAACTTGCCAAATTCAACTGATTACATCTTCCCTAGGATGTAGCCTTTCACGGTTCAACAAAGTTCAATAAGATATTCAATGCCATTTTAATGAGATTTTTTTCACCAAAGTTCCCACCTCTTTGAAACATGGAACACCAATAAAATATTAAATCAGAAAAAAAAGTCTCAAAGTCCCACGTTATAAGAAAATTAGATTGCAAATTATGAAAGGAAAACAAACTAGTCATAACATATCAAACTCATTGTTCATTTCTTCCTGATGAACATAACAATTTGTTGGGGAATTGTAATTTTAACACTGCCTCCTGCCATTATGCATCTGGAAATCAGCATCCCATTCTGTCCATAGGTGTGTACACACAATGTCATGAACATGAGTGCTTACTAGAGCTTACTTATTCTTTGCTGCCCTGTTCACTGCCCCCATTCACACTTTCACCTTTATTTGCTGCTTCATTCTCTGCTTTGTTCAGCGCCCTAGTACCAACCCGTGTCTGCCCTTCCCCTTATCTGAATGGTTAACCTGCTCCTTTTCACTTGCTCTTTCCTCCTACTCACCAGCCTACTCATGGTCGACAGCAAAGGAGCAGAAGGAAAGCAATGAGGAGTCCACAGCAGGGTGGCCCATTATCTCTACACTTACTCCCTTAGCCAATTTCCTAACCAGGTCAATAATTTTCTGTCAATTCCATAAGCTTGAATTTCAGTTAAAAAAAACTCTTATGAGGCATTTTATCAAATGTCTTCTGAAAGTCAATACAAAAAACATCCATAGACATTTCCCTGTCTAATACTTTAGTCATCAATTCAAGAATTTCAAACAAATTTATTAGGCATGCCTAGAGTTTACAAATTTATGTCAGTTCTCTCTGATCAGCTTAATATTTAGAAAATATTCAATCATTGTATCTTCAAATATAGACATTACAAATTTCCAACATGTTAGGCTAACTGGTCAATAAATCCCTGGTTTCCCTCGCTCACCTTTCTTAAGTAGTAGGAAAGATTTTCTAATCTAAAGGAATGGATCCTGAATCAAAAAAACTTGAAAGTTAAATAGTAATAACATATTTTATTACATTTTAACAATGGATAAATATAACATTAGTTATAAAGCCAATTGTTATTACATTGCGCAATATAGTTTTGCAAAAATGCTGCCCTGCTGTAGGTAGCACACATCAAAGAAGGAAATGTCAGCGTACTGCATCATGTGTTGTGAACTCGCTTTGAACTGCATTAAAGTCACAGAACTTACATTTATTTGAAATACATAGAGTGGAAACACGTCACATTTACATGAAGGAGAAATGCACTCAAAGTTAAGCAGTGTCCTCGTGGGTCTACTTGACACAAACTGTGTTTCAAAAATTGGAGGAGAAAAAGATAACACTGGAAATATATTGCAAAACTGCAAAGATATTAGAAATAAATAAAGTATCATTCCATTTGAAAAATACATATAGATATTCCCATAAATCCAATGTGCCTTTTCAACGGAGTAGAATATGTATACAACACTTTAATGTAACATAGCAAATCCATTTCACATTTTCTCTGAAGACTCCTGTTCCATGTTAGGGTATATATCTTTGAAAAAGATGTAGCAGACTAGCTTTGAGAGAAACCATCAATGGAAACATGGCTGAAAGATAAGTTAGTATCCCAAAATAAATATTAGTCACATAAGTTAACTCTGCATTTAGGGAACTCTAAATGGCATTGTCCCAGAATTCTGAGGCTCAGGCTTGCTGGCTTTAGGTACATCTGTTGGATCAAATTGATTAGAGGACTCAGTCTAACATCCTTAATAACATAGAATCCCTACAGTGTGGGGACAGGCCATTCAGCCCGTGAACAGCATCCCACCCAGACTTATCCCCCCCCCACCCTATCCCTGCATTTCCCATGGCTAATCCACCTAACCTACACATCCCCAGACACTAGGCAATTTAGCATGGCCAATCCAACTAACCTGCTCATCTTTGGATTGTGGGAAGAAATCCACACAGACATGGGGAGAATGTGCAAACTCCACACAGTCACCTGATGCTGGAATTGGACCTAGGTCCCTGGTGCTATGAGGCAGCAATGCTAACCACTGTGCCACTCCTTGTATATGGATGCAGTGGAAATGACAGAAAACTCACAAAAATTATGAATAAATTATCACTTGTATCTAATGGGCAACGGAACTGAATATGCTGCAAACCTTCGGCCAGGAATTACTGAAATGTTTTGATGTAACTAAGATGTGAAAGTAGTGTGCATGATTTCCTCTGGGAAATTTGCACAATCAACTTTAAACCTTTTTATGCTTAAATGTTGCTATGTGCATGTTCCCTCAATCATTTGGACAACTAAGACATGTCTACTGAAACCTTCTACTGTTTATTTACATTGCTACTCTCCCATGCAAAAGGCTAACTTGCACATTTACTGGATTAAAGCAACTAACACACTTGCATAGATTCATCTCAATTGGCTAAGACTTTGACTGGCCTGAAGCCACTGATATCAGCCCAGCTGGGATGTTTGGAATTTGCTTGCAATTTCTTCAATATTTATTTGAAAAGTCTCACTGCACTTTGCACCATAGTTAGCCAAAGTGCTCTCTTGACTTGTGTCAAGTCCCACTGTGCCTGTATATGCAGGGCTAAATATTATGGAATAGCTTTCCTAGTAGGTGCACTCTGCAAAATAATGGAAGAGGAAGAGCAGCAGATACAAGAAAGTCAAAGGATACAACAACATTGCAAAAGACAGTTTTCTAGAACTATTATCCCCTTGGTCACACTTCATTTGTGCCAATAACATACCAGTTCTTGAGTTTCACAGAGCCCAAATTTCCTTTGGTATTCATTGCCTAAGTTCCTTTAAGCAAGACTAGCATAGAAATGGGTATAAATTCCAACATGAATACCATTCAAGAAATTCTGGCCTTTTAAAGATTGCAACTATCATGTGACATTTGGTATATTTACATGTAGACTTTTGCAACTATTTTCTCATGAAATAACCTTGAAGGAGAAACATTTACTCAACAACATTGAGAACCGTGGAGTAATTCTTTGCTTTTAGGTATAATTTGGATCTTGTTATCTCTGTTGTCAATGAAATTCAGATATTTACTGCAGCTACTAACTTAAGATCAATTAATTTGTTTTGACAATTGTATGGGATTTATTGAATACATCAGTTAGCTCAGTTGACTGCAGTACAGTTTGCAATGCAGAGTGATGCTAACAGAATGGATTAGCTAAGTCACCATGAAGGTCCTACCTTCTTAACCTTGCCCTTCGCCTGAGCTACGGTGACCCTCAGGTTAAACTCTACAGTTATCTCTCTCTAATGAGGGAGGAATCCCATGGTCCTCTTACCTATTTATTGAACCTTATAAACTGCATTAGATTTTTTGATTACTATTATCAAAATGTATGATCTCTTTTCAAGTGTAAATACCACTAGAATTACTCCAAAAATAAGAATATTAGTGGCAATGTATGTTTATAAAATAAACTTAGAATGGAACAAGCATGTCTACTCCTGTTTCCTTAGACCTATGGTTTTATTTGGTACCGTTTGGTGGAGCTTAACTTGAAATAATAACAGACTGCATATTTATATTAAAATGTTGATTGACTCAGCATTGGAGTAATAGCTATAATCTGTAACTCTTTGTATGATAATCTAAAGAGGCTTTAATGCCAGTAAATTGTCTTGCCAAAGGCACCACTTGTATTTACACATAACCATTTACATGGTGAAACATTTTATGGGAGAATCAAGGGGGCACCAAAAATAAGGAAGGAAGTTAGTGAACAAAGGCAAAAAGATGAATATTTTGAAGCAGGAGAGAGATATTGTTGCCTTCATGTTTTCTTTTCCACAACTCAACGTTATAACATAATTTTGTCCAACTACTGAATGGGTTGTAGGCCCTGGGATATTGGAAGAAATTGAAAATGGAGTTAGTTTAAAATTGTGTTAATTTTTAAGTTAAACTTGACAAAATAGCTGTATAGTCTGAAAGTACTTTTAACTTAAGATTTGACTGAAACGTTTTACCCAATATCAATGACATACCAATTCACAATAAAAGATGTGATACTTCTTACAATGATTACTATGTTCAGAATAAAGACATTGTGATAACTAATTATTAAACAGTAAAGTTTATGCATATACCTAGTGTAGATAGTTCTACACATTGTCCTTTTTCAAAGAATTTATCTATTCTTTTAGATACTTCTGAAATATTGGATTTGAAAACCTTTATAAAATATACATAATTATTATGTGGTAATATTTTCTCTTAAGTAAATTAATAACAAAGGTACTATTTTTGTAAGAATGCCAATTATTAGCAATACTCATGTCCATGTATGAATATATCTTCTTGACACGGATCAGTCGTGCGCTATTAACCAATGTACCATGTGTTTTTTTAAACAAAGGCTGGTATTTGTTCTTCCATTGTCTTTTACAGGCCACTGAATCTCCAAAATGGTAACATATTGAATCAATGGCTCAATTACTTTCCATCATACAGGCTCCCCTGTGAGCTACAAGTAAAAATGCTGAAATATTAAAAAAACTCCAATTAAGGAACATGGTGAGCATCTTCACAGAAAGAACCATTGCTTTAACTGATTTGTTGCTTGATCCAGTCAGAAAATCTTGAAACTCGAGTATAAACACCAGGACGATTACGTCGAGCACATCCTTCTCCCCAGCTGACTATTCCTGCGAGAAACCACTTTCTTCTTTTCCCCAGACAAACCAGTGGACCTCCAGAGTCTCCCTTCAAAAGAAGGTAAACAAAACCACTTTAGAAGAACAGGAATTTCTCACAGTATGTCAAATGATATGTCAGGTCATAATAATGGGAGAATTGTACATTGTTGTAATGAAACCAGGCAAGTATTTTTAACACAGTGTGGAGCTGGAGG
>NC_063342.1:30939475-30976381 GCF_021869965.1 Rhincodon typus
TCTGAAGAAGGGTCCCGACCCAAAATGTCAGCTTTCCTGCTCCTCTGTTGCTGCCTGGCCTGCTGTGTTCCTCCAGCTCCACACTGTGTTATCTCTGACTCCAGCATCGGCAGTTCTTACTATCTCGAAGTATTTTTAACAGGCAGGTAATCCTCACTGCCAGACACATTGCAGAATTACTCCTTTATCTTTTAAAAATTTATGTATAGTTTAGTTTCAAATTTTTGATGTTGCCTACTAAAAAAATGTGCTTAGACTTTCACTCTAGATTTCCATAAATTTCCTCTAATTAGTTTTCACATCTTTCCAAATGTGTGATTCCCAAAATTGACACAGGACTCCAGCTGAAACCAACCTAGTGATTTTCTAAAAACTTAGAACAACTTATTTGCCTTTATAATCTATGAGCAGAATCTTCCCAGCCCTGAAGTACATGTACATTGGTGAATGTGTCCTGCCATCAGTCCCACTTTTCAGCCAAGTGTTGAATGGGGAAATGAGATTCTTGCTGGTGAGCAGTGAGAGGCCTATTTGCAAATATTACCTTCCTCATCAGTATATCATCTCACCTGTTGATATGCAGTTTCCCATTCTCCCACCTGTTGGATTGGACAGTGTAAATTCCCAACTTGAAAGTCAGAGCAGTAACCTGGTGACTCCAGCTTGCTGCTTGTTCCTCTGTACTTCCGCAGTCACCAATGCCTCAGGACACATTCCAGGGCCAGTGACCCCCTGCACCTGCTATCCAGTAGGATCTCCAGGTGCCTGTCGGCAAACCAGGGTTCCAAATACCCTCTGTCTGACATGTGGGGGCAAATAAAATTGACCACGAGGGCAGCCACATACTTCTTGCATTTGACTGGATACACAGCTGGGCTTTAAAGATGGCACTGCATCAGGAATGCTGAGAGGTGTGGGACAGTGGCTAGTGCCTCCATTTGTGGTAAGTGGGAGAATTGGACAAGCAGGGCACCATGACGCCTGGGTAATAAAGTGAATTTGGGACTATCACACAAGAAAACGCATACCTTTCATGATAGTTGCAAAAAATGACACTTAGCTGATTTCTGGCAAGATTCAACCCTATATTCCTCGTTAGAGAGCCTAGGATTGTCTGTACTTTTTTTGACTAACGAAAATAGCCTGAAACCTATTTAGCTCATTTCAATGACTTATGTATATGAACCCCCATCTCCCCATTGCTGCAACCATTTTACAACTGTATCATTTAATTTGTATTACCTTTTCTTACTTTTCTTCCAAAATACACTTAATCATTACATTAAAATTTATCTGCAATATGCCTGCCCAATCTGTCTCTGCCCTCTGAGATTTGTTACAACCCTCCTCGGATTAACTACATTTCTAAGTTTGTGTTATCTACAAAGATGAGAAATGTTGCTTTCAACACCAAAAGGAGATTTGGCCCTAATACAAACACTTGACATCACCATCTTTGCATACTCCCTTCCAATCTGATAAAGAACTGCTAACTGCGTGCTTCTCTCTATTTGCTGACAATCAATATTTTGAATATTTTGCATTCTGTCTGTTTCCTTACTTGGGCCAAATCCCATTTATACATCATCCATATGACCTACATTGGGTTGCAATAAGTAAGCCTCAATTTTAAAATTCTCTTTCTTGTTTTCAAATTTCATGTTGGCCTTGACCATTATTATCTTTGTATTTCCTTCTAACCAAAAGCTTATGAAATATTTGCAGAGAAAATGGGAGCAGGAGAATGCCATTTCATCCTTCCTGCGAACCTACTCCATATTTAACACAATCATTGCTGATTATCTAACTCAGTCGCCTCTTCCCCCTATCTCCCCATACCCTTTAATCTGCTTAGGCCTAAGAACTATATCTAACTCCTTCTTGAAACATTCAATGTTTTGGCTTCAAGTGCTTTCCTTGGCAGAGAGTTCCACAGACTCACCACTCTATGAAGAGAAGAATTTTTTCCTCATCAGAGTCCTAAATGGCTGACACCAGTAAACAGAGTCCTAAACAATCCAGCCTCTCTTCATAGATCACCCTTGTCATTCCAGAAATCAGTCTTCGTTGCACTGCAACCATCTCCAAAACATCTTTCCTCAGACAAAGAAACCAAAATTGCATGTAATATTGCAGGTGTGATGTAATCAAGGCTCTGTACAATTGCAGGAAGACATTCCTGCTCCTGTACTCAAATCTTCTTGCTATGAAGACCAACTTGCCTCCTTCACCGCCTGCTGTACCTGCATGCTTACTTTCAGTAACTGGTGTACAAGGACACCCAAGTTCTTACACATCCCCCGTTCCCAGTATACACAAAGTATACCATCATTCTGATATCAACCCACCTTTCTGTTTTTGCCACCAAAGTGGATAACATCATATTTATCTATATTATAGTTCACCTACTATGCATTTGCCCACTCACTCAACTTGTCCAAATTATACTGGCTCCTCCTCACAGTTCACCCTCCCACCCAGCTTTGTGTCATCTGCAAACATGGAGGTATTATTTAGTTCTCTCATCTAAATCATTAATATATATTGCTAATAGTCAGGATCCAAGCACTGACCTCTGCACTATCCAACTACGCATGGGTTGCCATTTGGAAAAATACCCATTTATTTTATTTGTTTTCCTGTATGTCAACCAGTTCTCAATCTATGTTAGTACACTACCATAATCTCACGTGCTTTAATTTTACATTCTAATCTCTTATGTGGAACCTTATTGAAAGCCTCCTGCAGCACCTAATTCTAGCCTGTTGAACATCCGTGATTTTATTGCTGAAACATTGGCAGCTGTACCTTCAGCTCACTAAGCAATAGAATTCTCTTCCAAAGCTCCTTCACATTTCTATTTGTGTTTCCTTTTTTAATGCACGCCTTATAATCAAGTTTAATGTGATCTTCCCTAATAATACCTTAGATGCTCGATGCCAGATTTTGCTTTACAAAACTTCTATAAAGCATCGAGTACATTTTATTGCATTAAAGGCACTACATAAATTCAACGTTTTGTGCAGTTCTTTCATTATTTTGTGGGATATGAGCATCAATTGCAAACTTAACATTTGACGCTCATTCCTAATTGCTCCTGAGAAGGTGATGATGAGTTGTTGTTGGATGATGTTACAAACGGGCAGGGTCTGGATGAAAATAAGAGGCCAATGTTGGATCTTTCAGTGACTTCAGAGGTAGCTGTGTGGGAGCTGGAAAAGATGATTGCAGACAATTCTTTGATTGGATAGGATTGGTTATGATTGGACAAATAGGAATTTAACCTGGTGAGGATATCTTCATGCAGCTGGACAATGGGACAGCAGGAATTGGAAGAGGAAGCTAGGGGTTACCTAATCTAGAATTATGCAGAAATAGTGAACCGTTTTCATAAAGAAGAGGACAGCACTGTAATATATTACATAGCCCAGACAAATATGGAGATTAGAACAGTTGACTGGTATGAACATTCATGAACTTCATATCACTTGAATGTGACAATGATAGGACAAAGGTCGTAACAGGGCAGCAACCTTGGTGACAGAGTCACAGCTCTAGACTTTTTTTTTAGTTAACAATGTGATTTGTAAAATTGCTCCAAGATCACAGACAGTCTGTCTCCAACATCAAAGAACTTTTATCTTTTTACGTGAGCAAGTAAATTCATTGAACTGTTACAGATCTTCAGTATCAGATATCCACTGAAATGCTTCTTGTTTCTTTTGTATATTTTTTTAAAGAGTGAAACAATAACTTGATGAGGCACAAGCACGATGGACCGGAAATGCATATTAGATGGACTATTTTTATATTATATTTGAGATACAAAAGATATCAGACCAAGTACGCACGTTAATGATTAGATTTATGATATTCCAGTATGATTTAAGTGACAGTATTGTGTATTAATGTTCCAAACATTTAAGTGTATGAAGTCAATGGTAACAGATTAACCCTAGCAGGTGGCATCATTTATTAGGGCAACAACATAACAGAATTTTACTTCGTGTCAGAAATAACTAATATGATTACTGTAATATCACTTTTGTGCCATTCTATTTCTTCAGTTACTGTGAACCAGGTATTAGACAGCTGCCAACTATAAATATTCCCAATCAACAAGTATGCTTTCATCAAAAGTATTTTATGAGATTTTTTTTTCTCAATACTACAAACTGCTGTGCAGAGGGACCTAGGTGTCCTTGTGTATGAATCACAAAAAGTTGGTTTGCAGGTGCAGCAGGTAATTAAGAAGGCAAATGGAAAATTGTCTTTCATTGGAGTTTAAAAACAGGGAGGTTATTGCTGCAGCTGTATAGAGTGCTGGTGAGGCCACACCTGGAGTACTGAGTACAATTTTGGTCTCTTTACTGAGAAAGGATGTACTGGCACTGGAGGGGGTGCAGAGGAGGTTCATTAGTTTGGTTCTGGAGCTAAGAGGGTTGGTTTATGAGGAGAGATTAAGTAGACTGGGACTACACTCATTTTAATTTAGAAGAATGAGGGGAGATCTTATAGAGACATATAAAATTATGGAGGGAATTGGTAAGATAGAAGCAGGGAGGTTGTTTCCACTGGCGGGTGAAACTAGAACTAGGGGGCACAGCCTCAAAATAAGGGCGAGCAGATTTAGGACTAAGTTAAAGAGAACTTATTCACCCAAAGGATTGTGAATCTGTGGAATTCCCTGCCCAGTGAAGCAGTTGAGGCTTCCTCACTGAATGTTTTTAAAGCAAACATCGATTTTGGAACAGTAAATGAATTAAGGGTTATGGTGAGCAGGCAGGTAAGTGGAGCTGAGTCTCAAAAAGATCAGCCATGATCTTATTGAATGGTGGAGCAAGCTCAACGGGCCAGATGGCCCACTCCTGCTCCTGGTTCTTGTGTTCTTATGAGTTTAGATGAATGAGGGGGTGATCTCACAGAGACTTTTAAAATTCTAACAGGACTGGACAGGGTAGGTGCAGGGAGGATGTTCCCAATGGTGGGTGTGTCCAAAACCAGAGGTCACAGTGTGAGGATTCGGGGTGGACAATTTAGGATGGAGAAAAGGAGACATTTCTTCACCCAAAGAGTGGTGAGCCTGTGGAATTCATTACCACAGGAAGCAGTTGATGCCAAAACATTGAATGTATTCAAGAGGCGACTAGATATAGCACTTCGGGTGAATGGGATCAAAGGTTCTGGGGGGAAAGCAGCATTAGCCTATTGAGTTGGACAATCAGCCATCGTCGTGAAGAAAGGTGGAACAGGCTCGAAGGGCCAAATGGCCTCCTCCTGCTCCTACCTTTCATGTTTCTATGTTTCCATGTAACTGTATATAGTTTTATTTTGCAGCTATGATTGAGGAAAATAGCCCAGTAAATTACAATGGGGTGTGGAAATTATTTTCCTGCAAGTGGGTGATGTAAAATTATATGTAAAAATTGATTAAATGAAAGTTTAATGAAAAAGCTATTTTATACTACACAATCCTCCTTAAAATCAACATTCATTTATACAATAAAGATAAATCTTGAGTGGCATTACAGTATAATTTAGTGAAAGTTAAACCAACTAATTCTGTATTTTAAATGTTCTGTTAACTATCCATACTGAAATGCATAGCTACTTACCTGGCATGCATCAACTCCACCATGAAGATAGCCTGCACACAGCATTCTAGTTGTCACTGAGTTCTTGTATAGCTTGTTACAAATATTGAGAGGAATTATTTTCACACTGGCCTCCTGAAGAACAGTAGCCAATTCACCTAACAAACAGAAAAGATTTTGTTTAGTTGAATGTTATCCATGGTACTGAACATCTTTTGGATCCACGATTCGCATTTGGCAAAATTATCTCCTTGCACTCCATAGATACTGCAGAAGATACTTAATGAAGTCTGTGCTTCCTTTTTTTAAACACATCCACACCTAAAAAAAACTTTTCTGACCAATATCTTATATTTAATTTATTTCAGTCTCCAGTAGGTTAATAGTCATGTAAAACATTCAACTTTAGAGTCAAGTATCACATGAAGATGCAAAAAAGAAGGGCCAGACCAGGGCAGTAGCCTTGGTAACAGAGAGCCACAACTCAACTTTTTAAGTAACAGCATGATTTACAAAATCACTGCAAGACCATGGACAGTCTGTCTTTGGCATCAAATAACTTTACATGCTTAACAGTATTTTTACAGCAATGAAAGATATTTAAATTTAGTGGGGGAAGAATATTGTTTTGTCACGGCACAGGACTAGGACTGTAACATGCAAGACTGGGTGCTAGTTATCTCCGTTAGATACCCCATGTACACCCAATGTCTAACGCTTTATTGCAGCTACCAATGTAGTTTTACCTAACCACAGTGCGACTGGCTCATACAAATCTGCCAGGGTTCACACTTAAAATATAAAAGAAGCTGCAATACTCAGCAGCTCAAATGTCACCAGGTTACTGACAGTTCATAATAAGGAGAATGGACATGTCTTATAGCTTTTCACCAAATGCTTGAATGGATTAATGTCAAAACCACAAAGAATAAATTTGAGGTGAACATCTCATAGATATCTTAGGTGCAGACAATATTTTGTCACTTTGCATCAACTCTAGCTTTTTGACAACACTGAACCAACTTTCGATCAGTACCAATTAACTCCCAACTCTCCCCATATATTCTCCTTATTAATAACACACCCAGCCACTGCTCTGGGAGATTCACATCTCTATCAATGTAGCCATAGTGTTCATGTACCCATGCTAATGTCTTTTAGTGCTTCTCTCCTCCTGCAGGAAAAAATGTGCGCAAATGGGGGGAATGCCGAATAGAAGACCCTTTTGAAGAGTTGGCAGGACAGCACAGACAGTGTGCTGAAGGGTTGATTGAGTATCTACAACCATCTAGTGAAGAGAAGACTATCATCTGCTGTACCCAGCTACACATACAATCATATGAAGTAGAAGCAGAGCAGGCCACTCAGCCCCTCATTCCATAAGATCATGGCTGATCTGATTATTCCACATTCCCAACTACCTCTAATAACCTTTACTCTTTGCTCATCAAGAATTTATCAATTCTGCCATAAAAATCTTCAGTGACTCCTCTTTCACCATCTTTTGTGGAAGAGAGTTCCAAAGACATCAAGCAGTTGTTGTAAATGTGAGAGAGTTCATAAAAGATTTCCAATGAAGTGACAGGGTTGGAGGGTTTGTGCTACAGGGAGAGACTGAATAGGTTGGGGCTATTTTCCCTGGAGCGCTGAACGCTGAGGGTGACCTTATAGAGGTTTATAAAATCATGAAGGGCATTGATAGAGTGAATAGCCAAGGTCTTTTCCCCAGGATAGGAGAGTCCAAAACAAGAGGGCCTAG
Organism: Rhincodon typus; assembly: GCF_021869965.1. Taxonomy (NCBI): domain Eukaryota; kingdom Metazoa; phylum Chordata; class Chondrichthyes; order Orectolobiformes; family Rhincodontidae; genus Rhincodon; species Rhincodon typus. The sequence goes on from NC_063342.1 coordinate 30,946,829, forward strand.
GTTTAAGGTTAGAGGGGAAAGATTTAAAAGGGATCTAAGGGCAATTCTTCCATACAGAGGGTGGTGCATGTATAGAATTAGCTGCCAGAAAAAGTGATGGAGGTGGGTACAATTACAACATTTAAAAGGTATCTGGATGGATACATGAATAAGAAGGGGTTAGAGGGATATGGGCCAAATGCTGGCAAATGGGACTAGATTAACTTAGGATGTCTGGCCGGAATGGGCAGGTTGGACTGAAGGGTCTGTTTCTGTGCTGCACAACTCTATGACGCTATGTCAGTAACATTTTAATAAAATAGTGGGTAAGGGCGGCAATCTGTGGCACTAACAATTCTTTATGTTTTCCATGCAGCTCTGGATTCCTTTTCCAAGACAGAACCAAAAGAAGAAGACTCCCAGCCTGCATACTCATCTCTACTGGACTCTTGCAGCATACCTTTGGGGAGGAACAGTCACTGGGCTTAGAAGATGCATTGTCAGGATCTCCTTCCCAACTTTCCACCAGTGCACAGACATTCATCTCAGCATGCAATGTATCTAGAGTAGGTTTGGTCCCACATTCTGGTGATCACAGGCCTGCAGCTAGAAGCAGAAGAAATGGCCAAGCTCAGGCACTCAGTGAACATCTGGAGAACAGGTCCCTGAAACCAATACAGATGACAAGCCTCTGGATCAGCTATTAAAGAGCTGATAAAGATACAGAGGCAAGTACGGGCAAATCTGCCTAAGGTTCCAAAGATCTTGTACAAACTGGAGCAAAGACAGAGGATTCTGCCTGATGTCTATCTGCTGCTGTGTTTCCAGCATGTTAGCACATGTCTGCCTCCATGGAATGGACAGCAGTCACTATTGACAACCACGTGCAGCAGAGCAATCAGTATATAATGATTCTCTCCTCCATGTGCCCCATCTCTCAAAGGTTGAGGGAGGTGCCATTCCACACCAACAGGGAGGAAGAACAACAGCCAGGCATCCAGGGATCATCATCTCAGGAAACTCCAGAAACACTACCTCTCCTCTGCCAGGCACCCAAATTGCTCCATCAGTTCAGGCTGGGGAAATTGCTCCTGCATGTGTAGTGGTCCAGACCCAACAGAACATACCCACCAAAGTAATTCAAAGCAAAGTAGCAAAGCATTTAGCAGGCTTCCTCAAGCTCAGTTGCAGCTGCCAATGTGGCGCTGAAACATAGTGGTAGGATAAGAAAGGTTAAACAATACTAACATTGCTTTGGGTGCTCAGGTATCAGCTTTCTAGATAAGATATTATTTGACATAAATGCATCTATGGTCTCCTTCAATTTGTTAAGGTTATGACTATTAATGGTTTCCTTGTAGTCTACCTTGGGAGGCAATGGTCACCCTAGACACATGCAAGTCAAATGGAGCAGTGCAAAAAGCACTTAGGCTCTTATTCATAGCTGTTCTCTTGCAAGAACATCACCTGCAGCAAGTGGGAACTGAATTGGGTTTTGGGAATCAAACAGCATACTGTAACGCTTATATATCTCTGAGACAGATGAATGCCTCTTTCAAATGAAGGTTTGAGTCACGTAAGTGCACCCCTCATGTAATCCTATATAACTTTATCCTGATGCTTTGGACAGTGAAGAAAACAGGAGATTAATGATGCCAAGGGAACAAAATCCAGTCTATGCCAAAGTATTTTAATGTTATAAATTGATAAAGCAAGCCTCCATTTGAAAGCAGGAACAGCTCTGCACACAAATTGGCTAATAGTTCTGATTATCTACAAACGTTCATGCAAAGTAATTTGCCTTCAGATATAGGCCCTGTCAGGTTCTCTCTAGTCTGTCTGCCACATCTCAGTATTGCCATGGCTTGTTCACTTTTGCTTTATCAGTGTTGGCTTCCTCAACACCTCCACCATATTCCCCTGATCCCTTCTCTGAGAAGATGAGTGGCTGATCCACCTTCCCTTCTGTTAGGTTCTCACCCTATCACTGAGCTAGGTGGTGCAGGATGCAAATAACAGTGACTTTTCCAGCGATTCTATCTGGCGTGTACCTGAGCAGTCCAGACAATGGAACTGCATCCTCAGACTGTCCAATGATAAACTGAGTGGATATAGGCACAGCATTGTATTGGTTTGACATCAATTGGAGAGTTTTTCACTGGGCCAATTGCCATTCCCGTTCTGGGGGCTATTCCACAAGACAGCCCTGGAGATGATGGGAAGTTTGGGTAAGGGAGGTGAAACATCTGAGAAAGCTCAGAGTTGTGTAGAATGTAGGCATTGTGACAGCTCCCTGGATAGTGAGCACAGACCTGCAGCAATTGCTGCCTGTGGTCACAAATGAGCTAGAGATTGAGGGAGTGAAACCTCTTTCCATTCAGGAATCTGGTTCGATGATACCATGGAGCTCTGAGGACCACACATGTGTATGTTGATGACTCCTTGTACTTAAGGGAACATGTCTGCAAATCCAAAAGTCGGGCACCTTTATCTTTCGGGTTCTTGATGAACTGGAAAAAGTGTATATAAAGGACATTAGTAAACTCACAAATACACTTGTGGTTCAGATTTGAAATCACTAATTTGAAATAATGTACGAATAAAATAATGAAATCATCTGATAGTGGCAGAACATTTTTTTTATTCATTCCTGGGATGCAAGTGTTGGTGGCAAGTCCGCAATTTATTGCTTGAGAAGGTGGTTGTGGAGTTTTGTCATGAATGTCTGAAACAATTTGATGTAACAAAGTGACTTGCTGGGCTACTTCAGGTAATAATTAAGTGACTGGTGTGGAACTGGAGTCATACAGATCCGACAATATAACAGGTTTCATTCACTACAGGATATGAATGAAGTTTTTGGGTATTTACAATAATCTGACAGCTTGATTATTACTTTTTACTGATACCAGCTTTTACTTCCAGATTTTTAAACTGATATCAAACTCTCAGACTGTTGTGGTGGACTTTGACTCATTGGAATTCAGAATCATCAAAATTATCAACCCGGTATAATTACCACTTCCCTAATATACAATCAGGGAGCAGGAGTTGATCAATAAAGGTTGCCATTTTCCAATAAACTTGCAGTAATGTAAAAGCACTGCCTCAGATAAATATGGCAAAATAAAGATAAATCCTTATCCTAAATTATGTACCTTTCCCAGACAAATTTTTCTATTGTTAACTAACTTACAGTGTCAAATAATGTAAAATACAGTAACAAAGCTATTTTACCTGAGCATAAACATGTGTAGTATATATTAGGATAGTATAATAAAACAGAGCATATTTCCATTACTCACCATAAATGAACATTTTACCCTGTCAACTAACTTGAATGAAGATTAAAAATAAATGCAATGATCACATGCTCACTCCCGCTAGTGTGGATCAGAGACTAGTGTACAACATTGTAGCATTAATTATCCAATGCACGTTCACATCAAGCTTCAAATTGGGCAGCACAGGATTGGTCATTTTACCTACCTGCAGTGTTTTCTTCATTATGCAAAAAACAACACATTCTCATTGTTTGTTTTTCAACAGTATTTACAAAAGCAACATACCATCTTCTCCTAGGACTCCCCAACCAGTGACATAGCAGTTTGACGTGGTACTGAACACATGAGTGATGGCAGGTAAGCAGACAGGTTGGATGGAATCACTGAAAAAGACTGGTGTCTTCAATTCTAATAGAGCAATGTCATAATCCGATGTATATTCATCATACTTGGGATGAGTAACAATTCTATTAATTGATCTGGTCACTATCCAGGAGCTCATTCTATTCATTAACCTCAAGCCTAAATATGCCGTCCAAGCCGATGAGGTGGAATATCTGTAAGAATAATGAAATTCTGTGACATAATAGAAATTTGTTAACACAAAAATGTATCAGGTTTATCTGAATAGTTAAATATTGTTTCTGCTGCCTGGACAACTCTGAAAAGGCCTTGCACTATCTGGCAGGGTGGGTGGCGAGATCATTGGTGGTCAGCGGTACGCTAGACAATTGCCCCAACGACAAGCAACCGAGAATAGGAGAAGGCGATGAAGGAAGAGAGAGGAAGAGACAAGCTAGACAGAACCTTTCTTGCTAGCGAACAACTCATCCATTATTTTTAATACCCAATGCATATTTATACAGTGCCTTTAACAAAATGAAACACCTCTGGGCATTTCACAGGAGGACGAAAAAGAGTGTACGACATAGGGATATGACCAAATGCTTGGTCAAAGAAGTGTCTTAATGGAGGAAAGTGAGATTGATAGGATAAGAAATGTAGAGAGGGAATCCTAGAGCCGCAGGCTAGGCAACTGAAGGCATGGGCCAACAATCATAATTGCACTGTCACCCTTCCTGTTCTTCAACGTTCCCTTAATTCTGTTATTGACCATCGCAGAGTTTGTTTGATCTCAAAATAAAAGCCAAATGCACAACAGACATTCCAGAACTTTTTTTTTCATTCATAGGATGTGGTAATTGCTGATGTGGTCAACATATACAGCCCATTTCTAATTGCTCTTGAGACAAGTGAGAGGTTTGTTAGAATCCTGCAGGAACCATTGACATTTCTCATTTGTAGAATTTAAGTCTTTGGGAATGAAGATAATTTAATATTACATTTAAGCCTCTTTTGTTATCTCTAAATGGCAGAATTAAGTGTCATAAAAGATTTTTTAAAAAGATGGATAAAAGGAGTAAAAATTTGGTAGCTCCCACTTCTAGTACATCAGGTAATGTGGCCTTCTGACTTTATTATTTTCCATTAATATAGTTAATGGATAGAAGGTTGTGAGCTGGGAATGTACAGTTTCTCAATAATGCACTCCTGGTGTGAGCCATTGGGAAGCAGAGAAAAACCTTCACCTCTGAATTGCGAAAAAGTGAGCTTTCACCACAAGTCTTGCCAAACTAAGGAGAATCTAATGTTAATGATTTGTTAATTGACTACCTGAAATACCATTAAATCACAAGAATTCTGGTTACTTGACTTCAAATATTCAATTAGAAAATAAATTATTTATTAAACAAATGATTACTTTGTAAAGAACATTTCGTCTCTCTAAATTTCAGGATGATAATGATCATATTTCGACCTACCGGATAGAGTCAGAGTCTTGGAAGCAATGGCCAGCTGACACCAGCCAACGATTTGAAACAATGGATGCTCCACATATATGCCCATACATCCCCATTTGCAGACTAACTTGCCAAGGCCATTTCCCTCTCTTAGCATTTTCACCCCCAACAATTTTTGTTTTCTTGGCTGGGCTTGTCCCACATCCTGAAACAGATTTGGAGACTTATATTTTTATTTGCATTACATTCCAACAATTTATCTGAATTAAAACACAATAAAAATAACCCATTTCATATCTGGTGCAATAGTGTCTGATTCAATTCCTGCACATAAATCTAAGGAAAAAGAGTATTACAGGATTCTTTATATTTTTTTTTCATTGTAGTTAATAACTGAAGAAATGGTGAACAGTAATGAAGGGGTTTTATGTGTGTCAAAATTAACTATCCTGATATGTATTTAGCACACACTAGTTCTAACTTATGATTCAACTAATGATACAGCAAAAAAGCAGCACAAAACTGTTACTCCCTACTCGAACATTGGTGGGATTATAACGGACCTACACTTGTGTCTACTTGGTGGGATTGCCAAATTAATAGCTATGTTAACAACAAATGCAATGGATTGGAGGGACAAGATTCAATGAGGATTGTCACACTTGTCTTCTGTAACTTCACTGGATGAAAACCAGAAACCCTGGAAAAAAATGAGCTGTTTTTCCAGAATATCCACAACTCCTCCACAGAGGTTATAGTGAATAAGTATGAGAACCTTTACCGAAATTCACTCTTTTTCCTCTAATATTCAATCACATCTTTATGCAAAACATGCAGAAAGAATAGAACTTTGTGGACATCATCAGTTTCAGTCCTATATATACTACTTATAGATTTTACCTGTTCTTTGAATTTTTTTGTTGCAGAACTGAAAGAATTTTTTAACTTAATTTCAGATGCTATATTTTTTCCAAGTCTTTTCCTAGCTTTCTGAACATCTTTACAATGTGTAGTTGTAATTGCATATGTGATAACTCATTTAAGCTCCATGGAGAATCACTAATTAATCTCCCTGTGGAGTTTGTTGAGTGTGAGTTCCTTTGGTAACTCATCACAAGAGCTCTTTATAAAGCAGACCCATTGGCTGAATGGGTGATTACTGGTGGTGGTTAATAGATTAAAAAAACGTCATGGAAATTTGGTGGTGGGAAAGTCATTTGGCTGTGTGTGATAACACTTCCAGATGCAAGACAAGAAAAAAGCAGACCCTAATGGTTAATAGTGAAACACAAAAAATAAAAGCCACAGTGATTTGGTGATGGGAAAGTCATTTGGCTGTGTGTTAATACTTCTGAATATTAAAAAAGCAGACCTACCCACAGTGCTCTTGTGGCACAATGGCAGTGTCCCTACCTCTCAACCAGGAGGCCTAGATTCAAGACCCACTTGTTCCATACGGGTATGATACCATTTCCGAATGGACCCAGAAGGGGTCTTGTGGCACAGGAATGTTCCTACCTCTGAACCAGGAGGCCTGGGTTTGAGTCTCACCTGCTCCAGAGGTATACACCAGCATGTTTGAACAGGTGGATTAAAAATATCCATAAGGTGGACCCAGGGATGGGTCAGCAGAACTATCTGTCCAAGGCTGGGACTAGCTCATGTATGCCATGACTAGTGACTCCATTTTAGTGTTCAACAATAAATGAGTTACTTACTAGCTGGGCTTCCTGAGTTATTCTAATTAGATTATTGGCTATCACTCGCAAGCAAGGATACTGTGTCCAAACAAGGTCAATTTAGGATCTGCAGGCTTCATGGCACATAGAGCATTTGTGGAATGTCTGGTTGTATATAATTAGTTTGAGTCTTGGTTATTCGTTTTCACCACTCTCATTTTTCCTCTTTATTTTTTCATCATTACATCTCTAAATGCTGGCATCCTTCCCACAGACTCTGTCTCCTTCTGTTCAGTTCAGTGACGAAGCTGGTTGACAAGTTTATTCTTGGTGTCAAATCCAACTCCATGACCCTCTGAGGAAGGGTCACTCAACCCGAAGCATTAACTCTGATTTCTCTCCACAGATGATGCCAGACCTGCTGAGCTTTTCCAGCAATTTCTATTTTTGTTCATGAACTCTGTGTTCTTCTTCTGGTTTTCCCTTTCAGAAGAAGTATAGTTGCCTCAGTATTCCTCAACTTGCCCCTGTCCAGCTTGCCGGCTCTCACTTAGAGCAGCAATGTCAATCTCATATCATTAGAGTTCTTGAATGACAAACTGTAGTGCCATGCTCTGGACAATCACTCTACAGTGCATCAATGAGGGCCCTGATATTCCAGGCGGGAGGAAATAGCCACGCTCCTCACCGACACTGAAGGCAGATAATTGGGTTGGTGGTGAGTTGAGTTCCTTAAGTGTCAGTTAATTGACCATTTAATAACATTAATTGCTGATGAGTCAAGGAAGTCCCCAATGGACTATCTCTCCAAGCATTTAATTGCTGTTGTGGTGAAAGGCTGATGGGGGGGGCAAGTATCACTCCAGGGCATATTGGTCGAAATATTTGACCTTTTTTTCCACCTCTAAGGAGGGGAAATTCTGCCTTCCTTATTAGTATGGATTTTTTTTACATCAATGATGGCTTATTCAGAGTTACCTTTGTAAGGTTTGACATCTATCTCCATGGTTTGCCAATATACAGAGCTACGCAACTTTCTTTTCTATCCAGTTTCTCTTTTCTAAATATTCTGCGAACTTGAATGTTACATTCACTTGCATCTGCTGAATTAAGTCATGTTTCTAGCATAGTAACCACAATGTAGTTCTCTGTTGCCCCAATAATCTTCACTTCCTGCATTTAATTTCTAATGCTTCAAGCATTCATCTATATACATCTTATTACAGATTTACCTCATTTCACACCTCCCATTGTTTCAAAGAGCCATCCAGTAATCAGGCACTAGAGAAATAATTCTGACTGTCTGAGACTGTGCCTATTTATTTAATGCCTTTTACCTTGTAATTGGTCTGTAATATTCTTCCCTGTAATCTCTGGTGAAATTTGGATATATTGAAATATTTCTGTAAAATGCTCCTATATACTACTTTTGACATTAAAGATGTACAAGTTAATGCCTTTGATAAAATGCTACCAGGAGTACATAGATATAATTTCATGGTGTAAGTGACATCATGAAAAAACCTACAACAATATAAAACAAACTAGTGTAGTATAACATTTGGATAGTATAACATTCTCCACAGATATTATTCACTTTGGAGACTAACACAATTGTGCCTAACAAAAATGTGGCTTGATGTGTGCCATGTTTTGCAGTGTATCACATCCACAGTTTACCTCAACATACCACAGCCTGATTCATCTGATCCATCCATGCAGTCTCTTTTCCCATCACACTCTGGATTAATCTTGTTCACACATTTACCATTATGGCACTTATATGATGTAAAGGAGCAGCCTTTATGCGTCGAAGGAAAGATCACTGGTGAGAGATCACATGGTTCACAAAGAATTACAAACAAATGTGTCTTTCCCCCATGAAATATAAAACTTTCGTGCAAATCTTTTATAGGGAAATACCAGCAACACCTAAGTTCTTTAATTCCATGCAAAATATTAGTCACTTATAAATTGTTGGATGGATTAAATGCAAAGACAATAGCTACATCCACAGGAAACTCAGAAACATCAGACTGAAGGAAAAGCTTTAAATTTACCAGCAAGTAAACGGGAGTCTTTTCAACATTGTTTGCCAACATTTCATGAATACTTCTTTAATTCAAGAGAAGTATTTTTCCTGTCATTTGTCATTTGTAAAGTAATTCATTGTGAATCAAGCAGAGCATTTAGTCATAACTACGTTACAGCTCTCCACGCTACTTGCTAAAGTAAATAAATGGAGACTCTGGATGCAGTCAGCCAATAACATTCTTTTACACGACCCTATTTAGTACTAGCAATTCAACTATACACAGTCTCAGCAATTATTAGGATCACATAAGGACCTATTCTTGTATTCAGAAACTAGAACATTATTAAAATAATTATTCATATGATTTAAAAATGCTGTTGAGCCATTCCTGGATTTTTTTCCCTTTTGAGACACCCTATATAATGTTCCATCAACATCCAGGATAATACTTAGAATATGTTCTTTGTACAAAGCAAGTTGAACCTATACTGTGGCATGGAATTTGGCTTCAGTGAAAAATAAAACAAAAAAAATTTGCATTTATATAGTTTTTTTTATTACCTAAGAATGTTTCAAGGTACTTAATAGTCAATGAGGTATTTTGGAAACATAGTCACAGTTACAATGTAGAAAATACAGAAGCTAATTGTATACAGTTTCACAAACAGTAATGGGATAAATAACCAGATGATCTGGTTTAGGTGTTAGTTGTGAGATAAATATTGGGCAGGATACGGAAGAACTCCCTTGCTCCTCTTCAAACCTGGGGTCTCTTGCATCCACCTGACAGGACTGATAAGGCTTCAGTCTGACATCTCATTTGAAAGTCATTGGTTCCAAAAATGCAACACTTCTTCAGTCCTGTACTGAACTGTCAGCCTAAACGGTGGTTAACTTTATTCACTATAAGGGTCAGTTTTAGGTCAACCCAGTTTACTTTAAAGCAGATTTTATCTAAATGCTCTAAATGTCCAAAACAGGATCCAAAGGCTTTTTTACGCACCAACAATCACCCTGTTGGAACTTCATGCCGCACCAAGGAGACTATCAGGCTATCTCAGATCTCTGATTAAAATCTGAATAAATAACATACTATAAAATTTTATATAGCTTAGGTTCATAATATGATCCTTTGTGGCAAGAAGCAAAACATATGTGGTATACCAATCAACAATATGTTAAAATGATCAGTTACTTTATAATGTTGCAAGCGGCAAGTTTTGGAGTGCAACTCTTCAGTACTATTGCTAGAATGTTGTCGGGGTCCATTGCTTTTGCAGTATTCAGTGCCTCCAGGAGATTCTTGATAATGAATTGATTAGAGAAGTGGAGTGAATTGATTTGGCTGAAGGCTGGCAGGTGTGGTGCTGGGGACCTCTGGAGAGGCCAAGATAGATCATCCAGCAGGCACTTCAAGCTGAAGATTGCTGCAAATGCACTGAGGTGTTAGAGTCACCCATTAGTAAGGATAGTGATATTTGTGGAACTTCCTCCTCCAGTGAGTTATTTAATTGTTCACCATCAATGATGACTGGATGTACAGAACTGCAGAGTTTAGATCTGATCTGTTGGTTGTGGAATTGCTTAGCTCTGTCTATCACTTGCTGTTTATGCTGTTTAGCACGCAAGTAGACATGTTTAACTTCACCAGGTTGACACCTCATCCTTACGTGTGCTCCCTTGCAGCCTCCATTGAACCAGGATTGAGCCACTGGCTTAATAGAAATGACAAGTCGGGGATTTGCCAGGCCACCCAGTTACAGATTGTTTTGGACTATGTTTCTGCTGCTACTGCACACATCCTATGGTGCCTCATGGATGGTTTGTCTTGAGCTGCTAGATCTGTTCGAAGTCCATCCCATTTAGAATGAGGTGATATTGCCAGACAACATGGTGGAGGGTATTCTCAATGTTTAAATAGGACGTCTTCTCGACAAGGACTGTATGGTTGTCACTCTTGCGATACTGTCATGGACAGATACATCTGTGGCAGGCTTACTGATGAGGAGGTCAAGTATGTTTCTCCCTCTTGTTGGTTCCCTCATCATCTCCTGCAGACCCAGTCTAGCAGCTATGTCCTTTAAAGCTCAACCACCCGGTCAGTAGTGGTGCTGGTGAGCCACTCCTGGTGATGGACATTGAAGTCCTCTACCCAGAGTATATTCTGTGCCCTTGCCACCTCAGTGCTTCCTCTGAGTGGTATCTAACGTGATGGATCATTGGTGGGAGGTTTCTATGACCATGTTTACGTGATGAGACATCATAGGGTCTGGAATCAATGTTGAATATTTCTGGGGCAACACCCACCCAGCTGGATGCCACTGCTCAGCTACATCTGCTGGGGCTGTCCTGCTGGTGGAACAGAACATATTCAGGGACAATGGTGGTGCAGAGCTGGATGAACACAGTAGGCCAAGCAGCATCAGAGGAGCAAGAAAGCTGACGTTTCGGGTCTAGAAACTTCTTCAGAAATGGGGGAGGGGAAGGGGGTTCTGAAATAAAAAGGAAGAGAGCGGGAGGCGGATAGAAGATGGATAAAGGGACACTGTCTGTAAGATATGATTCTGTGAGCGTGACTATGTCAGGCTGGTGCTTGACCAGTCTGCAAGACAGATACACTAATTCTAGCATCAGACGTTAGGAAGGAGGACTTTGCAGGGTCAATAGGGCTGAGTTTGCCATTGTTGGTGCTTTAGTTGATGCCAGATTGTCTGCTAAGTTTCATTCCTTTCTTTAGACTTTTAGCAGTTGATAAAAATGAATGGTTTGCTGGGCCATTTCAGAAGGAAGTTAAAAGATTACCACATTGTTATGGGTCTAGAGACCAGCTAAGAATGCTGGTTTCCCTTCCTAGGGGGCGTTAGTGAACCAGATGTGTTGTTACAACTATGGACAGTTTCATGGTCATTCCAGATTTTTATTGAATTCAAACTCCCCCATCCACCATTTAGACCCAGGCCTCCAGAACCTTATCTGCATCTCTGAATTATTAGTCCAATGACAATACGATAAAGTCATCACCTCCCTGTAAAATTATTGTTGCTGCACTAATATCCCAAATAGCTCATGGTATTCATTCTAGTTTATTGCTTTATGTTAAATTTTACTCACAAACTAAATCCTGCGCCAATTATTATGGATGACAATGCAATAGTCCCCGTAACATCATGGACTAGAATTTACATCTCGTGATACTTATGTCATAAGATTTATTACCTTCATATATAAAGATTATATCATTAAGGAACAACAGTGCTCTGGCTCCATACACTCTGTAGTTTCCATGGAACTATTGCTTTAATGATTGATGCTGAGAAACAGTTACTCATCTAACCAGTAAGAAGTTTCACAAAAAATGTTTATTACGTTGAAAATTTGCATAGCTCAAGGGTTAATTTATACATGCATCTTGGTTCATTTATGCATGCATTAAAAAAAAACTTCTATGATTTGCTAGAACAAAAATGGAAAGTGAAGAATGAATTTAAAGACACTTGCTTGCTCTTGTACAATTTAGTTCATCACTTTCATCTCCACAATCATTGATTCCATCACAAACAGATCCATGTAGAATGCAGATTCCACTTGGGCATGTGAAGTAGCAATCTATCCAGAACAAACACAAAGGAAAATTAGACATGGTTGACTTTGTCAAGCTGAAATTGAAAGTTATGTACGTGATATCTCAAATTTTCCTTGTAACTTCAATAACCAAAGCTTAGCGTCATCATAGTAAATCTATGTTGTACACTCACTATGGTTTAGAAAACCTCTCCATTAGAAAAGTTACACTTAGTCACTTTTGAATCTACTTATGGTACCTTTTACAATATCATATTGCTGTAAGTTTTCATGTTTACTGCAGATAACTGACATCATCACTTCTCTAAACAATGACAGTCAAATGATGGGTAAATGATATAAATGCATTAGAAGCAGATCAGAAAAGGTTCACTTGACTAACATTTGAGATGGAGGAATTATCTTATGTGGTAAGGTTACAGACTGGATGATTCCAATGGAGTTTAGATGAATGAGAGGTGATCCTGTTGAAATATATAAGATGTGTAAATGCTGAAATGATGTTTCATTTTATGGGGAAGCCTACAAATAGGGAATACAATTTAACAATAAGATGGGTCTCCCAATTAAGATGAAAATTAGGATTTTTTTCCTCAGAGGACAGTGAGCCTTTTGAACTCTCTTCCCTGGAGTGTGGTGGTCGTAGGTTCATTAAATATTTTTCAATGTTCTTGAAAAAACGTGAGTCAAAGGTCAGTGGTGGCATGCGGAAATGTTGAATTGAAGCCACAATCATATCAGTCAGAGCAGCCTCCTTTAAGAGAACACACTTTTTCTTTTTTATGGGACTATGACAGAAATGGAATTTGGACTGCTATAACTGAAATACCCGGAGAGTTTTGCAATTTATAAATAACAATTGCTATATATTATTGAACTGTGCAATATGATGTTGCTTTTTGAAACAGTGAGTGGGAGAATTCGACACTTGGCACCATCCAGAATCTTTCGAGTTAAGGGCATTCTGCCTGACAACAACCCCTGATTCGTTGAGCTACAGTGCCATTGGCAGCAGGAGAAACAGACCTTGCAAACAAAGATCTTGCTCTCTGGAGGAAAAAGACAGAAAAAGCAAGGAAGCTCGAAAGAAACAGTTCTTAAACAAGAAAAGACCCAAGTCCACCTTATCATCCACTGAATCAAAGAATGACCATCACGCCATGGACAACAGCACGTCATCATTGCTAAAACTGAAAGGACTGTAAGAACAGAACTTTCCACTTTGTGGTCTGTACTTTAGATTCTCAGAATTTTCTTTGCCTTGTCTATATTCTTTTTTCACCCATAGTAACCATGTCGAATTGTTTACTTTAGGTCTGTCTTAATCATTATTGAGTGTGTGTGTATTTGAGGTTTCTGAAAGAGTATAGTTTAAATGGCATAGAAATTGGTTAGAATATCCTTTCGTTTCTTTGCCTTTTGTTAAAGTGTATTATAATAAAGTTATTTTTCTATTATAGATGAAACCTCATGTGGGAGGCAATGGCCTAGTATTTATGACTCGACTATTAATCCAGAGATCAAGGCAATTTTCTAGAGAACTGGGTACAAATTCCACCAATGGCACAGGGTAGAATTGGAATTTAATAAAAATCCGGAATTAAGAATCTAATGATGATTATGAAATGAATGGCTGTCAATTGTTGGGGAAAAACACATCTGATTCATCAATGTCCTTTAGAGATGGAAACTGCTGTCCTTACCTGGTCTGGCCTATATGTGACTCCAGACCCACAGCAATGTTGTTGACTCTTAACTGCCCTCTGGGCATTTAGGGATGGGCAATAAATACTAGTCTAGCCAGTGATGCTCACATCCCATGAATGAAACAAAATTGTTAGCTCTAAGCTAATTGGCTCTATTTCCAGATGACAAAAGATATAGATCTTTTGTGTTGTCCAACGGTTAATCAAATTGGTCATTTTGCTATACATTTATAGATTTTGTGATAACTTGTGAAACAATGGGCCTGTCGTGGAAACAAGTTATGTCATGACACCAACAAGCTGTATGTTCAAGTTTACAGTTCCCTCAGACAGTTTTGATCCTTTGGGGAAAAAGTACAATCTAGCTAAATCTTATGAAAGCCCTCATGACTGATAACATCTCACAAATTTCATACTTTATCTCCCCATGGTTATGTTAGTATACTATTACATATTTTATTATGATTACCAGTCTGATCTTTAATGAACACAACATTTTACATGATGGCTCCTGTAAGTTGATTAACTGTCAGCCAAAAAGCCAAAGTGCATCAATCACAACGGGAAACAAATGCTGAATTTGATTAACCCTTGGACAACACAAAAGATCTGTATCTTTTTCCATCTGGAGATAGAGCCAATTAGCTGAAGATTCTTCTGGAAATTATACACATAATATGTAGTGCTAACTTGCATTACATGCTTACTTTATTTCAACATACTTACTTTTATTTGAACAGCAACAATATAAAACCAGCATGACTGTAAGTTAAAACTGAAAATACTAGAAATACTCTGCATATCTGGCAGCATCTGCAACCAAAGAACTTAAAACATTTCAGGTCGATGTTCAAGCATCTGACAGAACCTCAAATACAAACGGTGTACATAATTTATTAAATACTGATAATGTTCTCCAGCCCTAGTAAATCTACAATGTGTAAAATGAATCCAAGTTTAATTTGTGAGTATGACACTTTGGAATTGAGGCTACCTTTTGCAAATGGAAAAATTCAAACCACTCTGCATGAATATATTACAAAAGCAGGAACCAGATAAACAGCAACATGCATCTCTGAGAATTCTAAAACCTGAAACATTTATGTGTAGGATAGCAAACATGTTAAAAACTTTCCAACTACAAAACTGGAGTGGAGGAGGAAAGAAAATATAAAGATGTGAGAATTCAAAGTTTCTGAGAAAATAGGAAACTACTACTACAGGAAACTACCGGAAGCTGTAAATTTCAGCATTGTTGACTTTGTTCTGTGGACCAATGATTCATAAAAGTTAATACGGCAGGCATTTTAAGTTTTGATCTACACAGGACAACCTATGAAACACAACTTTGTCCGAACTCCAAGAATAATTCAGAGACACCATTAAAGAGAGGAGGGTTTTCAACAAGAGGTAAGGAACTCAGCTAAAGGACTAATGTATTTAACAAGGTTCCCAAGGTCAACAATCTGCACATTATAAAAGCAAAACAAAGGAGGCTTCATTTCCTTTATTTTCTGTGCAGCCCATCCGTGGAAGAAATCTACAACTATTTGACAATAGCGGCCATAACAACTGCAGAATTTCTGACCTCAATTTTTCATCCCCTTCACTTTGGGAAGGAAACCTTCAAGCATGTAACAGACTTGCAACAGTAACAGACTGGTCTTTATAAGTATCTTTCATCTGTACCGACTTTTAATTGTTGTATGTGTATTCTTAGCTATAACTGTGTCACTTTTTAAATTAGTACTTAACATTATAGTTTTGTTTAAGATTAAAGCTTTGCTGCTGGTTATTTTTAACTTGGAACACTCAAGAATGTTTAAAAAGAAGGCTCAATTAGTTATACAAACTCACAGTTAATGACCACTCTGCAGACACATCTAGTTCATGACATTCTTCAGTTTTGTATAATGTTTGCACCTCACATTATTTTTGAATTACGTTTGCAATTATGCACATATATATTGTGTACTTTACAATTTGGTTGGAGAAAATAAAGGACCGTTCACATGAAAAACAAACGTGATAACTTACTGCACTTAGTTTCATCACTGCCATCCAGACAATCCCTCCATCCATCACAATGGTTCTTTAAAGAAATACATGATCCATCCTTGCACTTAAATTGGTTCGGGCAAGCTAGTTAAATAATAAATTTAGAAATTCTGGTTAAAAGATGTATTGACGTTCTGTGCAATAAAATTTGTAGAAGATAGTGTTATATAAATTTAAACATAGTTTAAAGATCTAATATTATATATGCTTCCTTAAATTTGTGACATGCTGTATGAGAGTTTAAAATATAGCTTCATTCACATAGAAAACATATCTTGACAGTAAAAGTTGGCTTTATTAATCGCAAGGGCCAATGCAAACATCCTGTCAAATTGACATGAATTATGTTTGATTAACTGCTTGAGATAACTGACAGTTACTTAAAACAATTTTTGTAGTGTAAAGGTAGGATGTTGTCTCCATAGGCACTGTGCTGTCGTCACTTCTACCAATAAGTAGCAATTTCTTTTGTACTGGCTATTTCATTGTCTACCACAGACCCAGTCTGGCAGCAATGTCCTTCAGGACTAGGCCAGCTCAGTCAGCAGTGGTGCTACCAGTAGTGGTAGATGTTGAGATCTCCCACCTTCAGAATATTCTGCACTTTGCTACCTGTGTGCTTCTTCCAGTGATGCATGGTGTTATGCGCTAGAAGCCTCTTTCAGTGGCTTCCATGGTCAATATAGCAAGTGTCTGAGCTTTCATGACAGCGAATTGAACTACTACAGTAACCCTGAGCCACTGCATCATGCAAGTTGCTGGACTGGATTGTGCAACAGCTCTCTCAACATTGGTGCACTTCCAGGTGTAGATGAGGAGAACTTTGCATAGTTAATGGTCATGGTATGCCCTTCAGGGTGGCACAGTGGTACCTCACAGTACCAGGGGCTTAGGTGTGAATCCAGCCTCAGGCAACTGTCTCTATGGTTTTTGCATGTTCTCTCCATGTCTACGTGGGTTTCCTCTAGGTGCTCCAGTTTCCTGCCACAGACCAAAGATGTGCAGGTGAGCTGGATTGCCCATGCTAGATTGTCCATGGTGTCCATGGATGTGCAGGTTAGCCAAGGTTAATGCAGGGTTATGGGGATAGTTTATGAAGGTGGGTTGCTCTTTGGATGGTTGATGCAGACTCAATGGGCCAAATGGTCTCCATCTGCACTACAGGGATTCTATGATTCTATTCTTCACCTTTGACAAAGGTGCCTAAATTGCCATGACGTGGTCCATCCAGTTTTGCTACTTTTATAGTTTCTGATAGTAGTTTGGGAATAGCTGGTTTGCTTGCCAGGTAATTTCAGAAGTTAACTGAATGTTACCCACATTACTGTGGTCTGGAGTCACAACTGACAAAACCAGGTAAGGGTGGCAGATTCACTTCCCTAAATGACCTCAGTAAACCATGGTATTTGCAACAATCATGTAATTTCATAGTTATCTTAACAGATGCTTCCTTTTTATTCATTCTTGCTTTTGATTCCAGATTTATTTAATGAATTTAATTTAATTTAATTTCTCAGCTGTTGAAGTGAGATGTGAACTCTTAGCTCCACTTACTTTTACTGCAGACCTTTGATTACTAATTCATTGTTTTAATGCTACCTTGAAAAAACACACTATTGTATTTCTACAGGCTCAGAAACAGAACTTTGCAAATGTAAAAGCAAGACATTCATTGCAAATGGCCCATATTATTATGTATTTAAATTAGCTCAAAATGTAGATTGCAGGAAGGGTCAAGTACATAAGGAACTTTTGGGGAATGGAGGGGAATGTGTGCTTTGGAGCAGAAACTAGCGTAAACAACTTTCACCTCTGTTTTGCAACCAAGAAACAATTATATGCTGAAACTAAGGTAAAAACAGCACGGAAATATCCTAAGTTTTGTTCTTATTCAAGTTGGAGGATCATTCCTGCGAATCAAAACTCCAAAATAACAATTTTCCTTACGGTCCTCATAGCTGAAGGCTTTGTACTCCAAGTAAAATCCTTTGTAGGTGATTGATTGATCAGAATTAAACTTAATTTTAACAGATCTCCCATAATTCTTGCTGAAGCCACCCTCAGTTATTCGATTACAGTACCTACAAAGGCAAAAGTTGTGATTAAATGTAATTTATTAAATTACAATTTTATAAATGCAGTAATTCAAGAAAATATTTTAGGCCTGCCTACTACTATTGTGCTCCATTTATCTAGCTGTCTCCAGTTTAAATTGAGTAATAAACACAACTATTTGGTGCAAAAACTGTTTGCTGGAAAAGCTCAGCAGGTCTGGCAGCATCTATGAAGAAAAAATCAGAGTTTACACTTCGGGTCTGGTGACCCTTCCTCAGTACTGATGATAGCTGGGAAAACATCAGTTTATAAGCAGAAAATAGGGAGGGGATTGGGGTAGGGAGTAAACGATAGAGCGAAGAGCAGTTGGACATACAAAGGAGTTGATAACGATCTGGCTCGGAGGGTGAATAGTTGTTAACGGGGACTGTTAGTGACTAACAATAGGTACTGCGTAATGGCAGACTATGTGATAACAAGTCCTGGTGTGTGGGGTAGGGGGCTCAGACATGGGAGAGTTTAGGCCCTAAAATTATTGAACTCGATATTGAGTCCAGAGGGCTGCAGGGTCCCCAAGTGGAAAATGAGGTGTTGTGTTTCCAGCTTGCATTGAGCTTCGCTGGAACACTGCAGCAAGCCAGACACAGAGAGGTTGGCCAGGGTGGTGTGTTAAAGGGACAGGCAACAGGTAGCTCAGGGAGAATGTAGATGTTCTGCGAAGTGGTCAACCAGTCTACGCTTCATTTCCCCAATGTAGAGGAGACTACATTGTGAGCAGCGAATGCAGTAGACTAGATTCTGGGAAGTGTTGCTTCACCTGGAAGGTATGGTTGGGCCCTTGGATACTGGGGAGGGAGGAGGTAAATGGGCAGGTGTTGCACCTTCTCCGGTGACAGGGGAAGGTGCCATGCGTCTGTTGGGGGATGTTGGGGGTGAAGGAAGAGTGGACCAGGGTGTCTCGGAGGGAACAGTCCCTGCGGAAGGCGGACAAGGGAGGGGAGGGGAGGGGAATATGTATCTGGTGGTAGCATCTCACTGGAGATGGCAGAAATGGTGTCTGATGATCTTCTGGATGTGGATGCTGGTAGGATGGTAGGTAAGGACAAGGGGAACCCTATCGCTCTTGCGGGAGGGAACGGGTGAGGGCAGAAGTGCGGGAGATGGGTTGGACCCAGTTGAGGGCCCTGTCGACAACGGTGCTGGGGAATCCTCAGCTGAGGAAGAAGGTGGGCATTTCAGAGGCTCCCTTGTCGAAGTTGGCCTCATCTGAACATATGCGACCACTATTTGGTGTATGGCTGACATTTTAGATCCAATGAGTAAAATTCTCACGGCTTGCTTTCAACAATGGCTTTGACATACACTGCAGACTCATTTCCACCATAAAAAAAAATCTTTGTCCACTTTTCCTGATATTTGCCCTGCATGTCTGGCTATGTTTCCCCTGTTTCTATCCTCATCGATAAACACTACTTTTTAAAGCTGAATTTGATTATAAAATATCCATGTACTTCAATAAAGCAAGAACCATTCTCAAGGCTAACAACTATTTAAATGGATAATGAGTGAGCTCCAAAAATTGTTATATCTGAAACAGTGAATATTTTTGCCAATGTAGAATGTAGAAAAATAGTTATACTACTTCCATCTTGTGTAACGAGAATAGGGTGATCTTAGTGAAGGTAAATGCCACAATCTTGTGGATGTTGTCAGCCATAAACACAAGTATCTCAGATAATGACAAAACTCTGTCACAAATGGTGTGGAGGAGTGCGGTTGTATAAATCTTATCCAAATGTTCCAGCTTATCCAAATGTTACACTAATGACCATCATCCTGTTTAATTTAGTTTGTGTATTTAGGAAACAACTCTTGATAAGATCATATGGTAACATTTGGAAGCAATTGAGATGTTATACATTGAACAATTTTTAAGTATTATGATAAGTCTTCAGCCTGTTGTTTGATCTGCAGTTGAGACAAAAGTTGTAAGTCCTCGCTTACATGGGTTACCAGTGCTCACTACTACAGCCTCCAGGAGATGGCACTGCTGTATGTTCATTTCACTTTTGTGAAAAAAAACAAAAGAATTCTCCTCTCACATGCCCTAGAGTAAGGATGGACTTGCATTTTTATAGCATCTTTCATGACTTCAGAACAGCCCAACATCTTTTTCCACCAAATAAGTATATTTGAAGCATTGTCACTGTGGTTATTATTGCAACGCAAGAAATGCAGCAGCTAATTTACACAAAACGTATAATAATAATGACCAAATAAACCTTTTTTGTTAACTTTGTTAAGCCAAAAATATTGGCCACGACACCAGGGAGAATTTCCCTGCTTGCCTTTAAATGGTACCTTGGGATCTTTTATGTCCACCTGAGAGAGTAGATGAGGGCTTGCTTTAACATCACACCTTATAAATAGTCCTTCAAAAGTGTATCCGTCCCTGAATATTGCACAGACTGTCATCTTAAATTATATGCTTATCTCTGGGGTGAGACTTGAACCTCAAACTTTTGACTCAGAGATACAAATGTTAACACTGAGCCACATTACACCAGAACTTGTTAATTTGCTAAGTTGGTCTTTCACTATTATGTTAAATGGCCTCACCCCAGGAAATCTTATTTCCCATTCTTGCTCTTATCATTGCTATAGCCTTCATCCTCATTTATTCAAGGAGCATAAAAGTAAACATATTTTGCACAAAGTTGACTTTATCATTCATTGTTAGAACTGGCTCAAGCCTCACTGAACCTCATTCTCCTGTGTCAAAGCTATCGACTACTCTAGGAGGAGCTTAGATGGCAGGTTGAACCCCAGGGTTCCACCAAGTGCTTTCTTAAAGATTTTTCTCCCATCTCTTACACTTTTACCTCTAACAAGAACCTCATGGATCTCTCCTAGACTAAGGCATCTGGCCAATTGCTTGTCCTCCTTTCCACCCCTTTCCTATTCAATTTCCCTTCCTTAAATTATCAGTAATAAAGAGATAAAATTCCCAGGGAGCAACACAAAGTACAACAGTATTTCATGCTTTAAAACTTCTATTGTAACAAACAAAAAGTCCAAAGCAACTCCCAGCTCTACAGCAGGGTCAGTTCTCTCTGCCAGGCCAAGTCAAAAATGTCAGTGCCCTTCAAAAATCCAGATCTTACTTTCACCAGCAAGGCCCTCATTAGCAACTTATCATTCCTTACATCTCCAAAAGTCCAAGTTGTTCTGCCTTTCTCCTTTTGTAAACTATCATAGCACCAAAGCCTTTTGGACAAGTCCTTGCTAATTTCACTGCTGACTGATCTATCTCATATTTTAAGACTGTGTCTGCTAATGTTAGATTTCCCCTAACAGAGGAAATGTTTCTCTGTTTTTATCCTCTTGAAACCCTCAATATTTTTAGGCACCCGAAATTTGATCATACCATCTTTCTTCATAAAGGCTGCAGTGCAGCAAACAACTCTACAATCTGCTCATCTTACCTGATTCCCTCGATCTCCAACCAGTCCTTATCACAATTGCTTGAACTTTGGGATCCTGCTTGGATTTCCAAAACAATAACAGAAAGGGCTATACTATATCCTACTGCAGGTGTCTGTTAAGGAATGAGATGACAGCTATTATAGTCAATGAATCATTCATATGTTTGATTTTATATAATTGCCAACTACGTGCTAAATTATGACTCGGAAAATAAATTCAAATATCCAACCATTGCAGTCACTATTTTAAATAGCGTACTAACAATTTTTCAACCAGTTTTTGAAGTTTCTATGTTCCAGGATAATTGAAATCACAATAGCAACTAAATTTCAAAGCTATTTCATTGGCTCAAAAGTACCTTGGGGCATCCGGAAATCATGAAATATGCAATATAAGTGTAAATAATTTTCTTAGATTAAGAGTAACAGAAGTAAGGACGTATTACTTGGTCAGTGCTACACTAAAATTTATGTTTCAAAAGTACAAATTTTACACAGAAATATAGAGAAGTTACCAACAAAGCAATAATTTGAACTTCAGTTCTGTGCACCCATATTTTGAAGGCATCATTGATCAGATCTGTTTCCCCAGATAAACAATGGGTTAGTTTGGCTATTTCTTCTCAACTGAAAGACTAAATTGCAGAGATGGGGACAGATTTAAATTAATATAATCTTATTGCTACTTACAGTGATGGTCCAAGTGCAGTCAATTTTGGGAGGATAGTAACGAGGGTAGTAGGGTGAGCTCAAGGAGCCATTCCAGGATATTAAGTTACCACCACAACCTTGTGAGGGAAGGAATCAATTGTTTCTTTATATCTCAAATTATTTAGAAATATCACAGCTTGATAACACAGCAGACTGAAATCACAGAGCCCACGGCTGCTTATCACAAACTTTCTCATCCGTATTATACTCATCAATCTCGCATACAAGCATCTCAAAATGAAGATGTCAAAAATAGTAATATGTCCCCACGGTAAGTATGTTTTAATTATAGTTCTTCTGAAGTTGAGAATGGGAACTGTTATTGGAACAATGAAGGGAAAAATTAAATCATCTGTAATTCTGCTTTGTCCATTTCATTGTTGTTCACTGAGATTCTGAGGATGTGGAAGGTACATTTAATTTTCAGATTTTCCACAATTGACCTCAAGACAATTAAATCGTGTTGCATAAGTGATAAGAAACAGTATTTAATTTTATAAAAACACAGTATTGTTAGAAATAAAAACTGCTTTCAATCTTAACATTGCTAAATCATACATATTCTATCCGGTCTCTGCTGTGGCTGAGCATAGGCATTTTCTGTTCCACAAAGGTCCCCTAGCATGCAGAAAAGATTGTTTATAATCACTGTTCACAATTGATAGCTATGGTATGTTGAATTGTGAGTTTTATTGAAAACTCATAATGAGTACCTCCAATGTATGTTACCACTGCAGGCTTGTCGAAATAAAAGGTATTACATATGATGCATTCCAATTACTTTATAATCAACTGGCTCAGAGATGATATTACACACCCCTGAAGGAGGTGATACATGAACACTGGCCTCGTAGCCCAGAGGTAGGGACATTACCATTGCACCACAAGAGCGCCTAATTCAAATTTTATCAACTACCACAATAGGATTTGAACAAACTCACCTGGGGTATTGAATTACTAATCTTACAACGTTACCACTATACCACCATCTCCTTCAATACAGCTAGCTTCAAATCAACCTTTCAAAGACGTTACTACATTCCTTTGGTGCAGTGGAACTTAATCCCATGCCCCCTAGCTGAAAGATAGGGATGCTACCACTGCTCCACAACAGACCTCTCATTGCTTTACACAGCGAGAATATATCACTTTGTGATTATAATCCCCCCTCTGGACTCCCACAGGCTGCTTAAAATGCAGCTTTTATCCTTTTTCTCAGCCATTTTCCCCCAGTAATTGCAATTTCTAACTTGTAATACATGTGCTGATGCAAATTTAAAGCCCAAGTTTATACATTAACAAGAATATGACTGCATTGATCAACTGAATAATATTGTTTCAAAGGTTTTAAAAGGTTTCACCTGCTCCTAAAACCTGATCCTTGATATTTTTGTCCACCACTGTGATTTTACGAGCTGAATTTGGTTTCTGAGTGTGCATTGTATCTAATTTCCTACAACGAATCAATGGAATAATTTTTGTTAACTTCCTTTTCAGTAGTGCTTTATTCAGATGTTTTGAAGAAGTCACCAAATTTTTAATTCATCTAAAATTATAATAATGGGTTCAGAGCATTTATGTGAGAAAGCAGTGGAGTAAACATTACTATTCTGCTATATAAAAAAAAATGTAAATTTTGCTCTGTATTTCATAAAATACAAAAAGTAAATAAACACCAGGAAGAGAATAAATATAAATGGAGATAATAGCCAGAGGTGTAGTAAGAGAGAAAAAGATTGGGAGAGAAACAGATAAAGAAAATAAAATTATATTAATGTTATTTTGATTTTCAGTCAAAAATAAATGCATTTTAAGTCAACTAATTAATCAACGGTGTTTGCTAGCTGGTAGCTCACAAAGATAATTACTAATTCCTTCCATCGAGGAGAGAGAAATCCTAAATACTAACAACTAGAAGACGGACAGGGGTTAAATAATGGTGCTAAACAACATTATATAAATTAGTCTTACCAGACCATGGGGTTGCTATTTCATTGCAGAGAGACAACTGGTGGTGGTTTAACCTGAGGGTCACCATGCCTCAGGTAGCGAG
Source organism: Rhincodon typus (assembly GCF_021869965.1). Taxonomy (NCBI): domain Eukaryota; kingdom Metazoa; phylum Chordata; class Chondrichthyes; order Orectolobiformes; family Rhincodontidae; genus Rhincodon; species Rhincodon typus. The sequence goes on from NC_063342.1 coordinate 30,971,258, forward strand.
AGACATTGAGAAGAAGACTCCTTTCATGGTAACCTCAGCCAGTGCAGGAATTGAACCACACTGTCAGCATCAGTCTATATCACAAGCCAGCTCTCCAACCAAAATAACAGAGCAGGAAAAGCTGAGAAAACTCACTCCAGTGTCCCCTCTCAATCTAATTAGATTTTTTTCCTCGTGTTGAATTTTGAAAGCAAACGAATATTAGGCTAAATCACTTAGGCCGGGACTGGAGGGTTTGAGCTATAGGCAGGGGCTGAACAGACTGGCGCTTTATTTGCTGGAGTGTTGGAGACTGAGAGGTGACCTTATATAAACCTTACAGGATTTGTAAAGTGATGAGGGGCTTGGATAGGATAAGTAGCCAAGGTCTTTTTCCTAGGGTGGGGATGTCCAAAATTAGAGGACATTGGTTTAAGGTGAGTGGGGAAAGATTTAAAAGGGACCTGAGGGGTAACTCTTTCATGCACAGAGTGGTGCGTGAATGGAATGAGCTGTCAGAGGAAGTGGTAGAGATAAGGGGCGGCACAGTGGCACAGTGGTTAGCACTGCTGCCTCACAGCGCCAGGGACCTGGGTTCGATTCCACTCTCAGGTAACTGTCTGTGTGGAGTTTGCACATTCTCCCCATGTCTGCACGGGTTTCCTCCGGGTACTCCGGTTTCCTCCCACAGTCCAAAGATGTGCAGGCTAGGTGGATTGGCCATGCTAAATTGCCCATAGTGTTCAGGGATGTATAGGTTAAGTTGATTGGGTCTGGGTGGGATGCTCTGTGGGTCAGTGTGGACTCGTTGGGCCGAAGGGCCTGTTTCCACACTGTAGGGGTTCTATTAAAAAAAAAGGTATGATTGCAACACTTAATATGAATAGGAAGGGTTGAGGGATTTGGGCCAAATGCTGTTAAATGGGACTAGGTCAGATTGCGATGTCTGGTCAGTGCGAATGAGTTGGACCAAAGGGTCTGTTTCCATGCTGTATGACTCTATGACCTGATAACTCACTGCCATTATCAACACGGTTTAGTTGCATATGCACAAAGAAGGCTATTTTGCCCACCTACTCATCCAAGTTAAGGTTTAAGTTTGAAAAAAAAACAGAAGGCCTAATGTTAATTATATCACTCAAAATACTTTCTGAATAATAATTTAGTATCGTTATGGAGGTTTTTGTCTTGCATTTATCAGACAGATGTAAAATTACCAGATCTCAAAGCGGGTAACAATTTATACTCTATGAGAAAAGGGGTTTTGGAACCTTATCCTCATGCTGTACAAATTGTTGTTCCTTTTGAAATTTGATATTTTTGCATCCTTTCTGATGATTCGCAAACAAAATGTTTGAATAATACATCTCTTTTTTCAGCAATAATCAAGTTCTGATCTGTCACGTGAATATTAACACAAAAAACTGAAAACTACCTCTTTTTCGAACAGCCTCAAAATATGCTTTAAATACAGAACCAACTCTTGGTACATTTGATGAAAATGTCACCAACATTACATTGCCTGATGAAATCAATCTGATAACTGGAGGATTCCAAGTTACAGGCGAGCCACACCAACTGAAAAAGAAGTAATTGAGTTTTTTTTAATCAACATGAAGAATTTGCTGAATTTAGACTTATTTGATTGGTGGTATGGGAGAAGTTTCTCTTACTTATGCACTTTCATTAGAAAAATTGCATTGAAGAATTCCTTCATTTTCAAAAATCTTAAACATGAAGAACAGAAAATTGAACCTAAACTATATTTTCCATAAGCATTTAACAATAACACTGCCTGAAGAACTTTGCTTGCAGCACAGTTATTTTACAAAAATTTATATTCCAGATTTTACTGTGTTAAATACAGGCCCACATCTTCCAGTGTCTGGATTGTCTTAGACCAGGTGTATACTGAAAGGTGCATGTTGAGACCTCTCAGGGGTATGCACTGACTACATTGCAAATGCTTGGGAAGTTTAAACTTCCAATTGACAACTGCCTGATATCTGGAACCCTCTGAAAACATCCCCAAATCTGAGTTAGAATCAGACACTTTAGCAGCTTCTGACTTACTTCCCTTAATTAGAGGGATTATGTCTTGTTCTAAATCCTGGTTAAACATGAAATTGATCCCCACCTCTCCGACTCACCACTGGAAGCTCAGTTACTCACACTGGTCCCATCTCGAGCACCTAACCCCTCACCCACAGCCATCTGACTGATGTTACACTCACCCAACACAATGACTTGACTGAGCCCCATCATCAAACATCCATCGACTCCCCTTCATCCCCAAACACGTGACTGCTGTCTCTGACATCTAATCCATCCTACCTTCTCAAAAAATTTGTTCATGGCACGATGACAATGCTGGCTAGGCCAACAATTACTACCTATCCCTAACCACTCAGAAATATAAGCTAACGATGGCAGATTTTGTTCTTGAAAATACATTAGTAACCAATTTTTTTTGAACAACAGTCAATGGTGGCTCTATTGTCAACAAAAGGGTTGGTATTTATTCCAAATTTATGCTGAAACTGAATTTCACCATCAGCTACGATGGGATTTAAACCCATGTCCTCAGACATTAGCCTAGGGTTTCTAGATTACTAGCCCAGTGTCATTACCATGTACACCCAAATCCACCTGGTACACCGTACCCTCATACACCTATCTTCCTCTCCTTCACACCATCTGCAGTCCTACTTCTTCACTTATCTTGGATACTTACCTTCTCTCAGTTGCTATCATAGTGGCTTCTGGGGCCTTTAAACATGGAATACCAACAACTATTACCGTAAAAAATGAACATGGTTTTTGTACCAATCCATTCCACCACCTTCTGTGTGGTTTGTTGGACTTCTTCTGTTATGACGGCTCCCGCCTTAGAAGTCCAGCCACAATACTCCTGGAAATGTGTAAGTGGGTAACGTTTTTGTTTGATCTGGGCTAGAAATAGGTATTCGTAATCGAATGTTTTAGGTCTTTGTCACTGATACCTGAAGTAGGTGAACAGTCTTAAATTTTCATGTTTTCATAATAGTTTTTTGTATTTACGACCACTGGGGTTACTTGTAATGAACTGAAAGTATTTAAATTTCAGTACATTTATGCATGAGTTTCCAAAAACAGTTCACTTCATATAAAAACCCCGAAGAGCTAAACATGGACAACGAAAGCAATTTTGCTCAGGAATTTTCTCGGTGGTTCTCCAAATTGGCTTCTGCCAATTTAAGACTTCTGTAATAGATATTTCCATTGATCATCACTTATGGTGACTCCTTGGTCACAAGAATCCATGATGAAGTTATCAGCATTTGTGTTGGTGCTTTGCATGGAATACCTGATGCAAATACAAAAACATGATTCAAAAACTATAACCACGAATGATACACTTAGAGCTGGGACTACTGCATGAAAAGCCAACAGAAAGCTTTGCAGAGGTGGTGGTCTCAGGTTAGCTTCCAGGCTAGCCTGAATTGTTCGTAGCACCACTATACTTATTTTTGATGAAACACCAGAAGTCAGTAAAACAAAGGTAAAATGTCACATTTATTCCTTTAAGGAACCAAATGTTTCAGCTAGGAGATAATTTGTCACCATTGTGGCATGAACATATGGTTTCACCACACTGAAGCAAATCACGCCAAATGCCTACTGTCTTACCGTGTTATTATTTTGTTCTGTACAGGAAGTAGGAAATCATAGGCTGATAGTTTATGGATTGCACAGTTTCCTGGAATTGCCCCATGTAGGGTCAGGATCACTAAGTGTATAATATGGCCTGCTGGAACTCGGAGTCGCCACTGGTAATAGGATCTCTTTGGGAGTGTTAATGTCAGCGTCCGATTGTTGCCCGGTTTTGCGTATAGATCAAAAGAAATCGCTGCAAAATGAGAGAATAAATCATAGATAACAACACGAAACATAACCACCATATTTTGTAACATGTTCAAATTGCAAAGATAATTTAAAATGGCAAAAGGTGCAATACACTATTCAAAACAAAGAGATCGAAGGAAATACACATATTATAAGCAAAGGTCCAAGTAAAACCAGAATTTTAGTCAACAAGTTTGAATTCCCTTATTATTTAACAACTGTTAAACATCTATAATGCCATACTGCCTTGCAGCAATAAATAAAAATGGCTAAGTATTATAATTCACAAATAAATTTCTATCCTGTTAATAGATTTCTACATTTTTCACATTAGTAATGCTTTATGTTTCCTTTTAAACCCTGTGTGAAATCACTAACTTCTTTATCAGGGACTTTTGCATTTGGCAATTTACAAATGCTGGTTTGTTCACATGCATGAACCCTTCAGAGGTGCACTACCCTGAGAAGCTGGTCAACCATGCACTCCTGCCTACTATCAGGTTTAAGTTCTTCCTGGATTTATTTCAATCTACTCAGCACAGATCAACCAAACCCAACCCCCCATCTCACTTGTAGACTGTAAATACTGGCTTTCTGAAGGTTACAATTTTCATGCTGAAATCAACGATCTGAAAGACAATCTGAAATAAAAACTCTTACAGCCCATAATGTCAATTAATGCTTTGAGAAATTATATAATATTTAAAATAATAAAAATTTGTTAATTCAAAAAGAAAAATATGAACCAATGGAAATCCAGATGCCAGAGCATAAAAGGCTGTGATTTTTCTCCCATAAACCCAGCAATCTCCTTCACGGAACAATACTTTATTGCATTTTGAAATGAAATGTTCAGTACTCCTATTAAGCAATGTTTTTAGCTGTAATTCTAGTTCTTAACAAATCTTGAACTAAACCACTTTAAAAGCAAGGATTGACCCAAATGACCAATTCCTGCAGGGAATGATAACTGGATTCCTCAATGATTCTCTCCACTGGCCACTGAATTCCAGCAGAACTTTCTTGGCAACCACTGGCAAATGCACTTACTGCCAAATATCTGCCAAGGTAATGTCGGTCTATGCGAAGATGTCCTAAAGTAATTCCAAAATTTGGAAAAAAATCTCTAACCCTGTTTGGGACTTGAATGTTTTGTTCTGTAGTTGTACTGGCTCTACACTAAGAATAGAGATAACAAGGTGTAGAGCTGGATGAACACAGCAGGCCAAGCAGCATCATAGGAGCAGGAAGGCTGCTCCT
>NC_063342.1:30976781-31023288 GCF_021869965.1 Rhincodon typus
CTGCTCCTATGATGCTGTTGGCCTGCTGTGTTCATCCAGCTCTACACCTTGTTATCTCAGATTTTCTAGCATCTGCAGTTCCTACTATCTCTGATACAATTTTAACCCCCTCTACACTAAGCATATTGCTAGAGAATAAATTATTTCCACTGGCTTGAAAACAACTTACAGACCTACCCCAATAAGCAGAGGAAGTATAGTTTAAATTCTAAGAGGGATCTGCCAGTCTCTCACTGCTGTTATGGTAATATAACATATGAGATTCATATTATAATCATGGAAATATTAATGAATAAAGGCTGACTAATTTCCTACAAGAGGACTTCTCAAAGAGTGGGGTTGGGGTGGGGGCTTGGGACCCCAAGTGTTGAAGATGTGAGCTCAGAGACAAGACTATTGTGTAGCCCTGTACCCCAGCACAGCCCAGCCCAGTCCTGCTCTCACATGTTCACTCTTCTGCACCATCTGCTCTCATAGGTCCTTCCTTCCACCCCTGGGCTAAGTTCTCACAGCGGGGTCACAACAATGTTGAAGCCACTAAATGGGATCACCATGGGAGAAAGCTTTAAAAGAATGTTCTAAAAATTACTAAATTGTGAGGTCTTTCATGACTTTGATTTGATATTCAAATCTGTAGACGCTACCAATGACCTTTTAAAAACCGAAAGAACTACGGATGCTGTAAATCAGGAACAAAAACAGAAGTTGCTGGAAAAGCTCAGCAGGCCTGACAACATCTGTGAAGGAAAAAACAGAGTTAGTGTTTCGCGTCCGGAGATCTGAGTTCTGAGGAAGGCTCACCGGACCCGAAACATTAACTCTGTTTTTACCAATGACCTTTTAACTGCATATGGACACATGTTGATGGAGCGTGGAGATAGTATCAGCCCCATGGCTCTCAGGGGACTCCAACATATGGAAGAGCAAAGGAGAGATGATGAATCTACTTATTGGTTAGAAAACAATAGTAAATGCTGTTTATACTTTCTTGACCAGTGGCAACTCACTGAGAATCTCCAGCATGCAATCAGGGTTACATTTTCTAAAATACACTACTTACATACATATGCAGCATTAAGAGAAAGGTTAATTGGCAAATAGTGAACATTGAATCTCAGCTATTTTCCCTTACTAATAAAATGTTATAGTGATTCAGACCTTCCAAAGCAGCAGCAATGACAAGGAAATTACCACCGCTGCACTCACAGATTCTCCTGTTGGCTCAATGCCACTGCATGTTTCTTCCAGACTGTTCTGATCCTTGCTGTTAAAGAAAGTTGCAGTGCAGCATCCATCAGGAAACTCTATCAGGTGGAAATCGATTCAGGAGAAGACAGGGCGCACCCGTTTTTGTGACATTCCCGATATTTGCTAAATTCAAAGGTCCTGACTTTGGATGTAAGTGAACATATTTGTGAGTGGGTGCGTGGATGAACAAGTAATTGAGTGTATGAGTGAATGAGTGAATGGGTAGTTGGGGGTAGGTATGTGAGAAGTGGCATGAGTGGGTAAGCGGGGTAGGGTGAGGCACTGGGTGCGATAGGTTAGTGGGTAGTCAGGGCAGGAGTGCTCAGGTGGGAACAGTGTTTTAGTCAGGTCAATGAGTGAGTCACATCAAGTTGGTGGGTAGCCGGATGGTCAGTTAGGTGTAACCGGGATGGGTTATAGTCAATTCAATTTGGGTTGGAGGAGGGGTGGTCATTCAGGAGAGAATATGGAGTTACTCCAGGTGTTGGATAAGATTTTAATCCACCAATTTCCTGGGAAATTGCCCAGGTATGTTCCCTGGATCTGCACCAAAGTGTCCAACTCAAACATAGCTGGAGACATTTGTTCGTGGGGAGCAGAGCCATCTCCCTTCAGAAATATAAACTTCTTGGGCAGTTCCCACTTAGGCCCGCACTTCAGGACTTCCACAGTGTTTTGACATGTATCTTTAATTGTACATTGTAGAAGTGGTCTCCAATGATTCAAAAGATGGAAAACTTGAATTATCAAAATTAAGCAAACAACACTTCATATTGTAAACATTTGTTATCAGTTCTTAGCAGAATCCATAGTAGTTCATTTTTAATTACACAATTCGCTTGTTTGTCCTCAGTGTAAAATATAATGGATAAATAAACTTAACTCAACTGTAATATAGAATTGTCTACACGCAGCCTTTTATAAAGGGCCAATACTCAGTCTCATCAGCAAATGAATTGTACTGAAGCCTGTTTATTAATGAAACAGCACAGAACTGCAATTATTTTGGTATCAATACAACAGATTTAGTCTCATTGATAATAGAGCTTATTCAATAACAACTAATTTTTAACAATTGATAAAGTGGATTACTGAACTAATTGCCTAACGTACTATGGATTGTGCAGTGGGTTTAAGTTACTGCTAAAAGCAATGTGGTATCCAGCAAACCTATTCATGTAATTATCTAACCATCTATAAAACTGTACTTTTGAATAAGAATCAACATTAATAATTGTTCACAACAGGAAACAAATACATTTTCTTCCAGTTTTCATGTTACAGTTATGGTTGAAGTTTCCTATTTTGTGCATTCAAATTCACGGCATGATCTCGCTGACCTACTACTTCAAAGAAAAAGACCGACATTTATTTATCTCGGAACTGTCACATAGTGTTTACTTTGTGAAGTACAGCCTCTATTTAGTAGGTTAATGTGGCGACCAGTTTGTGAACAGTCAGACCCTACCATAGGCATTAACTAATTAATGTAGCACACCAAAGAATTGGAGTTTTCATTGTTTCCATTGTGGCTTGATATACTGCAATATTATTCATTGTTATTAGGCAGGTGGGAGATATATATGTTCAATAAAAATGGCACCGGCCATGTTATAATGTTGTCGATGCCAGAGCTAACGAAGGATTAAGTTACATCAGTTGAAACATATTACATTGCTAAAGTTGACAATTCAGGGTTATTAAATAGACCAAGACAAAATCTACAAAGCACTTCAAATTTCTCTGGTAAGATAGAAATATTAAAGATGAAAATGTGCAAAATAATGGGAGAGAAACAAGACCAATGGATAGAATATTTCAAAAAAGAAAATGTCTCAGCTAATGTTTGTCAGCTAGATTATGGGAAGTATAATGCTCCTCTACAGCTATGATAAAGGTTATTCCAGTGACACAATGTGGTGGTGCTCCACTGTGCTGTAGTTTGCAATATAACTGTAAGAGTTGACAGCTACAATTCCACATCCAAAAAATTCTGATGTTTGCCTGCACCTTAACAGGGAGACTAAAAACAGACCAGACATATGCCCATTGAGAGACTAACAAATCAATTGGCACATCTCCTGGATCAATTTGGGGAAGCTCCCAGTGACTGATTAAAGAGTGGCACAGGCAAATTTAGGAAAAAGCTTACTCGCAAGCTGGAAAGAGAGCTAAAATAAAGAAAGGAGAAAAATAGCTTAAAACGGGAATTTTGTTTCTTTATTTGTTAAAACTTCCATATCCTGACACTTCGGTGATGAGCTGTAAAAAACTGAAGAGAATGTAATGGGATTAACATCAGAAGCATACATAATGATAACGATGATGATGGTGATGGAAGAGTGATATGATTAAGGATCAAGAGCTGGAAGCGAGCAGAAGTTCTAACCATGTGAAAAGAATGCAGGTATTGAGCAAAATGTACAAAATAAAAGTGTTTTCAAAAGTTTCAATAGACTCCATCATTATTACCTTGAAAGAGTTAACAAAGTTAGACCCCAAACACAGTACAAGGTGCTGGTGATAGTGCTCCATGGTAAGCTGCAGAGTACTAATGTTACTGGCCAGCATGATGCACAAGTTGAAACTGTACACCTCCATCCTCTCAAGCACGTTGCTGCAGCAGCACCTAGGCATGCTGTCAAATACCTCCAAAAATTGTCACTGATATCAAAAAATTCCTTTTTGTAGGATGGACTTCTGAAATTGCCATCTCTGTACTCTACTCCTCAGCAGAATCTCCCTTCCTCTGGTCACTGCCTTGCAGTCACTTGGCTTTATGAATCACCTCGTACTTCCTCACTAGCTCACTATCTAACTCGATAACACTGTTGATTGTGAAGAAGGGAGCAAGTAATGGTACTTCTTCTGGCAGACTATTCCCCTTCCAGCCTTCTCTTTGTTCTTAAATGAATGTTTCCAAAGGAAACAGAAATAGTAAAATAAAAAATGGACAACCCTGATAAAAATTCCTCTAGCTTTGCCATTGCCATAACTCCTGAGCTGTTCTTCATTCAATAAAAATTGTGGATTCCTGCTCTATCTATGCGATGTAGTCTGGGCATCTCTACTTCCATTGTGAGCCCATTTGTCCTGCAAAGAAAAGGTGCAAGAGTTAGAACATGATTCATGTGTTGCTCGGCATGTTCAGCTCAGTTGCATGTTGAGAGGGCAAAGCAACAAGTTCGGAGAAGGCTAGGGAGCTTTTCATGTGCAACAAATCCCGCCACTAAGGAATATGTAAGCAGCAGAAGAATAAAAGGGCTGGCAGATGTGACCAGTTGAACACAGTTTACTGTGTGCATGTGGTTTAGGAGCATCAGCTGCAGGTGAGTGTATGAATGTAGCAACAATGTAAAATAGTGCAGAGATTTGCTGTGATTGAAGAAGATTAAAATGGAAGAAAGGAAGGTTTGGAGTGCAGCAGTGGGTAAGAAAAGTGAGGTAAGGACTAATGCAGAGATACTGAGCTAGCAAGACATAGTTCTCATTCTTCTCCTTGAAATGTTGTTAAATTCCTGCAGCACCGAATCCTTGTCCTTGGGATGATGGGTCCAGCATTTAACACTTCCGCTTTTTTTCATCTGGGTTTGTTTTTATGTCTGTGCAGGGATTCCAGTATGATATGAGCATAAGAGGACTTCACTTGCTGTACTGGGATTTCCACCATTGTCACTGAACCTTAAAGCTCTTGTTTTTGACATCTTATGTTGCTGTGCATAAATGCTTACAGCAACTACTAAGTGCTCCAAGTGAAATGATGTATCTTTTTAAGAGATGTATTCATTTATGTTCTAAGGTTGTGCAACAGCCACTCAAAATCTTATTCTTCCCTGCCCCAAATCAACACTGACCAGTTGCTTGTGACCACTGCAAATATGTGAGTGGCCCACCAATGATCTCTGGCCATCACCTTCAACCGTCTCAAAATCCAAATCAGCCTTCATGTAATAACAATAGGAGCACCCAGTTATATGAATTAATATTCATGTCTATCAGTGGGATATATACACTTATAATAAGTGTTGGATTTAAAACACGTTTACCTGACTTTACTGTCAAGTCATACTCTTCAGATCCTGAAGCTGCAAAAAGTAGAAAAGACAGTGATTACTCAAAAGAATATGCATGGATGAATAATAGAGAACCAATAGACTTAACTGCACAAATCTTCAATTTATGGATGTAAAAACACTACCAAACAGCTCAACTGTGTAAACTTCAAAATCTTCTGCGGTGGAGGATATCTCTTCAGAAGAGTTCAGCTTGGGCACTTTCAGCTTTTTGCCATTAACTTGTTGCAAGTTAGATGTGGTTGCATTTTTGATGTAGTGTGCTATATTCTCTGGAGCTGAGAACTTACTCCAATAATATGCCCGAAGCCCTTCTTCTCCTTCACTGCAACAGTAAGAGAAGAGAAAATATCTCAGAGCTTTCACATATATGCAACTGAAAAAAAAACTGACATGGAAACTGGCAATCAAATGTTGACTACATATTTTACCCCCGATACTAAGCTTTAAATTGCCGTAGCACACATTAAAAACTACATGTGCTCCTTTCAGTTTCACCTTTAATGCCCACTTTGCCACTCTTTCCTCGCTCTTTTTGAGTTTCTCTCAAAGTCACTGCTCTCTTAATTTATTTCTGCAATTTTTTCTCAACCTGAATCTATGTATCTCATGCACTCCCTCCCTTTCTAGGAACTTCTTTAACAGTCACAGGAACTGTCTACAAATGTATGTGTGTGTGTTAGTTGGATCTATAACCATAGACACAGCAGTAAATAGCTGTATTCAAGATTGAGCTCAATATCTGTGAAGCAGTGAATAAGGCCAGGGCTGGAGCACAGTACAGCTTCAAACTAGTTCAGAAATAAGGCCCTAGGTTGCAAGGGCAAGGGTCTAGACTTGGGATGGCGTGAAATGGCTACAGTTGGTTTCTGAGGTAGAAAACAGTAAACACCAGAGTCTGGAAATGCAGAGCTGCTGATGCAGAAGAAAATGCACTCACAAAGAAATAAGATCAATACAGAGAGTAATTACTGCCCTGTGAAATCAGTGGCTTGTGATATAAGATGAATATATTAACAATTTAATGTCATACCATCGCTTTTCAATTTGGAAAATTTACTTATTTTCTTATATTAATAAAACCAGGTAAAAAATTTTCTACAATGTTTTATAGTCATCACTTTGTATTATAGGCACAGAGAATTTACTCTATTAAATGTAATGATTGTACATTTGGAATATTTTAATTACAGTTAAATGTTTTGGTTTGATTCTAGAGCATGGGATGTCTGCTTTTGCAAAAATGGGCTGAATCTTTAGCATGCCAGGTCTTCAGTGGACCCCAAAGTTGTCCTCTGGTCCTTGCCAATTTTCTGTTCTGGCATTATTTGCATAATGCTTGCTTTTTCCAGTTAATCCACCTGCAGGATGGACACAGATTGGCTTCAACAGAATTCAGAAGCCTGCTTCATTATTGCATTGTTCCCAGCCACTGAAGTGCCAGTTAAACAGATTAACATTTTTGAATTTGGCATCATCGCTGTTGTCAACCAGATATAATTTTGCTATTTTTAAAATTGAATCTGGGCACCACAATGTGTTTTCATCATTGCAGTATCACTACAGCACACCCACCAATGTAGAGATGTGTTGTACATCACCAGCCACTTCTAACTGGAACTTGGAGGACATTGGGAATAGATGGGGATCTGGAGAAGGATATTCACATCCATTTTGCAGTACTACCTCCAGCCTCTCTTCCTCACCACCCCAGTTTTTTTTTTGAAAAACCAATGCAAGATGGGTGGAAAATCTAGAACCGGAAGAAAATTTACAAAGATGAATGGAGAAGGATGAAACTTGCTGCTAAAACATCAGTACAGCATTGCCAATGAGGCTTAAAATATAACCTGCTTTTCTTTGTCTCTCCTGGTCCAAAATGAACAAAATGTTTGGATATAGCCACAATGGATCAATTGCCTACTGGTGCTATTGGTTCAAGTGATGCCCTAATGAGTTAAGCTTTCTAATTTTTTTTTATTTAACCTATTTTTCTATTCAACCTGTTCAAAGATGTTGTTAAACACCTCTTGAGAAGGTGGAACTTGAACCCAGGTCTCCCAGTCCATTGGCAGGGATAGCGTCACTGTACCACAGAAGGGTGTGTTAAGCTTTCTGATTTCCTTCGATTTAACCTATTTTTTTCCAACCAGCCTGTTCAGAGACGTTATTACATACCTCTGGAACAGGTGGGACTAGAACCGGAGGTAGAGTTAGGGAGAGGGCCAGTCCAGGGGAAGGGACACTACCAATGCACCACAAGAGGGCTTGTCAAGCTTTCTAATTAGACGGCTTGAATTGAAAACACTCCAATGCTATCATTTTGCTATGGTAACCATAATTTCGCTCTAAGAAAAACATTTAAGTAACAGATTATTTTGCCTGTTAAGTATTTCATGGAAAAAGCATAATTTTTTAAGCATTACACTTTAAGGATGAGGTCCCAGTTCAGTCTGTTGACTGGCATGTAACTCAGAATTGTGTGAGATTGATTTCCATTCCAGCTGAGGTAGACTTGAGGTCTGTTTTATTGTCTTATCCCGGAAAGTGGGTGGCAATGGCAAACCACCAACAACAAAAAACTGCCATGTAAATGTCATAAGATGAAACATTGGCTTTCAATGAGGCAAGCATCGGTCATAGGGTAGAAGCACATGCTGTGACATGATACTTTGGACAATTTCCAGACAAATGCCTTAATTTCTAGTTCTCAAAATTGAGACAGCCAAATTTCCTGACCTAGTCACACGGGGAATCATAAACTGGTGTTGGAAAAACTATATAGCAGGAGCCCCATGATGCCTAAAGAGTCCGCTCATGCATATACATATCAAGTACTCCCTACATGGATACATTTTTCACAGGGAACACAGCTAATACAAGGGTAAGATTTGTAAAATGGTGGAAGGAACGCATTTAAAAGAAGTCCACAAGAGTAGAAATAACCATTTCCTTTACAGAGGCATGAATTTGTGTATCAAGAAATGTTTACCTGTACAACATAAACTGGTGATTTTAACACAAAAATGTTGACTTACCAATTATCTTTGGATTACACTTTGGTTAATAAATCTGAAAATTAGCAAACAGAACTAAACTGACTCAGAATTATACAAAGGAATTTTAAAAACGTTCTTGTACTCACCTAAATGCAGTGATGACGGACTTTAGGTAATATTTTCCCAATACAGATGGCTCATACAGTTCTGAAAACTGACAGTTAAAGAGTGTGTAAGTAAGCGTGGCATGAATAATGGCCATTTGTTCTGCTTAGTCTTGATCAGTTTGCCATATCATAGATTCAAACCAACCCATTGAATCTCTGTTAGAGACAACTAAATATCCAAAATTGGTATCATTTTAATTAAGTATCGAATCACGTTCAGTTCTAATCGTTTCTCTAATTTATAAAAATCTTGGTTTCTTTTTCTAAATTCCGAACTAGTTCAGATACATATAAGAACAATCATAAGAAATAAGAGCATTAGTACTGCTTCTCAAGCCTGCTCTATCATTTAGTATGAAAATACCTGATCCTTCTACTTCAATCCATTTTCCTGCCCTAACCCCATATTGCTTGCTTCAACAACTTGAGCATCCACAACACTCTGGGATGAAAAATTGCAAAGATTCTTAACTATCTAAGTGAAGAAATTTCTTCTTATCTCACTCTTAAGCACTGAATTCATTATCCAGCGACAATGGCATCTAGCTCCACACTTCTCAACTCCTGGAGAGGGGTGATCAGAATTCACCCTGACAAGACCTTCAAGAATCAATGAGATCACCTCTACTTATTCTAAACTCTGGAGAACATAGGCCCGTTCTGTTCAATAAAAAAACTAATTCTACCTCATCCAATCTTACCTTTACACTCCACCTGAATGCACAGATATTATAGGTAACTGCACAACCAAAGAATGATACATCAAATGGTACTCAACTTTCTCACTATTGTTCCACTACAGTTCTGTCATTCCAGAAAATGGGGTGACTTTTCATAGAAGTTCACAGAATCCTCACAGTGTGGAAACAGGCCATTTGGCCCAACAAGTCCACACCGCCCCTCCGAAGTGCATCCTACCCAGACCCACTCCCCTACTTCCCATTGTCTAACCCACTAACCTAAATATCCCTGGGCACTATGGGCAATTTAGCATAGCCAATCCACCTAACTTGCAGATCTTTGGACTGTGGGAGGAAACTGGAGCACCCGGAGGAAATCCGCACAGACACAGACAGTCACCCGAGGCTGGAATCGAACCCGGATCCCTGTGCTGTGAGGCAGCAGTGCTAACCACTGAGCCACCATGCTGCCTTTTCATTGAGATTCTCACACTCCTTCTTGACGTCAGTGGATGAGCATTAAAACTTCTGTGAATTCACACTCTCCTCATGTCCAGACCCAGGGATGGCACATAAAACACTGAAGTGAATGTTTGCTGAGACTTCAGGGGACAAGTTACAGCAACCTTGTAAAAATGGTACAAACATATTTCCGTCCAATAATGTTCACTCACACCTCTACTAATATACCATACATGATGCACTTCCTTCTTAATTATGAATAACCTTATATTTATCCAACTTAATACTGAACATTGATTCCATAATCTGCGTGTTTAATCTCTGCACTTTATAGTTGATTTCAATATCTTTTAAGGCAGTTACAGCAATGTTGAAAACAAACCATGGTGTTTTCACAAATCCTTGATACTTATCAATCATCTGTTCAATTTCAACAAAGTGGGGCTCACCTTAATGACCAAGTCATTATGGCCAAGTCAGCATTAAGGACTGAATCTCCAAACAGCAGGAGACAAAATTAATTTTGCCGGCGTTCAAAGCAACTACTGCTGGTGCTTCAGGTGTTTCCTGTGAAGTGAACCAAAATGGCAACTCCAAACTATACAAATATCATTGGCAATGGTTTCTTCCTGACTGCATAAACTTTGCACAACTTCAGATTTTGTTTTCATATGGCAAGAAACTTCTGTCCTTCAAGCAGGTCACAATACTCATCTCCTGGAAGGGGTAGCACATGTTAAATTATCCTGCACCAAGCACTAACTTTCAACCTCAAGAGGAGCCAGGCAAACATTCCTTTTGCTTCCGTCATGATCAGTTTCATTTTATCACCAGGAAGCATGTTCCGCCTTTTGTACAGAGGTTCCTCGATCTACATCTACTTCAAAGCTGAACAATAGAACAGCACATTTGACCTGCAGAGTATTTACTGTCTCTCTGCAACACCAGTTCAGCCAGTCCCATATCTCCACCTTTCCCCTGCAACCCTCCACAAATTTCCTCTTTGGTACTTTCAGGTATTTAATCAAATGTGCTTCCGCCCATCCCTCAGGCTGCACATTCCCAAACCTGACCACTTGCTGATAAATAAACTTCTTTCATATTGCTGCTCACTCTTTTGTCAATCACCGTACATTTATGTTCACTGGTTCTTGATCCTTACTTCACAGGGAGCAATTTCTCTCTGCTAACACTAACTAATCCAGATCAAAACTCCTCTAAACTTTCTATTCTCTCAGGACAATAATCTCATCCTCTCTGATCTGTCTGCTTAAATCAAATCCCTCATTCTTGGAATCACTCTCATAAATCTTTTCTGTAGCCTCTACAAAAGCCTCCACGTCCTTCTTAAATGTTCAGAATTGGACACTACTCCTGCTGTGGTCAAACTAGTGTTTTATAAAAGATTCATAGCTTCTTTGTTTTTGTACACTATTCCATTCTTTATAAAGACCAGGGTCCCATATGCCTTGCTAACCATATTTTTAATTAGTCCTGCTACCCAATTTGTCAGACATCCTTTCAAGTCTCTCTGTTCATTCACCCCCTTCAGAATTCTGTCGTTTATTCTATATCGCTTTCCTTCATTCTTGCTAACAAACTTCACACCTCTGCATTCAATTTCATCTGTCATATATCTGCCCATGCCATGTCTATACACTCTTGAAATCTATCACCATCCTCCTCACAGTTCACAATATATCCAAGTTTTAAATGCTTTGCAAATTTTAAAATGTGCCATGCACACCAAAGTCCAAGAGCTGACTCTTGTTTTTTTTTGGCCAAGTGTCAATTTCATTGGGTTTCACAGAGAGTCTCTCTCCTTGAGACTGAGCAGGATCTCTTGCCGTATCTTACCAAATGCACCTTATTAACTACCTACCCTACAACAATGGTATCCCTCTCATTTTATTCTATCCTCATCCTACTACTCATTGTACCTGGACAAACTTGCCAAAACTGGGCTATCTTGGAATTGACCAGCCCTTCATCCCTGCAGGGGCAGTATTGTCAAAGTCCGTTGTGCACCCGGACAAGCACTGTTAGTTTGGAGCAGCTCTGTATGGTTCCCAGGTTTTGCCCCAGATATGATACAGAAAGGTAAATTGGCACCTGACTTTGCAGACAGGATGTACTTCTCCCCAGGACTAGTAGAGACAGCATGACAACAGATCATACCAGCCTGGACTGAGTTTGGCACCCAGGTCAATGCAGGGTCAGTCACTTGAAGGAACACACTGTAATGTATGAAAAAGGTCAATGCCAATGTAAGTGCCACCACCTTCTCTCCAATACCTCACACTCAATACACCTCTGCTACTGGAACCACTTCCTCTACCACTCTCACTAATGCTTCCAACATCTCTTCTCACTCAGTGTCACCCTGCCCAACCCCCCATTCACCACTAATCCTGTATGCCCTCTATCATAAAGTCATAGAATCCCTACAGCTGGAAACAGGCCATTCGGCCCAACAAGTCCACACAGACTCTCCAAAGAACATCCCACCTAGACTCAGCCACCTACCACATCCCTGAATTTTCCATGGCTAATCCACCTAACCTACGCATCCCTAGACATTACGGGCAATTTAGCATGGCCAATCCACCTAACTTGCACATTTTTGGACAATGGGAGGAAACTGGAACAGCTGGAGGAAACCCATGCAGACACAGGGAGAACATGCAAAGTCCACACAGACCGTCGCCCGAGGCTGGAATTGAACTCGGGTTCCTGGCATTGTGAAGCAGCAGTGCTAACCACTGAGCCACTGTGCTGCCCTCTATACTGCCTTCTCACCAGTTCAGGGTACTTCCCCAGCTGACTAAAAGTAACAGGCTGGGGAAATAGTGATAGTTCAATGTTGAGGCTGTGTGAATGATTGTGATACTGCCAGGAATGGATCTCACAGGGCAGGAGTTCAGTATGTGGTTGATGGTCTGACTTGAATGTCCAAGGTCATAATTTGAGCTGCTGGTCACATTCCATTTGTGCAGAATGTGGCTAAACCTTTCCTGTTCTGTCCTTAAGTGGTCAGTGGTTTCCAGATTTTCCATGAAAGATTGAAATCTGAGACTTTATTACAGAGGTATCTTACCAGGTTACAGTCAGCAAGAAGGTTCATCATCAAGAGTGGGTTTGTCATTAGCTTGTAGGATGAGCTTATGTTCCAGTAGGAACTATGTGATTTCAGATGAGTGTGTGGTTTACATTGAAGTCTGTGTCGATAGGAGTGCTTTATTTGCTGTCAGCTAGTGGTGTTCTCTTGAGGGATTTTTTTTTCCCTATGGCAATCAAGAGGCTTAATATATGGTAGCACAGGAAGACACTCAAGCTGCGTCAGTCTCAATGTCCCAGAAATAATCCTCATGCCTTCTTGGAGGTTGATATCCACAGGAAGCTGAATTTATATTATGTAGTGGCTCCTGAGCAGATGGACCAGCAGTACTCTGCTGTTGGATACACAAGAGTAAGTGAAGCCGTGCATAGTGCATTGGCCCTGTTGCCTTGAGTGGTACCCACCAGTTTCTGTATGAGCTTCACTTTCATCTTGACCTTGATTCTGGTTCTTCTGGAGGTGTTGCTGGTAGGTCAATATGGTAGGACAATCAAGAGTGATGCTAAGAGATTTAGGCATTGGGTTATTGGTGAGTGATTGACAACAGAAGTGGACGTGAAATTCTTCACTGGTCTTCGGGTTATTCAGTTGGAAAGCTCCATATAGCATGTAAAGAAAAACCCAACAATTACTGGGTTACCTCAGTGGTGGGGAAGCTTTTAGAAATGATAATCCAGGGCAAAGTTAATAGTTGTTTGGGTTATTGTGAGCTAATTAAAGATATCCAGCATAGATTTGTTAAGGGTCACTCATATTTAACTAACCTGTTGGAGTTTCTTGATAAGCCAACAGAGGCAGTTGATAGAAATGTAGTGATAATGTCACAGGACTAGCAACCCTGAATTCCAGGCTAATATCCTGGGACACAGATTTAAATCCCAATGTGACACAGTGAAATTTTAATTGAATAAACATCTGGAATTAAAAGCAAGTCTAAAAGCAACCATGTCATCAAAACAACACCTTCCATCACTTTATTGATGATTGAGAGTAGACTGATGAGGCAGTAACTGGCCAATTTTGATCTGTCCTGCTTTTTGTGGACAGGATATAGAATCATCCAATCATACAGTACAGAAGAGGACCTACATCGAGCCTGTAATGCCAAAAACACATTGCTACCTGCAACAGTCCCATTTTGGGAAGGAAAGGAAATCTTCCATCCTTACTTGATCTGGCCAAAGTATGCTTCCAGACTCATAGCAATGTAGTTGACATTTGACTACCCTCTGAAATGGCCTAGCAAGCCACTCAGTTGCATCAAACCTCTATCAAGTCCGAACAAAGGAAAGAAATCAACAGACCACCCAGCATTGACCTTACTAACAGAAATGACAACAGCTCCTCTACATTGGTGAGACCAAATGGAGGCTTGGAGACCGCTTTGTAGAGCAAGTGCGCTCTGTTCACGACAAACGACAACACCTTCCAGTTGCAAACCATTTCAACTCCCCCTCCCACTCCCTGGACGACATGTCCATCCTGGGCCTCCTCTAGTGTCACAGCGACACCACCCACAAAGTGGAGGAGCACCACCTCATATTCCGCTTTGGGAGCCTACAACCCAATGGTCTCAATGTGAACTTTACCAGTTTCAAAATCTCCTCACTCCTGGCCTCATCCCATGACCAGCCCTCCCTCTCATCCCTGCCTCCTTGACCTGACACAACCTGACACAACCTGTCCATCTTCTCTCCCACCTATCCTTTCCTCCCACCTCACTGACCAATCACCACCACTCCCTACCTGCACTTACCTATCACCATCCCACCACCTTTCCCAGCCCCATCCCTCCTCTCTCTATTTATTTCAGGGCTCCCTTCCCCCTCTCCCATTTCTGAAGAAGGGTCCCGATTAGAAACATTGTCTTTCCTGCTCCTCTGATGCTGCCTGGCGTGATGTGCTCCTCCAGCTCCACACTGTGTTATCACTGACTATAGCATCGGCAGTTCTTTCTATCTCTGAGCAAATACAGTGCTGTAGATTCCACAAAGTCCTCCTTATCTAGTTGTTGGTGAACCATCCCACAGACTGGTCAAGCAACAGCCTGACATAGTGATTCTCATGGAAGCACAACTTACTATCAATGCCCCACACCACTATCACCATCGCTGGGTAAGTCCGGTCCCATTGGCAGGACCGAATCACCAGAGATGGTGGTAAAGTGATATACAGTTGGGAGGGAGTTGTCCTTGGAGTCTTCAACACAAAATCCAGACCCTATGAGGTCTCACAGCATCAGGTCAAACATGGACAACGAAACTCCCTACTGATTACCAGCTACTGCTAACCAACCCCGATTAGTTCATAGTCTGTTTTCTTCCAAGGTGGACACCAAATAGAGGTGCACTGAGTATGGCAAGGTCACAGAACAGACCTCGTGAGGATCCTCAATATCCATCGCTAAGAACTGACTGAACTGGCAGAGTCCTAAAGGTCATATGTGTTAGACTGGATCTGCTGTGGTTGTTGAAGAAATCAAAAAGAGGAAAAACATCAAATTAAATTTGACTTCAATGATTTACCTGTTGCAAATGTTTTCGTCCATGACAGTATCAGTAGGAGTGACTACCACACAGTCTACATAGAGACTAAGTCCAGTCTTTACGTTGAGAATACCTTGCATTGTGCAAGACAGATTTCAAACAGATCTAGCAACTTATAACGGGACACTGATGAGGTGCCGTGAGCCATCAATAGCAGCAGAATTATAATCAATTATATTGTACTTCATGGCCTAGCATAAATTCCATTCTATCATTACCTTCAAGCCAAGAGATCAACACTGTTTCAATGAAATGCACAGGACAGCATGCCAACAGCACCAGGCAGTCTTAAAAAATGAAGTGTCAAGCTATTGAAGCTGCAAAACAGAACAACTTGTGTGTCAAGCAGAGGAAACAGCATGCAATAGACAAGGTCAAACAATCTCATGACTCATGGATCAGATCTAAGCTCTGCAGTCCTATCACATCCAGATCAGAATGTTGATGGACAACTAACTGGAGCTGAAGGCTCCACAGATATTACCATCCTCAGTGATGGAAGAGCCCAGCACATCAGTACAAAAGACAAGGTTAAAATATTTGCAGCCATCTTAAGCCAGAAATGCCAAGTAGGTGATCCATCTCCTGAGGTCTCCAGCATCACAAACAACAGTCTTTAACCAATTCAATTCACTCCACATGATATTAAAGAATGGCTGGAGGCACTTTATGTAAAGGCTATGGGCCCTGACAGTACCCCAGCAATAGTAGCGAGGACATGCGAGGATCAGTGCTGGGTCCACTGTTTTTTATGTCATTTATATAAATGGTTTAGATGTGAATATAGGAGACATGGTTAGTAAGTTGGCAGATGACATCAAAATTGGTGGTGTAGTGGACAGTGGAGAAGGTTACCTCAGTGCACAATGGATCTTTGTTCAGATGGGCCAATGGGCCATCGAGTGGTAAGTAGAGTTTAATTTAGATAAATGTGAGATGTTGCATTTTGGTAAGGCAAACCAGGGCAGGACTTTATCAGAAGTTGCTGGAAAGGGTCAGCAGGTCTGGCAGCATCTGTGAAGAAAAAATCAGAGTTAATGTTTCGGGTCTAGTGACCCTTCCTCAGAACTTATTACTACGCATGGAGTGCAGTCAGTTCAGAGGGAGATAGGTCAGATTTGATGAGGGGGGGCAGAGAAATTGAGGCGACCAATATCATGTCAACAGTTGTCAATGAACAGACCAAGTGCAGGTAAAAGGCCAGAGGAAGGGGTCCAGGTGGAAGGAGAGTGTTCGAACTGGGCTAAGGGGTCTGTGGGACTGGGAGAGGGCTCCTGTCCAGAGAAATGGGCACGGAGGCGAAGACAACTGAAGAAGAGTTTGATGTCATGTTGTGCCCAAAATTCGTTAAGGTGGGGGCGCAGAGGAATAAAGCTGAGACCTTTGCTGAATACAGAATGTTCAGCATCGGAGAGTGGAAGGTTAGGAGGGATGGTGAATACCCAACAGGAGGTGGGGTTGGGGAAGGGGATGGACTCAGAGGAAAGGGGAGGGGAGGAAGGCTCCAGAGGGCCATGGGTATCTCTGAGTTGTTGCATCTTGTGGGCCTTGAGTCCTGAAAGGAAAAGAAAAAGTTTCTTGTTAGCACAGTGAATGAGCCAGAGGATGAAGTGGAACTGCGGAGTGGTGCAGCCCTGAGCCAGTGTGTTGCGATGCTGTTGGACAGAAAGGTTGAGAGTGCGCATGTGACGCCACATGGCACTGAGCGTGGATCTCAGGATGCAGCGAGAGCAGCTGTCCATGGAATGTTGAATGTCACGGAGATATCTGTGATCCTGGGAGGATTCAAAACATGAGAGATGAAACTTCAGTTGGAATCCATGTGGGGTAATTCTGAGCCAGAGGCAGTCACTGAGGAATGTGACATGGCTGCGGAAACGAGTTTTAGCAAATACTTGGTCAAACATCAGGAGAGACAGTGAAATTAACGTTGGTGGGCAAGAAGAAAGATTGAAACAAAAGAACCCGTTGGAGAGAGGAGCAGAATTTCTTTCAGGTGGGCGTGCCTAGAACAGATGTGGCAGTGAGTTAAATACTAAATAAAAACCAAAAGAACTGTGGATGCTGTAAATCAGAAACAAAAACAGAAACACAGCTTTTCCAGCAACTTCTAATTTTGTTTCTGATTTACAGCATCCGCAGTTCTTTCGGTTTTTACAGGGCAGGACTTATACAGTTAGTGGTAGGGCCTTGGGGAGTGTGCCGAACAAAGAGACTTGGGGTTGCAGCTGCATAGTTCCTTCAAAGTGGAGTTGCAGGTAGACAGGGGAGTGAAGAAGGGGTTTGGCACACTTGCCTTCATTGGTCAGTGCACTGAGTATAGGAGTTGGGATGTCATATTGCGGCTGTGCAGGACACTGGTTAGAATACTGCATCCACTTTTAGAATACTGCATTCAATTCTCATCTCCCTGCTATAGGAAAGATGTTGTTAAACTTCAAAAGGTTCAGAAAAGATTTACAACAATGTTGGGTTTGAGCTATAGAGAGAGGCTGAGTAAGCTGGGGCTTTTTTCCCTGCAGTGTTGGAGGCTGAGGGGTGACTTTGCAGAGTTTATAAAATCATGAGGAGCGTGGATATGGTGAATAGTCAAGGTCTTTTTCCCAGGGCAGGGGAGTCCTAAACTAGATGGCACAGGTTTAATGTGAGAGGAGAAAGATTTAAAAGGGACCTGAGGGGCAACTTTTTCACGCAGAGGGTGGTGCGTACATGGAACGAGCTGCCAGAGGAAGTGGTGGAGGCTGGTACAACTACAACATTTAGAAGACGTTTGGATGGGTACATGAATAGGAAGGGTATAGAGAGATATGGGCCAAATGCTGGCAAATGGGACTAGATCAGTTTAGGATATCTGGCTGGCACGGACGAGTTGGAGCGAAGTCTCTGTTTCTGTGCTGTATAATTCTGTGGCTCCATATGCTCCAGAACTTGCTGCTCCCCTAACCAAGCTGTTCCAGTACAGTTACAATGCTGGCATCTACCTGATAATGTGGAAAATTGCCCAGGTATGTCCTGTACTCAAAAAGCAGGGCAAGTTTAACCCAGCTAATTACCGCCCCATCAGTCTGCTCTGAATCACCAGTATGGAAGGTGTCATCAACAGTGCTATCAAGCAGTACCTGCTCAGCAATAACCTGCTCAGTGATGCCCAGTTTCGGTTCCGCCAGGGTCACTCAGCTCCTGATCTCATTACAGCCTTAGTTCAAACCTGGGCTAAAGAGCTGAATTTTAGAGGTGAGGTGAGAATGACAGTCCTTGACATCAAAGCAGAATTTGACTGGATGTGACATCAGGAAGTTCTAGTAAAACTTGAGTGAATGTGAATCTGGGGGAAGCTCTCAAATAGTGGAGTCATTCCTGGCACATACGACATCAGTGCAAGAGTTCCATAGGATAATTTCCTAGGCCCAACCATTTTAGCTGCTTCATCAATGACGTTCCCTCCATCAGAAGGTCATGTCGGGATGTTCTTTGATGATTACACAACATCACCACTCATGACTCCTCAGATGCTGAAGTAGTCCATATCCATAAGCAGAAAGATATTGACAATATCCAGGCTTGGACTGATGAGTGCCTAGTAACATTCATGCCACACAAGTGCGAGGCAATGACAATTGTACAGACTATAAACAAAAACAGAAGTTGCTGGAAAAGCTCAGCAGGACTGGCAGCATCTGTGAAGAGAAATCCGAGTTAACGTTTCGGGTCCAGTGACACTTCCTCAGAATTTCTCACTGGACCCGAAACGTTAACTCCAATTTTTCTTCACAGAAAGGCTGCCAGACCTGCTGAGCTTTTCCAGCAATTTCTGTTTTGTTTCTGATTTATGGCATCAGCAGTTCTTTCGGCTTTTATACTATACAAACCATATTTTCTTTTGTGCCTTTGATTCTGGACTGAGGGGGGAAGGGGACTGTTTCGGAGGTCAAGGGTTATGGAAACGCTTTGTGGAAGCAGTTTACCTGACGGTCATTGTTGATGCTGTTTGCACTGCTGTGTGTCCAAGCGATGGGAGGGGGTACTACACTTGGGCTGGGTTGCAGGACAGGAGATTCAGCTGGAAGTGCCTGATTGATGACAGGTCACCATTCCACAAAGCAATGACAAAGACCTTCTGCCTGCCAACAACTATATTATTAGCTCCTGGCTAGCTATGGGTGTGAATACCTGTTTAGAAACTATCTTACCTCTGAAAAGGAAGGAACCACCCTTTACTATCTTGTAACATGTTCCTCAAGCTTGAACAAATCCAGTTTATATTCCCTTATCAGTTGCTGTAGGCTGTGGCTTTTATCCAATAAATCAGAGACTTTGTAAGTTAAAGTCAACCAGTCACTCTGTGCCTCCTGCAAGCAAGTGAAGATGTTCAGAGGAGGAAGATAAAGGGGCAGCAAGTCCTGACAAGCCAAAGGGATCTTTTCAGAGTACCCTGTGGACAGAAATCATTGAACTGCCTTCCCAGTCTTTCCTTACACCCATGACACCAATTTTTTTTTTTGGCTATCTATGTGTGAGTAGGTGGAGGATTTTCCAATGGGTTAGAGAACTATATATTGACAGTTCATAATTGTTTACCTGCAGCTAGAATCTATTTATTTATAATAAATAGTCATTCTTATTAAGTACAGAAACCTGGTCTGTGCTTTCTGTCAGCTAAATTTAAAAGACAGATGAATTGGGAAATTTTGTGCACTCATAAAATCTTTAACTTTTGTAACAACTGCAGAAATGGGGCTTGTTTTCCAGTGACCCACCCCAGTGAGTATCCTAGTGAACACCATCACCCAACAAGAAAGAATTTAATCAATATCCCTTGTTGCTCAATGCCATAACCATCACTGAATGCCTACTATCAACATCTGGTGTCACACTGACCAAAACTAAACATACCAGCCACATAAATAGTGTGGCTGGTCAGAAGCTAGGAACTCTGTAGCAAGTAACTCACCCCTGTTTCCCCTTGGCTAACACCTGCAAAGCACAAGTCAACAGCATGATTTCAAATCACTCGGATGGTGCAGCTCCAACCAATATGCAAGAAGCATGACTCTATCCAGAACAAAGCAGTTCACTTGCTCGGCAACCTATCCAATACCATCAACAATCAATCCCTCCACCACCAATGCACAGTGGCAGCAGTGTCTGCTATCGACCTGATGCATGACATTAAACCCCCATTGCTCTTTCAACAGCACCTTCTAAACCCATGACCTCTATCACCTCAAAGGACAAGGACAGCATATCCATGGGAACACGATCAACTGCAAGATCCCCTCTAAGCCACACACCATCATGAATGGAACTGAATCACCTTTCCTTCACTGTCACTGGGTCAAGAATCCTAAGACTCCCTTCCTAATAGCCTTGTGAGTATCCCTATGCATCAAGGACTGTCGTGATTCAAGAAAGCTGCTCACCACCACCGTCTCCTGGGAAATTAGAAATGGGCAATAAATGCTGTCCTAACCAATGCAACTTGCACCCAGGAACAAATAAATTAAAATAATGCTATTCATGTGAGGCATATGGATTTTCTAAAGGCATTTGATAGAACTCTGCACAACAGAATTGTGAGCAAAATTAGAACTTTAAAAACTGCTAAAACGAGACTGGAATTGTAGCTTTTCATTTTGCACTCATCAGAACTAGGATGCAAGAAACAGACGTGAAATTAAAAAGACAATTTCACAGAACAAGAGAGTACTATTGGTTAGGCCATCATTGGCATGGAGATACAGCAAGAACAGTTAACTGGCAATCTTAATTCTAGGACCAGGTAGGAAGTTTCTGATTGGTCAGGTCATTGTCATGGGGATGTAGCAGAAACTGCCTGTCTTTATAACTGCTTTGTTGACAAAGGTACAATGCATCCGCAACTTCTTATTGCCTACTTAAAACAGGGTCCTATGTACTTTCATATTAATTTCCGGCACGCACAAATGCATCAGACTGCAAGCCCAACTAAAGATCTTAAGTTTAATGTTCAGGGCACAGTGGCAAAATATGCAGATCATACAAAACTTGAAAATGTAATGAATGAAAATCAGGATAGTATAGAATTTCAAAAGGACATAGACAGGTTGGTGGACTTGAGCAAATAAGTGGTAGCTGAAATTTAATTCAAGGAAGTCTGCAGTGATTCATTTTGCTGGGAAGAATGGAGAGAGTTAACATAAAGGGTACAATTTTAAAGGGGTGCAGGAGCAGAGGTAACTGGTGTATATGTGCATATATCAGTGAAGGTGGCAGGACAGGTAGAGGGAGTGGTTAATAAAGTAGACAGTATTCTGGGCTTTATCAAGGGAACATAGATTACAGAAGCAAGTAAGTTATGTTCAATCTATTGAAAACACTAGTTTGGCCTCAAGTGGAGTACTGCATTTATACTGGATTACAAATGCAGTACTGAATTTTCAACTTCAAAAACCAAGGTGAAGTTCAATGGAACTGGATTCCATCAAAGTAGAAAACAATAAAATAAAAGACAAGGTAAACTGGAAAGCAGAAATTAAGTGATATGAAGACTGGGTTTCAAAACCATACTTTTGTGAATTCTATCAAGAGACATTAGTGTCACTGATAAAGCCAGCATTTGCTGCTCATCCCTGACTGCCCTTGAACCACTGCAGTTCCTATGGCATAGGTACACAACAGATACAGCGGCAGTGAAGGAATGGTGATGTTGATGAGCTGGGCTCCTCCTTCAATGAAGATGGGGATATTTTGGGTGTCTGCTCCTCTAGTTATTTGGTTAATTGTCCACCTTTATTCATGATTCAGTATGGCAGGGCTGCAGAGTTTTGCAATGGTCGATATATTCCAGAGTTGCTTCAGTCCATTGATCATATGTTGCTTCTGCAGTTTGGCATGCAAGTTGTCCTCTGTTATAACTTCACTATTGTAACAGCGATAGGCTAAAGATACCATAGCTTTAACCAAAGTGAGGGTGGTTCCCAAACCAACCCTTTTTTGTAAAGTCCAAATCTTTCAAAGCACAAATAATGTCACAGAGCAGCAAAAAAAAGAAATTCAACAACACAGAAATGAATATGCAAGTACATTGTGAAAGTGCTTTGGTAACTGTGTCTCCAATGATCACCACATATCTTCCCTATTTGCATATGTTTGAGCAGAGTATTGCTCAGGATTTGCTAGGATACTGCCCATCAACAGACATAGTGACAAAATGCAAATATCAGGTTAACCTTAAAGCAATGCCAACTATATTCAAATCTCTAGAGTGGTTGATCCGTATAAAATAACATGCTAGTCTGCACAATTGCTCTATCTGGAATTGACTATTCCATAATGTTTACACGGCACTTTGTACTTATGATGCAAAAGACCTATTCGACCAAGATAAAATCTGAAAGCTGCTGAATTGCTAATGTAGTGTAATGTGTAAT
The DNA here is from genome assembly GCF_021869965.1 of Rhincodon typus. Lineage (NCBI taxonomy): Eukaryota > Metazoa > Chordata > Chondrichthyes > Orectolobiformes > Rhincodontidae > Rhincodon > Rhincodon typus. The sequence goes on from NC_063342.1 coordinate 30,999,484, forward strand.
TTGATATTTATTGTTGTTAAATAGTACCTTTACACAAAAATCTAACGAAATCTGAAGTGACTGCTGTTGTTCCTCCAATTGGACTATTTTAAAACTGGCCCACGTTTCCTTGTTTTTCCTTCTTAGAACAAGTAGAATAGCCTCTCTAATATGTCAACCTGGCTGTAATGACTACTTACTCATAAGATTTATATGCGAAACTAGCATTTGTTACTCTCTACTCAAACCATATTTGAGAAAAACATAATGATATATTGTCCTCCAAGGCAATAAAACAGTAACCTTTTTAGTTTGAATTATATAATCAGGTTCAGAATCATTTTCTTGCTCAAAGTGAAAGCAGTCAATAAAATAGGTCGTAGATAATAGCATTATCATGACTTAACCACACATATTACTTTACTTACATTTGCTACTGATCAAAATGGTACTGTTAAAAAAACTTGAAACTCACATAATTTTGAACTGCCTGTGCTTGTGAAATAAATTGCTGTGAGTGTGGGTCTCCTAACTCATTGGTATAGGTGAGGTTAGAGATTTCTAGACTTCCACTCAGGTAGAAAATGGAGATGGCAGGCGCTGAAAAGGAGAACAATCACACCTTACATCCACATTCTGTAGATTGTATCTACATGGAACTTCTGCTAAGTTGAAATAGACACTCAAGCTAAACTTATACGGCACTGTCAAACACCTAGACAGTAGTTGCTTGACTTCTAATTTATGTAATCAAAATACAGGATTTAAACTTACACAAACAGTAACAAAGAACAACAACAATTATTGCTGCTGTTAGAGAGATTACGGGCAATGAGCCAAGGATCCATCTTCTGCAGGGTTCACTTCTTGCCAACCTGTAGGAGGAGAACTCCAGAGGGCAGAGGTAGGTTTTGAGTGCTAATGGACCAACAGAATGGGCCGATGAGAGATTGAGACACTGATCAGTGGGCAAGCTTTCTTTGTTACAATCTGCAATAGGATATTTCTGAAGAAAAAAAAAGTAGAAACAGAATCTGATCACCTAAAGTACACTGGAATTTCTATGATAACTGTCACGCTTACAGTGCAGATGGTGATTCAAACACTTTCATTGTTATTTCAGCTGTTTTTTTTAACTCTATCCATCAAGAAATTTTGATCCTAGTACAGCATATTTGAAAGGCAAAGCTGTGAAAGAAACATATTTTCATTTGTGTCTATGGATACTGAAAAATATTTAAATCAAATGTAACTTTTACAGCTTGCTGTTTTGTTTTAAACTGTGCATCTGAGTGTAGTTTTTATTTTTAATAATAAAAAAATTTAGACTAAAACTTACATTACATCAAGTAACTAGTATATCAGAAAATATGTTTTGTGATTAGGGCAATTATTTTGTTATTACTGACGTATTTCTGGTTTGTTACAAAACGATCTATTGATTCTGAATCTTGGTATTGTAACGTCAGTTTAAGCTTTGCAATTAACGATTAATAACGAACAACTGATTAACGGAAATATACACTCCCTTTTTATCCGAGTCTGTATTTCAGATATCATACATTGGAAATAAATTTTACCTGATGAGAAAATTGCTACTTTCATTGTAATTTTACGAAATCATGAAGTTCAATGAAAAGAAAAGTTGCGTACAAGGCTTTGAGGGTTACCAAGAAATTTTCATCGATAATTTACAAGTATTTTAGAATTGATGAGTTGATTTTTGTTTTTTAAAATAAAAACTTGATTTTAAAAAGCTTCAATTTTATTTTTCCAGTATGACTGTTAAAATTCAGCCGATTTATCTTTCCAGGCGATGACACCTTACCTGTTGCCCACTGGTGAATGTTACCTGTTTTTGTTGATGAGCGACAGCTTCTGAAATACTGAAAACCTCACAGATCCTCCGTTTTGAAAAAGTTAACATCGCCTTACTTCGTTAAAAGCAGAAGCTGCTCAGGATCACACCACTTCCACAACCCTCCAGAGCCACTCCGATCCTACTTTGTCTGCAATGACTCTATAAGCGCCGTTGTGACCAATTTTTACACCAGCCTCTGTGAGCACACGGTCCCAGAAGAGTTTTTGCCCTAGTCTGGCCTCCTGGTGAGCGGGCGAATCGCCACCGGACAGCGAGCCCAGCGGAAAGAGAGCAGCAAATTACAGGCACAGAAACTGCACAGGAACCTTAACCAAAAGTCGATCCAGGGCACGTGTCCTGTGGGAAACTGCGCCGCCCTGAGCCCTGCTGAGAGTCTTGAAAAAGAGCTTTCGGACATAAAACAATCTCATTCGATTAGAGCCTTTTCAATGCTCAAACACCGCGGCCAATTCTGCTGAACGGACGTGTGAGCTCGAATGTGAACTGCTTTTCTGTGCACGGATATATATAGTGTCTAATCTGCCGAGTGTTCACTTGTTATGTACACAACAGTAACAAAGACAGAAATTGCTAGAAAAACTCAGCAGGTCATTAGCTTCAGGCTCCTTCTTTAGAATGGGTCACTGGACCCGAAATTTTAACTCTGCCTTTTCTCCACGGATACTGCTGAGTTCTTCTAGCAATTTCTGATTTCCAGCATCCGCAGTTGTTCGATTATTTTTTGTCACAAGACACAAGCTGGATTTGTTATTTTCTAATCAATCTGCTCAGAGGTTTTTTTTATACACTTCTGGAGCAGGTAGGATTTGAACCCGGTTCTCTTAGATCAAAGGATGGAGCACTGCACCACAAGAGCTGGAAGGGAAAGTAATCATAGTCCTACCAGACCATAGGGCTGCTGTCTCATTACAGCATGGACAGGTACATGAATAGGAAAGGTTTAGGGGGATATGGGCCAAATGCAGGCAAATGGAACTAGTTTAGTTTGGGAAACTTGGTCAGCATGGATGAGTTGGACTCAAGAGTCTGCTTCTCTGCTGTATGATTCTATGACTATGGGATAGACTCTATGGGTAGTGGTGAGGGTCACTACACTGCAGACAAGAGCAAGGTTGAGAAAGAGAGTCCTTTATGGTAATCTCAGTTGGAAAAGGAACCTGCTGAGTGTTTCCTGTCTTTTATGGTCAGATCACTGGTGTTACCTGCAAAGGTGGAAAGATGCCACATGTGGATTGTATTGTTGTGTCTGAGTTACTAGATTCGCAAACCTGCAGTTGGAAGCAGAATTTCCTGTCTATCTGCACCCAGGCAGGTATAAAACAGAGACATCGAGGAAATTCGGAAGCTCATCTTTTTTGCATGTGATTATGCTCACCCACCTTTGTTGCTCTGTTTTGCTCTGGGTTCGTAGAAGTGTCTTGCCCCCTTGCTAAAGATCTGGGCAAACGATTTTCCTGCAATTAGCAACTAGTTCAAAACAAGTGTAAGAAGTTCTGAGTTATAATATGTGCCATGCAGAAACAAAATCTGGCGGTCCTCGAGTTTTGGAAAGAAGCCGAAAGAACTGCGGATGCTGTAAATCAGAGACAAAAATAGAAATTGCTGGAAAAGCTCAGCCGGTCTGGCAGCATCTGTGGAGAGAAATCAGAGTTAACTTTTTGGGTCAAGTGACCCTTTCTCAGAAAGTTTTGCCAGACCGGCTGAGCTTTTTCAACAATTTCTATTTTTGTCTCTAGAGTTTTGCAGTTGTTTTTGTGTTGAATTGTAGTTGACCCTCACTAATGTTTTTTTGTTGTGTCTGTAGTTGCATTTGAGGGGCATCTGCCATTTTCGGATTAAAAGAAATGTTTACAAGATAACTTCAAAGCCTATCTGTATGTATTTGGTACAGCTGCTATAATCATGTGATTGGACTTAGCAGGAACAGAAACTTCTCAGAAGTCAGAGTGGGTCAGATGAACTATTGCATTAAAAATTGCTTCAGCGACATTTATGTTTATGAGAAACGTTTAAAAAAAGCTACATACTCGAATTGCACATTGTCCCTGTCATTAACGATGTAGAATTTCACAGAATTTCATAGAATCCCTACAGAGTGGAAACAGGCCATTCAGTCCAATGGGTCAACAATGACCCTCTGAAGAGCATCCCACCCAGACTCATCCCCCTATCCTATCCCTATAACCCTGCATTTCCCATGGCTAACACACCTAGCCTGCACATCCCTGAACACTATGGGCAATTTAGCATGGCCAATCCACCTAACTTGCACATCTTTGGACTGTGTGAGGAAACTGGAGCATCCAGAGGAAACCCACGCAGACACAAGGAGAATGTGCAAACTCCACACACACAGTTGCCTGAGGGTGGAATTGAACCCAGGTCCCTGGTGCTGTGAGGCATTAATGAGGCTGTTAGTGACTTTGCACTTAAACGACTGTCAATAGCACATTGATCAGGGCATTTCAAAGCAGGCTCAGGAGGCTTGGTGTGGTAACAAGATGAAATTTTATGGTCATGGACTTCGAGGCAGCAATGGCTCTGGTGGAGCTCTGACTGTTTTGTTTGAACAATGTTTCATAGACTTAAATTTTCAACAGGGGGAAGCCTGCTAAAGAACAAGCTGCTCAGATTATTATCTCCTATTTCTGCTGCACTTTTGAGGTGAATTCAATGTGAAATCTAATTGTCCTCTTTAAGAGCAACTGGAAGACTTCTTGATACTCCGCTTCCTGAGAAAGATGTGTCTGCCAGGATCTCACAGTCAACAGTGCTTGTTTGGTAACATCCGTCTAACCAGAATGTCAGACTGGCAGCCATCTGAATATCTCAAATCTTATCCTTTTTGCCTTCAAGAACTAAGATTAATTGGCCAAAGATTCCCAAAGTGAAAAACAGAAATTAGTTTTCTTTTCCCCCTTTACCTGATGTATATATGTGTGTGTTCATGAGTATGTGCGTGTATTTTGGGTTTTTCAAGGGGCAACTATTTATATTTTCATTTTGCAAACTAAGTCTATTAACCAGTTTTGCATCTTCAACGAAGAAGAGTCTGATGAGGAACCCATAAGATCATAAGATATAGGAACATAATGAGGCCAGTCTGCTGCACTTTTCAATCATGGCTGATATTTTTCTCAACCCAATTTACTTATCTTTCCCCATAACCTTTGATACCCTTACTAATCAAGAACCTATCTACTGGACTCGAGCTACTAACTGTTTATCTCTGTACAGATGCTGCCAGACCAGCTGAGTTTCTCCAGCACTTTCTTTTCTTTTTGGGTCAATACACAGGACTCTGCTCTTTGCAGTCAGAAAGAACATTTACCTCACTGGATTTGTTTCAACTCAGTCATTATTCACTGGTTCATTTCTCAGAGCAATATCCTGAACAAACAGCCAGAAAAACATTTTTAATCAAACTGTTCAGACAGGTTATGACACATCTTTGTGGTAAGTGGGACCTGAACCAGGACCTTCTGGTCAAGAGGTAGGGACACTACTGTCCCAAACAGCCCTGACACAGACAATCACTCAACCTGCCTGATTTAAAACTTAAATACAGCCCGGCAGTTAATTGTCAATGATCATTAATGATCATTCTCTAGGGCATCACTTCTACCAATCAGCACTCTAATGCATTATAAATATTGTTTTTACCCCAAAATTGGTGTTCTTTTAAATTGTCCTGTTGAATGCAAGACAAAAAAAACTGATGATAATTTGCCTTTTATTTTGTACAAAAATTACATTGTTAACATGATTGTCTGTTCTTAAACATGCCATGCTAATGTGCATGAATAATGGCTTCAAACTTCCATTTTCATACTTTGAAGAGGAATATACGTGAATTTGGTGGTTCCCAATTGCTTACACTGATTTTCACTTGTGCTTATGTTAATATTCCTACATATTTTAATGCGATTGCAATACATATACAGGTAAGCAGACAACAAAACTTTGTGTCTGGTAGGAAGTTCTTTCCAGGTGTATTTTCCACATTATACCATGACAGCTTGACCTGCCCCATGAAGCTCGCTGTGAGTAGTTCAAATGAAAAAGCAAATGCTGCATCCTTGTTCAAAAAACAACTAGTTGACACCTATGAATCAGAGCGTGAAACAATTGTAGAAAGTGATTCCAATGAAATAATGAACTGAAAGAACGGTAGCAAACTTATATGGGTTAAAATAACTTTCTTAAGGAAAAAGCAAAGAAAGGGGAGCAGGGCATAACTTGTTGAAGTTTAAGCACATACTATACACCACTGGAGTATTTCTTTCTTCCTCTGGGTGAGCATCCCTCACAGTCAAATACAGATCTCGTGGATACTGCCATACATTGGTTTGGATCAACATGAAAAATATAGTATCATCAGTATGTGAAAAAGCAATGCTTTGGATCCTTCAATCAATGTTCCTACCACTGACAGAGTAATTCAGAAACAAATTGGGGTACAATTACATTTTTCCTTGCTTTTATATTTGTATAAAAAGAACAGCAGAGTAACACTTGGATTCCACATTTGAATTCCATTCAAGTATGCACGGAAATAAATTGTGGATATTGACATAATTTTTTTTGTTTTTTTATTAATTACTTTAACTTCCTCCTATTTTTGATAGGACGGAGAATATTTCAAGTCTTTTTTGAGAATGGCACTTTCCTCTCCCAGAACTGCACTAACTTGGATCTCTTCATAATACAGAACGGTTATACTTAATCCTTGCATCACATAAATCCTCACACACAAGTAATTGGAGTAAAAGTAATTTCCAATGCAAGTACAGCTTATCAGATCACTACTGTAACTTCGCCAAATCAAAGGAAAAAGTATATCAAAATCAAAATCTTTTGAATTAAACCAAGGTACAAGGTTTCGCAATTTAGAAGGTAACTTAACACTTTAAGGAGCACAAATAAGGCATAGGATGAGTTCCTGTGATTTGTTTTATATTCATTCATGGGATGTGGACATAGCTGGCAGGGCCAGCATTTATTGTGGTGATGGTGAGCTGCTTTCTTGAATCGTTGCAGCCAATGTGCTGTAGGAAGACCCACAATGCTTTGGATCCTTCAATCAATATTCCTATCACTGAGACGGTCATTGTGAAATGAATTGACATACAATTACAATTACTCGAAAGTTTAAAAAAGATGTGACTATTTTCTACTTTGTTCCAGTTTGTTTTCTGTAAAACAATACGAAATGTAATGTGATTGTGGTTTATTCACTTTTGACAGGAAATATGGCTAATGCCTGATCTTTGAAAACTTTACCAGTTACTGACTAAGAATGGATATTTCCTGTCACCCCTCTGCTTTCTGTTGCTTAATCAAAGTGAGATTTCTTCAAATACAGTAAACAATAACTCAGTCTCCAAACTGCACTTCAAGAGATTTTCTTAAGCTAAAGTAAATGCAATGAACTGTACAATATTTATCCTTTCTGTCAAGCAGTAAATATCCATAGCTTGAAATTAGCTCCAAAAGATAAAATAAACTTGGTATATCTAGAGTTTTTTCTCACCTATGGTGTTTATCATGATAAACATAAAAATAGAGGTGAATCACTCAGTTTCTAGATCTTGTGCTAATGTATTATTATTTCTACATTCCCAGAAAACAACGTATTCATTCTACAATAATGTTATTTAAAACAACAACTCCTTATGGAGTGCAGAGCTGTGTTTTAAACCATTATATTAAAGTTGGGAAACTGAATTTAAATTTTCAACTGCTTTTGCATGTTATATCTGCAACGTAAGTGTTCACATGCATAATTTTCACTGTCTTATAATTTTGGAAATTATTTTTTCATTTAAATAGCATAATTGAAGAGTTATATTTACCTTATTATCATTTTGATAAATATGTAATCCTTCTTAATGTAAACACATTGAAAAGTCACACTAAGTTCCATTATATAATCCAAATGTGTAACTATGTAAAATCATCAATAATTGGTAAAGTAGAGACATGCTGCTGGATCCACGTGGCAAACTTTGATACTCTTGTGTAGACCCCAGGATAATTTTCTCTTCCACATCCATGGCCCCAACTAACAATGCCAGTCAGAAACCATCTTCCACCAATTCTTTCCTGACAAGATAATGGTCCACCAGAGTCACCCTGCAATATTAATCAAAGTCCTGAAAAGACTGACAATGAAAATAAATATTATAAATTTAAAACATTATCGATCAGATTTTTCCAAAAAGAATGGTGTCTGAAAGGCACATCAATCACTCGGAAGTTGGTCAGTGTTGTGTGTGCTGCAGAACTAACCACCACTGGATAATTGTTTTGATAGAGTGCTGGCACCAATCCTCATTTCTAATCAACTTGTTCAGAGATGTTATTGCACACCCATAGAGCAGCCAGGTCTCCTGGTTCAGAGATGGGGTCACTAAAGCCCATAATCACAAACCTATCAACTCATCGCTCTTACTTATTGGCAGTCTTCAAACCTCGGCTCCCAGAATATTATCTGGGTCTCTGGATTAATAGTCCAGCAGTAATGTCACTAGGCTAATGCCTTCCAAGCACTGTGCATTAATTTAGGCAACCTCAGCTGTTGTGGGAATTGAATTCATGCTATTGGGCATCACTGCACTACAAATCAGCTGTGCAGCTAATGAGCTAACCAACAGTACAAACTTTTTTTTTCTATACTATGTCTAAGGGCCTATTTGATTAACAGTACTCCCCAGGGCTAACCTGTGAAATATTTCAGATTGCATGGAGCTTAATGCAGCCTTCAACATGAACCCTTTCAGAGCCATTATCTCATACAAAAGTCAATGAGTTACAAATTGCCACATAGTGTTGACTGGTGTGTTCTGTTTCACTGTGAGCAGTGTGAAACCAGCATCTTACAAGTTAAAAATCATAATTTTCATAAGCCTGTTGTATTTGTATATGACTAGTTACTAATTCCAATAATTAGCAGCATTAGTACTCTTTTAAGAACATGTCATTATCGATGACTTCCAAATGTGCCTTGCTGGTCAGAAACTAAACAAGATGCTTTCAAAAGAGGAATAAGGCTGTTCTTTGCAAAGGAACAACATGCAGAGTTATAGGGAGAAGATAGGAGAATGGCACAATGTAAGTTGTTCATTCACAGAGCTGGTATGGGCATGATGAGCAAATGGCTTCTTTCTGTGCCATGAAGTATTTGTGAGAAGGGCTGAGTTTCATTCCGTTTGGGTGTGACTTGGTCTCAGAGATAATAAAACTGTAAAATTTTAATATATTTGTTTCTTATTTTACCTTCTTTTGCATCCAATCTTTCCTGTCCTCTTTATTTCTCTTTCAGTATGATTTCAAATGGAATTCCCCAACTTTATTTTATCCCAGTCATTGGTCATTCCACTGCTTATTTCTCAATTATAGAATTTCAATGGTTAATGAAATATACTGTTTGTCCCACTATTCACTAAGATCCCAGATATCCATGGACAAAATTAGAACTCCAATGTCAGTTAAAACACTAGAAGCCCCACCAAGTTCTCAACATTAATGATACCTTGCAGGATCTTTGTAGCCTCCTGAAACATGTATTAACACTTGCTGAGTTTTGAGGAAAGGTCACTCGACCCGAAACATTAACTCTGATTTCTTTTCACAGATGCTGCCAGACCTGCTGAGCTTTTCCAGCAATTTCTGTTTTTGTTTGCGTTTGTTGTTAAAAATAGCTGGACCTGAGAGCTGTGCATGACTCTGGGCTGAAGGGTCTGTTTCTTATAACTCTATGACTGTGAGATGTGGGGTAACCTCCTGGATCAGGTCCTAAAGCTTTTTGGGCTAGTAGGGTAGGGTTGTAGGCAGGATGGCCAGGGCCATGAGATCACCATAGCCTTCAATTGCTTTGTCACGGACTACTCTCACTCTGTCTTCAGGGAACATCAGCCTCATCTCCTACCTGCAGCATGGATTATGGGGGTAAGTTTTCAAGGCCTCGGTAAGAACTTCAGTCTACCCCATGATGTAAGTGGTGCTAAAACTCTGATATACAACACTTGCTGGCACAAATGTGATGTTGTTACTGCATATGCTGAGGAGAGGAATAGATGAGGTGCCTGTCTATATAATGATTTGACGCAAAAGTAATCATCAATTGTTAATAAAGCACTGGATTGTTTGAGTTATGCAGGGTTTGAGACTAGCCTTGAGCAAATTTAGCAGTAAATTCTCCAAATGCCGCTCTTCCAGTTCCCCATTGGACCCCTCCACTTCTGGGGTTTTCTATTGAAAATGGCAGCAAAAAATGCACTATATATGGGGGGTGCACAGAAATGGTATGATATGCTTGCAATAATTTGCTTTATGGGAATACTGAGTTTACAGTTGCAAATAGCTTATTTAATTGAAGACAGGCCAATTCGTTGCACAGGATATAGTGGTTTTGAACTGCTACAGTGATATGAACAGAGGAGGGAACTAATCCAAATATGAAAATGAGCCTGATCGTAGACAAGCAATCAAATCAGGAACGTGTCATGGTGGGAACAGATTTCTGAGAGTTTATAAAAGTGGAAAATCCTGTTTTATCACCTTTATCATGTCATCTTTTATTGTTTCTGAGTCATGGAAACCAACAGTTACTTTCTGCACTTTCTGCATTAGGATCTACTTTTGTACTTACTGTGGTATCAATAAAATGCAAAAACTCCAGTATAATTTAATCATGAAATATACTTCAATTATTTTGACTATTAGCAAAACATAGAACATAGAACATAAACAGTACAGCACAGTACAGGCCCTTTGGCCCACGATGTTGTGCTGAACTTTTTACCCTAATCCTAAGGTCTATCTAATCTCCACCCCTACCTTATACACTCACCCATATGCCTATCTAATAGCCGTTTAAATGCCCCTAATGAGGCCGACTCCACTACCCTCTCCGGCAATGCATTCCACGCCCCAACCACCCTCTGAGTAAAGAACATACCTCTTACGTCTCCCCTATATCTACCTCCACTCACTTTAAAACTATGTCCCCTCATAATAGCTACCTCCACCCTCGGAAAAAGTCTCTGGCTGTCCACTCTATCTACACCTTTGATCATTTTGTACACCTTTATCAAGTCACCTCTCATCCTTCGTCGTTCTAAAGAGAAAAGCCCTAGCTCTCTCAACCTTTCCTCGTAAGACCTTCCCTCCCTCCAGGCAACATCCTGGTAAATCTCCTCTGCACCTTTTCCAACACTTCCACATCTTTCCTATAATGAGGCGACCAGAACTGGACACAATACTCCAGAGGTGGCCAAACCAGGCTTTTGTATAGCTGGAGCATAACTTCACGGCCCTTGAACTCAATCCCTCTATTAACGAAAGCTAACACACCATATGCCTTCTTAACAACTCTATCCGCCTGGATGGCAGCTTTCAGGGAACTGTGGACATGAACCCCAAGATCCCTCTGCTCTTCCACACTGCCAAGAATCTTTCCGTCAACCCTGTATTCTGCTTTCAAGTTTTTCCTTCCAAAATGAATCACCTCACACTTTTCAGGGTTAAACTCCATCTGCCACTTTTCAGCCCAGCTCTGCATCCTATCAATGTCCCTTTGTAACCTAGAACAGCCCTCCGCACTATCCACAACTCGACCCACCTTCGTATCGTCTGCAAACTTACTAATCCACCCTTCCACTCCTTCATCCAAATCATTTACAAAAATAGAAGAGGACTCAGAACAGATCCTTGTGGTACACCACTCATAACTGAGCACCATGTTGAATATTTTCTGTCCACTACCACCCTTTGTCTTCTAAGGGTCAGCCAATTCTGAATCCAATCTGCCAGATTTCCCCCTATCCCATGCCTCCTTACCTTCTGCATGAGCCTACCATGGGGAACCTTATCAAATGCCTTACTTAAATCCATGTATACCATATCCACTGCTCTACCTTCATCCACATGTTTGGTCACCTCTTCAAAGAATTCAATAAGGTTTGTGAGGTATGATCTACCCCTCACAAATCCATGCTGACTATCACTAATCAAACTGTGCCTTTTGAAGTGATCATAAATTCTATCTCTCAGAGCCCTTTCCAATAATTTGCCCACCACTGATGTAATGACAGTTCTGTAATGATGCTACATTATGGTAGCTGAATCTAGTATTGAGCTAGATCAATACTAATAAATTCAATGTGCATAAAGATATGCAATGGAGTTGATAATTCATTGTTTCAATTGCCACAAGTCTGATCTGTCAGATTTGTACATCTTACATCAGTAAATAGACGTGTTTGCCCAGGCAGCTATACTGGCCACAAATGCAGAGTATTACAACTGTTTAAAATTTGCATACATAGCAAGTTAAATAGATCTCTCTGCAAATATGCACATGGCTGCATTAATTTTTCAACCACACAGGAAAGCCTACTTTGTGTGACTGATCTTCCCTTAACAAGTCTCTCGAGATATCAGATAAATTGCGTCTATTCTAAATCAATGGGTTCTGAGATAGCTGATATATCCAATGCATAATCTGCAAACTCTCTCACAGGGAGGGTACTTGGTGCTTTTTGGGACAGGAAGGTGAGTTGTTTACAGGTTTGTGCACTATCCCTGTATCTTGGCTTTGCCTCTAGTTGGTCCCAACAAAGCTTTTTGATGTGTTTTGTGCCTTCCCAAATAAATTTCCATTTTGGTCAGTCAGAAGTCGGCAACTCCCATGTGCTGACAGATTTATTTGATTTCTCCGGGGTGCTTCAAGATATCCCTAAAGTGTTTCCATTCTTCTCCTGGGAGTCTCTAGTTGTGAATGAATTCAGAGGTAGTTATGAATGACTGAGGCCTCAATGCTAAGCATGTTGTTTTGGGAGAAGGCACTTCTGGATGGCTTTTCTTGCCACCTAATTTTGAAAATTTTGTGACGGCAACACAGATTAAAACAAGCTGCATGGTGTGAATGATGTGGCATTTTTCAAAAACTATTGAAATGTTAGTTACAAAGAACAGCTTTTCTTCATTCATACGTGGGACGTAGACATCATTGCTTTGGTTGGCATTTATTGCCCATCCCTAACTGCCTGGAGGGCAGTTAACTGTCAATCATATTGCTGTGGGTCTGGAGGCACATGTAAACTAGACTAATTAAGGACAGCAGATTTAGTTATCATCATAGTCAGAGATGTACAGCATGGAAACAAACCCTTTGGTCCAACGTGTCCAAGCCAACCAAATATCTTAAATTAATTTTGGCCCATATCTCTCTAAATACTTCATATGCATGTACCCATCCAGACGTCTTTTAAATGTTGTGATTGTAACTGCCTCCATGATTCCCTCTGGCAGCTCATTCCATACACGCACCACCTTATGAATGAAAGTTTCCCCTTAGATCCCAATTATATCATTCCCCTCTCACATTAAACTTTGCCCTCTAGTTTTGGACTTCTCTACCGTGGGAAAAATATTTTGGCTATTTACCCTATCCACATCCCTCATGATTTTATAAACATCTATAAGGTCACCCCTCAGTCTCCGACGCTTCAGGGAAAATAGCCCCAGCCTATTCAGCCTCACCCTATAGCTCAAACCCTTCAGGACATTAGTAAATCAGATAGATTTTTACAACTAAGTCATGGTCATCACTTCTTTCTTATTCCAGCGATTTACTGAATTCAAGTTGTGCCATTTGCCATGGTATGATTCAAACCCATGTCACCAGAAAATTAACTCGGGGTTCTGGATTATTATTCCAGAGGCATTATCACGGCACCTCTGCCTCCCCTTCGGCTGTTATACACTAAACAATTGCATATGTAGTCTTTCTGAAAAGGGCAATGTTTTTCCACCAATAATTGTGTAAAATACAGCATTGCTCACTATTTCTGTTTTTCTTGGTGACTTGGTATTTTCATCCATTGAGGGGAGACTGTGCAACGCTGGAAATAGTGTCAATGCTCTGAGCCAGCTGGATTCAAATCCCATCTGTTCCAGAGCTCTGAACATGTTGATTAGAAAATATCTATAATGCTGGAAATAGAACATCTGAATGTTCATCAATTGTTAGTAAAAACGTTAACAGTTAAGTTCAATTTTAACTCTGGTAAAGGTATTTGCCTTTCTACTTACACGACAAGCATCTCTTTTCCCTGAAAGTAATCCTGCACAGAGCATGCGTGGAGTGACAAGTCCATAGGTGGAACGGCAGAGTGACTGATTCATGATTTCAACCTCTGCTTGTTGAAGAACTGTAGAATCACTGCTATCTTCAGGCAGGCAAAAAAAAAATTACAAAAGCATTACTTAACTTTGATCAGTTTTATTATGCTCAGTAGAATTTTTAACACTTAATTCAGTATTTGGGGAAAGGCAATAATTTCATGATTATGTCACTTAACCAGCAATCAAAAATCTCACGCTAATCCACTAGGAACATATGTTCATCTCTGACTATGGCAGCTGGTGGAATTTGAATTTCATTAATAAGCCTGAAATTCAAAGCTACTCTCAGTCCTGGTGACTATGAAACAATCATTGACTGCAGTAGAAAACATTCAGCATGTCAGTATCCTTTAAGGATGCAAACCTACTATCCTTGTTTAGCCTCTGTGTAACCCCAGATCCATAGCAACATGGTTCGCTCTTAATTGCCGTCTGAAATGGTATAGCAAGCCACTCAGTTCAAGCCTAATTAGGGATAGGCAACAAATGCTGACCTTGTCAGTGACAAGTCCCTTGGTCAGGACACTACCACGGTGCCACAAGAACACTAACAATGGTGCCAGACGTCAACCAGGAATGACATTTTGTACTCCTTTGGCACAATGATCATGTCTCTGCCTCTGGGCTAGTAGGTCTGAGTTCAAGTTCCGCATCTCTTGATGGTGTGTCATGACATGTATGACTGCTCTAAATATTTAACAATGTCCTTCACCTACGTACATGAAAAATACATGATTATGGTAGGTAAGGTGATGACCAAGTGATATTGTTGCTAGTCTAGTAATGTAGAGATCCAGGTAATGTTTTGAGGACCTAGCATATGGAGGAATTTGGATTTAGTTTACATTTCTAATTTAAAAAAGAAACAGCATTAAAACTCTAATGAGGGTGGATGACACTGAATAGAGGGAGATCTAGCTAGTTGGATGTAGAACTAGCTTGAAGGTAGAAGACAGAGGGTGATGGTGGACAGTTGCTTTTCAGACAGGAGGCCTGTGACCAGCAGTGTGCCACAAGGATCAGTGCTGGGTCCACTGCTTTTCATCACTTGTATAAATGATTTGGATTTGAAATTAGGAGGTATAGTTAGTAAGTTTGCAGGTGACAGTAACATTGGAGGTGTAGTGGACAGTGAAGAAAGTTACCTTAGAGTACAATGGGATTTGATCTGATGAACCAATGGGCCAAGGAGTTGCAGATGGACTTTAATTTAGGTAAGTGTGAGGTACTGCATTTTGGAAATCCAGGAAGGACTTATACTCTTAATGGTAAGGCCCTGGGGAGTGTTGCTGAACAAAGAGACCTTGGAGTGCAGGTTCATAGTTCCTTGAAAGTGGAGTCCCAGGTAGACAGGATAGTGAAGAAGGCGACTGGTATGCTTGCCTTTACTGGCCAATGCATTGAGCATAGGGGTTGGGAGGTCATATTGCGACTGTGCAGGATATTGGCTAGGCCACTATTGGAATACTGTGTGCAACTCTGCTCTCCCTGCTATAGGAAGAATGTTGTGAAATTTGAAAGGGTTCATAAAAGATTCACAAGGAATTTGCCAGGGTTGGAGGATTTGACCTATAGGGAGAGGCTGAATAGACTGGGGCTATTTCCCTGGAGCATCGGAGGCTGAGGGGTGATGTTATAGAGGTTTATAAAATCATGAGGGGCATGGATAGGGTAGAGGTGAGACCTTTTCCCCGGGGTAGGGGAGTCCAAACCTAGAGGGTATACATTTAAGGGGAGGGGGAAAGACTTAAAAGGGAACTAAGGGGCAATTTTTTCACACAGTGGGTGGTGCGTGTATGGAATGAGCTGTCAAAGGAGTGGTGGAGGCTGGTACAATTACAACATTTAAAAGGCATCTGGATGGGTATAGGAATAGGAAAGGTTGAGAGGGATATGGGCCAAATGCTGGCAAATGGGGCTAATTAATTTAGTATATCTGGTCGGCATGGACAAATCAGACCAAAGGGTCTGTTTCTGTGCTGTACATCTCTATGACCATGAAACTATCATTGATTGTAACAAAAACCAATTTGAGGAAGGAAACTATCTTACCTGATCTGGCCTAAATGTGACTCTACACCACATAAATGTGGTTAAGCATTTACCTGCATCTGAAGTAGCCTAGCAAGCCATTCAGTTGTCACAAAGGGCAACTAGGGATGGGCAATAAAGGACGGTTCTGAGGAAGGGTCACCAGACCTGAAACATTAACTCTGATTTTTTTCTTCACAGAAGCTGCCAGACATGTTGAGTTTTTCCAGCAACTTCTGTTTTGGTTCCCGATTTACAGCATCTGCAGTTCTTTCGGTTTTTAATCACTAGGATGGTTACTTTGCCTGACTTTGATCACCATCTAAGTTGAAGGAATCTCACACCAGGTTCTACCACTGATAAAGAAAATAAAAACTTATTTATTATAATGAACTTATCCTTTCATAAATGGCAAAATAGATTATTAATTATAAATATGCAACTTAAACTATACCTTCTTTAGCTTCGAATATGCACACATTCATTCACAAATAGTATAAGCAATACACCCAAGGTAAACTGTTGTGCAGGAACATTATGAATGGAAATAATAGGCAAAAAGGAACAAAATCTGGAGATCAAGAGTCCAAATCACAAGAGTGGAAATAAATTGATTTTCTCATACGTTTTTTTTGGTTTGTGGTGATAATATCTGGTTTTCTCAACTGCAATGATTCACAAATCAGTAGCCATTCAGTTGAACTTAGATCTTTTATTTTGAAGTTGTTCCTTTTGGAATTGTTTAGTGCGGATTTTCTTCCACTCACAGAGGAGAAGAAGGAGGAGGAGAGCGATAGAGAGAGAGAGGGAGAGATCTGGCTTGTTTGCCAGCTGTTGGAGGTCTGAGCACCACTGCTCCTTTCAATTCTGTGACAAAACTGCTACTTAAAACCAACTCAATAGTGATTGCTGGGCATTTTAAAGGCATCTTGGTGCCAGCTAGTCTCCAAATGAATCTAAAGTAATGAACAACTCAGTTCAACTTTTGTCTTGAGTTATAAAAATAACAAATTCATTTTCTGTAACACAACAGCGCAAACATCTATTTTCCAGTTTATACAATTTTATTTGGAAATATGTACTGCTAAAATTTCTGGTGTACGATCATTAATTATTGTTTAATAGCATGCAATTATTTACAAAATTTA
Source organism: Rhincodon typus (assembly GCF_021869965.1). Lineage (NCBI taxonomy): Eukaryota > Metazoa > Chordata > Chondrichthyes > Orectolobiformes > Rhincodontidae > Rhincodon > Rhincodon typus. The sequence goes on from NC_063342.1 coordinate 31,016,716, forward strand.
AGACAGTAAAACATCCTATGACACTTTAGACAATAAAGATATTTTTGAAATAAGACTAGAAAGTGCTGGAGAAAGTCAGTAGGTTTGGCAGCACCTGTGGAGAGAAAAACAAAGTCCAATATACATCTCTTTTTCTGAACTTGACATTTTTGACACTGAGTAATAGAAGGAGAAGCAGGAGAAAGCATGTTTTGCCTATCCCTAATTGAAAAGGTGCCGGTGAGTCAATTTCTTTAACTTTTACACTCCGTGCAGTGTAGCTTGGTCAAAGAGATTGTTTTCAACAACAAATAAACAAGAAAGACATTAAAGGGGGTGGGGGAAAATTGCAGAGTTTAGGACCAAAGCAGCTGAAGACATGGCCAAAAATGACAAACCTGGAAGGTTTGTGGAAATGGAGGAGACGGGGAGGCATGAGGTCATGGAGAAGCTTGTCAACTAGGATAAGGATTTTATAACTGATGCATTCTGGGATGGATAGTCAATGAAAGTTGGCAAGCTCAGGAGAGATGGGAATTAGATTTCGATGAGCTAAACATAGATATCAGGGTTTTGGGATCATCATGTTCATGTAGGTGAAAGACATGTGGCTGACGAGAACAGCATTGGAATAGTCATATCTGCAGTCATAAAGACATGAATAAGTGTTTCAGCAGCAAATGTGCTGAGGTAGAGTTGAAGTAGAACCATGTTACAGAGGTGGATGTAAGCAGGGATAAGATCCCTGCACAAACCAATAACTTTTAAAACATTATTGAAATGCTCAAAGACCAGCTGAAGGATCACAAAAGATTTGAAGTTTTATAACTCTTATTGTAATAAATTAAATAAAATTGAAGCCTCTATTATCAACATCATAGAGGTTTTCATTGACCAGAAACACAACCGGATCTGCTATATAAATACCATGGCTACGAGAAAGGTCAGAGACTAGAAATACTGTGCCGAGTGACTCACCTCCTGACTCCCTAAAGCCTGTCCATCATTTACAAGGCACAAGTTACAAGTGTGATGGAATATTCCCCAATTGCCTGGTCAACTGTAGCTCCAAAAACCCTTAGGAAGCTTGACCGTCCAGGAAAAAGCAGCCCAATTAATTGGCACCATATCCACTCCCTCCAGCACCAACATTCAGTAGCAGCGGTGTGTAGTAGCTACAAGGTGCACTGCAGAAATTTGCCAAAGATCCTTAGACAACACTTTCCAAATCCATGACTACTTCCATCTAGAAGGACAAGGGCAGCAGATACACGGGAACATTGCCACCAGCAAGTTCCCCTCTAAGCCACTCACCATCCTGACTTGGAAATATATCTCCATTCCTTCAGAATCGCGAGGTAAAATCCTGAATTCTCTCCCTCACACCATTATAAGTCTACCAACAGCACATGGACTGCAGCGGTGCAAGAAGGCAGCTCACCACCACCATTTCAAGGGCAACTAGAGATGAGAAATGAATGCTGGCCAGTCAGCCATGCCCATATCTGACAAATGAATAAAAAAAATTGATTAAACACTTAGTCAGTAACTAATATTCTAACCTACAAAAAAAATCCACCTTTATCATTTTAACATGAGCAAAGTCTCATGCCACAAGTTGTACCTCACTGTTCACTCTCCACAGAACTGAGGTTTTTACAGGAACCAGTCCATTGTCACTCCCAGCTTCTCAATTCTCCCCATTTCACCAAATCACAATGTTGAGTGACTGTCAAAGACACTTCTCTCAGTTTCTGAAGAAGTCCTGATCTGAATCTTAGAGGTGAGAGCTTCTGTGATGATTTATTTCACTCAACTGACCATGTCATGATGACTCTTCCAGATTCCTATATTGTTGCAGGTTGTGTCTCCTTGACATGAGACCGACTTTTCTCCTGTTTTTCTGTTTGGTATCTCACAGAAAGGAAGCACTGTCCTCACTGCTGACCACATTAACTGCTGTCCTTTCTTCCTCTGTGAAACCTCCTTTGCGCTCTGTATGGTATATGGTAGATAGCTTTGCTGCCTCAGAGCACCAGGGACCTGGGTTTGATTTCAGCCTTGGGTGACTGTCTGTGTGGAGTTTGCATGTTCTCTCTGTGTCTGCGTGGGTTTCTGCCAGGCGCACCAGCTTCCTCCCACAGTCACAAAGATGCGCATGTTATGAGGATTGGCCATGCTAAATTGCTCTCTGGTGTCCAGGGATGTGCAGGCTAGCAAGGTTAGCCATGGGAAATGCAGCATTATGGGGACAAAGTTGGGGTCTGTGTGGGATGCTCCTCAGAAGGTTGATGCAGACTGGATGGGCCAGATGGCGCCTTTCCACACTGTAGGGATTCTATGTTTCCATCTATTGAAAATCTCAGAGACTGAAAGTCTATCCACAGTTAGCACAGCTGCTGTTGCTTTGCTTTCAGTTGTGAATATTTACAATTTGCTCCCCTTACATCTCAAAAAATCCCTACCAATATAGAAATTGAGCCATCCAGGCCTGCTGTTAGACCTGATTCAAAGCCGATCACACAAACCTCTTCATTACTCCATTTTACTTCAAATTATAAAAGGGTAACCAACATATAAACTTGTATTTGTAACAGCAGTCTTCGTGATGGTGTGGTTACATGATCAAAAAAAATCACCTTGGGGTTAAGCACAACATCAAAGCTGCAACTGATTCGACACAATTTAAAACAGTTACCAGAAATGGAAACAGTGGGCATGTTCAAGTATACAACTGTAAGTGAGCATTATTGTAATTCCAGTCAAACTTTTCCTCTGTTTAAATTTATATCGAAGTTTGAAAAAATCTATAAAATGTGCCTATATAAATACAGTGCAGTCCTTAAATTTAGTAAAATATTGTGGAACTTCCATGGAACTTCTTACCTGCTTCCTGTTTCTGCCCCCAGCCAGTCACCCAGCATTTCTCTTCATTGGATATCACTTGAGTAAGTGAGGGGACGCAAATTGGTTGGATTACTGATGCAAGTGTATCTGGCCAAGCTGCCTTCAGTTGTAGCAGTGAAATATCATAGTCAAAGTTTCGACTATTATAGTATTCATGAACAAGGATCCTTTTGAGTTCAGTTACAAATTTTGCATTTCCTTGAGAACACATTCCTAAATGAGCTATCCATGACCTGGGATCAGACATTCTTTAAAAAAGAGAAAAAAGCTCTTGTTTCTGGAATACAAGGTTCATTCCACCATACAATACAATGAATTAAAATAACATTCTTAATATTCAACAAGAACTTAATTCTTATTGACACAATAGGTTAAAATCTTATTTTCTATTAACCTTTTTTTTTTATCAACTTGTTCAGAAAAACATTATTGCACACCTCTGGTGCAGGTGGGACTTGAACCTAGGTCTCCTAGACATGGGGTTGAGAAATTACCACTGTGCCACAAGAGGCATTATTTATTTATTATTTATTTTCATTATTTATTATTTTAATGGAGATGGTAAATGGTAGCGTTGTTAATTAATTAATTGACCATTAAATACAAGACTAAAATAAAAAATGAATTTGTATAGCAGCTTTCTCATCCTCAAGATGTCTAAAGCATTTCTCAGTCAATAAAGCACTTTTGAAGTGTAAACATTGTTGTTATTATCATCATGTTAAGAGTGACATGTTGCTTCTTTATCAATATTTTAGTTTATTATTATAAGCAATTTTAGCTTAACCTCAACTTTAACACTAATTCTATCTTTACAGGTTTAACTTTCTTTGGTAACTCTTTTTAAAGCTTGCCAGGAGGAATTATAAGAATGTAAGAATTAATAAACTTATAAAACTCCTGGGGAAAGTGGATGATATTGATACGGAATTTATTCAATTCCAGTAAGTCAAGGATGGTGGTGGCGTTGAATGTTTTTCAGACTAAGAGGCACTTTGTAGTTGTGTTCCCCAAGAGACAGTGTTGGGTCCGTTACTCTTTTGAGTTTTTATAAATAATGTAAACATAGATATAAACAGGAGCATGTAAAGTTTGTATGATACAGAATGTGGAAAATTAATAGATCGTGATAAAGGTAGTTATAGACTTTGGGATAATATAAAATAGTTAAACAGGTAAAAGTGTCAAAGATAGAATTCAATTGAGAAAATTGTGAAGCAAAACACTTTGGAAGGATTGATGGAGAAAAACAATACACTATGAATGGCACAGACTTGGCAAGTATAGATTAAGCAAAGAGACCGTAATGCCTATAAATGCAAATGTTTAAAGGCATATGGATTAAAAAAAATGAGTAAGTTTGGTTTATAGAGGGGTACAAGCAAAAAATATGATACCAGAACTTTTTAATCACAAATTAGGCTTCAGCTCGAATATTGTGCACCATCTGAGTACAACACTTCAGGAAAGATGTAATAGCTGCAGTAAAGGTAAAGGGACATATACTAGGATGTAATTGGGGGTGAGAGTCTACCTGGAGAGATTAGAACAGTTCTCTTTGGAATATAAATGGGTTGAGGTGACCTAGTAAAGGTCTTTAAGATGATGAGAGGATTTGATAGAAAAATATTATTCTCCCTAGTTAAGTGGCAATGTTGTCAAGGAATTAATTGAGTATTGAATACAAGACTAAATGTCATATATTTAAAATAAAGAATCTGAGAGGGGAGATGAAGAGAACTTCTTTCAATTAACTGTTGGAATCTGGAAACAAAGAAAGTGGTGGAAACTGTTGCCATAAATCAAAAAGGATTGAACAGGATGAAGCACCTATAGGGTTGAGAGCAAACTTGGGGAGTAATGTGGTTTGGGGATCACATGAGCTTTCTAAAAGGCCAGTACCAACACAATGGACCTAAAGCCTCCAGTATTGCAGGTTTCTATAATACTATGATTCTATTATATCACAAAATGGATAAAATTCTGATGTATCTGAGTTACATCCTAAAGTCGAATCCTCAGCAACAGAACTGTTCCACTTTTGTGCCAAGAACAGTGTTTCAAGTAATCATAATTTATTTGCTTACTTTTCCCCCTGAAAGCAATGTGCTGCAGATAAGAGCCACTTCTTTGTTATTACTGAAGCTCCACAATATGGTGATCCAGAAAAGTGCAGGCTAACTTGCCAAGGCCACTGTCCTTCATGAGCATTAGATCCTCCTACTATCCGACTGCGCCGCTGCCTCGGAATACCACAATCTGCATGATAGAAATGAAAACAAACAATTCTAGCAAAACTGGAAACAACCAGTGCTTTGATTCACAAACAATCACTATAATATCATTGGTCAAGCATCTTCTTTCAGATCACTCAGGCAATCGAATTGCACATATAAAGTAATACTTATCCAAGAACATTAACTGATCACTGGAGACAAATTGATATTTTACATCAGAATATGTAGAACTTCTAACTTAAAGACAATTAAATTGTCTTAATAATCCTGAATTGCTTAAGATTGACCTTGATTTCAGAAAATAATTCCTCAAAATGAAAATAAATTTTAAGTAAACTCCACCGATAAGTTACCTTATACTTTCTCTGCAGTTAAAAAATGTCATATGAGATAAATTATTCTTCAATAGTATATTCCCCATATAACAGATATGGTACTCACCACAATTCATTTCATCGCTTCCATCTAAGCAGTCTACACTTGTATCACATTTAGCGTTCCTCTTCCTAATACATAGGTTATTCTGACATTTATAGGTGACATTTGTGCAGGGTACAGCTGAAAATGAAAACTAACATTTTAGAATTTTCAAAATATAAATCGATCTGTATATTTCACTCATATTGTTTACATACTCACAGTCTGTGCAATTGAGTTCATCGCTGCCATTCTCACAATCTTTGACTCCATTGCAAATAAAATAGTGTTGTGGAGAATTTGTGTTGCACTCTTTTGGTGGTGGAGCTATTTTAAACCCAACCATAAACAAAGTTAACAGCACATCATGTACAAACATACAAATTAGGAACAGGAGTAGGCCATTCAGCCCCAAAGCCCTCTCTGCTATTCAATAAGATAATAGCTGATCTTATTGTGATCATGGGTTGTGACCTCCAATCTGCATTCCCAACTATCCCCGATAAATTTTCAGCCCCTTGCTTAACAAGAATCTAAGGTGATCAAGGAAACAAGGTGATCAATACTGTGCACGGTACCCCAGGTGTGGTCTCACCAGTATCCTGTATAACAGATGCATCACTTCCCTATTTCTACAACAAAACAGAAAGTGCCGGAGGAATTCAACAGGTTTGGCAACATCTGTGGAGAGTAAAACAGAGTTGACATTTCAAGTCCAGTGACCCTACTTCAGAAGTGAAAGCAGCTGAGAAATTGACGGGCTTTGGATTGTGAGGATGGAAAGGAATGAGATGAAGAGATGGATTTGAAATGTTGACTTCTTTTTCTGTCCACATATGCTACCAGACCTGCTGAGTTTTGCCATCAAATTCTATTTCTGTTTTAGATCTCCAACATCTGCAGTTATTTGTTTTCTTCCCTACTTTTATATTCAATTTCCCTTGCAATAAAGCATAACGTTCTATTAACCTTCCTAATTACTTATTGTGCAGGGCTGGATGAACACAGCAGGCCAAGCAGCATCATAGGAGCA
>NC_063342.1:31023688-31052071 GCF_021869965.1 Rhincodon typus
TGCTCCTATGATGCTGCTTGGCCTGCTGTGTTCATCCAGCCCTGCACCTTGTTGTCTCGGATTCTCCAGCATCTGCAGTTCCTACTATCTCTAATTACTTATTGTACCTGAATACTAATGTTTTGTGATTCATGCATGAGGAGACCTAGATCTCTCTGCATCTCAGAGCTCTACAATCTCCCAACATTTAGATAACATGCTTCTTTTTTATTTTTCCTAACAAAATGGACAATTTCACATTTTCACACAATACGCTTTATTTTCCAGATCTTTGCCCACTCACTCACCGATCTATACACTTTTGTAGCCACCATGTGTCCTCTTCACAGCTTCCCTTCCTACTTACTTTTGTGTCATCAGCAAATTTGACAAACATGCCTTCTGTCCCTTTATTCAAGTGTTTTATTCAAATTGTAAACAGTTAAGATTCTGTACTGATGCCTGTAGTATACCACTTATTACGTCCATGCCAACATGAAAAAAGACTAATTTATGTCTACTCTCTGCTGCTTGCTAGCCAGCTAATCTTCTACCCATGCCAAAATGATATACCTGACACCATAAACTTTCATTTGCCACAATAACCTTTGATGGGGCATCTTATCAAATGTCCTTTGGAAATCTTAGTACATCCATCTGTTCCCCTTTAACCACAACACATGTTACCTCCTCAAAGAACTTCAACAGACTGGTCAAACATGATGCTCTCTCACAAACCATGTTGACTCTGCCTGATTATCATGCAGTTATTCAAGTGCCTTGCTATAACTTCTTTAATAATAGCTTCTAACAGTTTCCCTGTGACAGATGTTGAGTTAACTCGTCTGTAATTTAGTATGGAGCTGGAGCAACACAGCAGACCAGGCAACATCAGAGGAGTAGGAAAGTTGACGTTTCAGGTCAGGATCCTTCTTCAGAAATGGGTCATGGGTCAGAAAAGCTATTTGTAAAGAAGGTTCCTGCCAGAAACATCAACTTTCCTGCTCCTCTGATGCTGCCTGGCCTGCTGTGTTCCTCCAGCTCCACACTGTGTTATCTCTGACTCCAGCATTGGTAGTTCTTACTATCTCTGTAATTTAGATACATTTTCTTTACTTGGAGACTTTGGTAGGAATGAATGTGGTACTTCTATTCTTTTGAGATTTTTAATCAGCACCATTTTTAAATTAGAAATAATAAAAATGCCAGTTGAAATAAATACTCTAGCAAATATGCTAATGTACACACAAATATATGTATAAGCCTTGAAATTACACAGTGTGACTTTTATGCTTATTTGTGTGAGTTTGCTTTGTATACTCTTTTAATGGAGATATCAGGCAAACGAAAGCAAATAGATTCCCCATTTCTTGAAAATTTTAAAAAAGAGAAAGCTCAGGGTTAAATCTGGTGAAGGCAGCACCAGCAGGGACCTGCAGTTAGCACAGTAAGAAACAGGATGACAAAAGTTTCTGAAATTTGGAAGACTGCAGGACAGCAGGCTCCTACTGCACATCATACGGAGCAATGCAAAGAATGCTGAGACTGCCATTAGCAGCTGATATCTGGGAGGAATATAACCTCTGGAAAGTGAACAGTAGTGTTTCAGAAATCAATCAACATAATTTAGCCTCTCTACATTCTGTATTAGATGAATGCTTTTTAAAAGCTGAGGTTTAAGTCCATGTGCAGCCCCCACATAATCCTGTACAACTCAATACTGATGCTCTGGCTAGTAAACTGACAGGAGCTTATTGGTGCCAAGGGAACACTTTAATTTATAATTAATAGTACACAATGTATCCCAAGTTTTAAAGCTAGAAGCAGGCATTTCCTTGAGGGCAGAACAGTCTCTGCACTACAATTGGCTTATAGTTCTAATTGATGACATATGTCATTTGCTGTCAACCAGAACTACCATCTGGTTCTCTTGGGCCTGTCTGCCTCGTCTCAGTACTGCCCTGTCTTGCTTAGTATGTTTACCATTAGCTTAGTATTCCTCAGCGTCTCCATCAGACTCTCCTGTGGTCCATCTCCTCCTGTTTTAAGTTTACATCCTATCACTGAGTAAGGTTGTGCTATGTGCAGCAAACAGTCACTATTGTGGAGACCCTGTCTGAAGTGTACTGGAATAGTCTATGTTTTTTTTCCTCCTGAGTGGTTCAGGCAATGGAAGCGCATCTTCAGAGACTAATTGTCTTTTCAATGACAGCCCTAGATGATGCACAGGCTGCTTTGGCATCTGCCTGAGGCTTTCATACTGGAGTCATTTGTCTTGCCTTACAGCAATACATCTTGTCACCCATGAACCACCCTGGAGATGATGCAAGGGGAGAGCAAACATTCAAGGAATTTGGGAGTTGTGCAGAATGTAGGCAACGTGACATCTCCCTGGACAGCAGGCACAGATCTGCAAGAATTGCTGTTTGTGGTCACAAATGAGATGTATATCAAGTGAGTGAAATCCATTCCTGGTTATAAATCTGGCTGGATGATGCCAGGGAGCTCTGAGCACTACACGTGTGTAGTTGATGGCCCATTGTACCTGAGGGAACTCAGTGTTGGCTACCTCGACTCTTCTGGCCTATGGCGAACTGGACAAACTGTGTTGTTTTCTAGTAAAGGGCATTAATAAACTGAAATACATTTGTGAGTTGCCAGGTGGGAAATTGCTCACATGTCCCCATTTGAAAGGAGCCAGTGGTGAGGAAGTTAAATATTGCTGTGAGCTTCAGTTCCACCGGTGTAGCATTTCCTTTCAAGCCGACCTGACTACAGGAGGTGGCACATGTAGATGACAATCTGCCAAGTTAAGCAAAGACATCTCTGATACTTCCTTCATTCACCTGCAGGTAGCTGTAACATCTTCACTGCACAACAGCACTGAAAGCCCAGGTCCCCTCTTCAGGCACTGCTTATTCACCCACATCTGCAGCCTCCTGAGCCTTGTGTCTCTGGTTCTATAGGGACTGGCATTTCTTCTTCTCTTCCATCTTCTTTTTCTGATCCTTAATAAAGTTAATACTTGGTTAAACATGAACAAGAAACAAGAGTAGACCCCTTGGCCCTTTGAGCCTGCTCCACCATTCAATTAGATCATGACTGATCTGATTTTAACCTCAACTCTATTTTCTTTCATATTCCCAATAATCTTTCACCCCTTGATAATTAGTGAAACATTTGGATCAGTGAAGAAGTATCAGAAATGAAATGTTTGCTTTCCATTTGAGATCTGACATAATCAAGCAATCCTTTGGTCCCTTATCAGACTGCCAATGTGTTGAATGAAAGTCACCCCAGCAACCAGCTCAACATTGTGAGGCACATCCTCAAGGACCAATTCCATTTCCTCATTCTGTCATGTGCAAGATCATTGCAGCCTTGATCTCTACACTGCCCTCTATGCATGCAGCAATTCACTCAATCTGACTCTTGGTGGCCTTCATTAGCTCCTCCGATACCAACTCTCAAACCTTGGAATCTACAATCTACGTAACAGTTTTATCCTCATGACATTAAGCTACAGATACACGGGGTCCATGCGCTGCCATGACTTCCAAAACTGGAAGTCAGTTGATCTGTGTGTGTGAAACCTGAGAGGAACTGCCTGTGAATGCTCCTGTACAGTTGCATGTGAAATAACATCCAGACTATCACCACTGGTGATGGCTCTCAGGTACTCTTCTTCTCCGAGTTAAATGAATCACGAGACATGGTTGGGATGTTTGTGTTTGGAACCACAAGGGCTTATTCACCTTTTTTCTGTAGTGGGTGTTTCCTTTCATTGCTCAGGCCTCACCTGGGTTTTGATAGAATAGTATTTCCCAGTTTCTATTTCCATTCCCTCAGTTGTGTTCATATACTGTGCAGGAATACATGCAGAAATATCTCGGGCCATTCCCATTTGTAGTTTAAGGCTTTCTTTTTATCAGTCAATTTAGGGCAGAGATGCTGGTTGTAAGTTTTTTCATTTGATTTGATCCTTATCTACAGCACGCTATGCCCCTATTATTGTAGATGACCTTCTCCTTTCCTCTGCCACCCACTCTGCCTATTTTCAATCTCTCCCCATCGCTATCAGCTCTGTCACTATCTTCATCAATATTCTTGCTTGTCCTTCAATCCCACAGCTATCCAGAAACCATGCCCACCTTATCCTTACACCACTGCGTATTCAATTCACCTTCTCTGCTCACCAGCAAACCTCCCTACCTGAAATATGTAGCTCCCACCCTTCCTTTGCCCTCTTGCCCCTAAAACTGTGATTCTCACCTTTGCTTCAGTTTCCTCCATCCATTTCCAGGATCCTTCCAGTGCCCCTGATAACCAGGCCTTTAAGTTCAGGTCCCTAAGATTCCTTTCTATGTAGCCTAACTTTACCTGAACCTTTTGAGTTGAGACCCCTTTTGAATTAAACCTTGCTTGGCTGTTCTGCTTAGGTTTGTTGGTGTCTGCCAGCCAGTGTTGCTGCTTCACTTGGGCAGGCTTGTTGACCCAGTCAGGCTTCACCTCTTACAATATAAGCAGTTCTGTGAAGTAACTGCTGCTTGGTTATGAGCAAACTAAGTTACTCAAGATGTGTGCATTTACTGGACCTTAGAGGAGAAATTCTGCTCTTCAGGTACATGTCTCATACTTATAAATCAAAAACTAAACTACACGAAGTGGCAAAAATGAGATGTAGGCCTGAGGATTGGGATTTTTTATTTTTGCAAAGCTGCAGCAATGTCTAAAAAGCTAATAAAGAGGCAGAAAATTGTTTATGAAAGCAAATTGGCAAGAAATATGAAAACAGAAAGAAGTTCCACGGGTATATAAAAGAGAGTAGATACAGTCAGTTTGGGATGCTTGGAGGATGTAACAGGGGATAAAATAATGGAGAACAAAGAAATGGCAGATAATTTAAACCAATATTTTGCATGAGTCTTCAAGGCAAGGAACACTATAAAGATCCCAAAGATAACAAAGATAACAAATAAGCAAAGTGCGAATGGGAGGAAAGGTCTTATAACAGTCTCTATCACATGGGATGAAGTATTTGACAAACTGATAGGATTAAAGGTAGACAAATCACCAGGACCTAGTGGCTTGCATCTAAAGGCTTTAAAGGAAGGGGCTGCACAGATAGTACAGATATTGTTCGAAATTTTCCAGAACTCACTGCATTCCAGGAGAGTTCCAGTGGAGTGGAAAGCTGAAAATGTGACTCCTCTGTTCGAGAAAGGAGGGAAACAGAAAGTAGGAAACTATAGGCCAAATAGTCTAGCATCTGTCATTGGGAAATGCTAAAGTTGATTATTAAGGAAGAAATAACAGGACATTTAGAAAAGTTCAGTGCAGTCAAACAGAGTCAACATGGTCTTCTTGAAAGGGAAATCATAATTGACAGACTTGTTAGTATTCTTTGAGGACATAACAAGCAGAATTGATAAAAGGGAACTGGTAAATGTAATGTATTGGATTTCTAGAAGATGTTCAACAAGGTGCCCCAAGATTGGACCTCACGGTAATGGGGGATAATATTAGCATGGATGAGGGTTGGTTAACACACAGAAGACAGAGAGTTGAGATAAATGGATCATTTTCAGGTTGGAATTATGTAACTAGCACAATGCCACAAGAGACAGTCCTAGGGGCTCAATTATATATTATCTATATCAATGACTTTGAGGAGAGAACAGAATGTAACCTCTCCAAATTTGCTGACAATACAAATTGGTGGGAAGGCAAATTTAGATGAGAACATAAGGAATCTTCAACAGGATATAGATAGATTGAGTGAGTGGGCAAAAACTTAACAGATGGAATTTAATGTAGGAAAGTAAGAGGTCATACACTTTGGTAGGAAGAATCAAAAGATAGAATATTACTTAATGTTCTGAAGAAGCGTCACTGGGCTTGAAACGTTAACTCTGACTTCTCTCCACAAATGCTGCCAAACCTGCTGAGTTTTTCCAGCAATTTCTGTTTTTGTTTATTATTTAAATTAAGAGACTTCCAAAATGTGCAGTGCAGACGGCACAGCGCAGAAGAATCAGGATGTTCTTGAGCATGCAGCACAAAAAGTAAGCATACCTTTAAAAGGATAATGGAGCTCTGGACTTTATTATTCAGGGACAAAAATAGAAACTTCTGGAAAAGCTCAATATGTCCGGCAGCATATGTGGAGAGAAATCAAAGTTATCGTTTTGGGTCAAGTGACCCTTCCTCAGAACCCCTTCCTTTATTTTTCAGGAGTTGTAGTTTAAAAGTAAGGAATTCTTGCTAGAACTGAGTACAAGAGCAAGGAAATATTGTTGAACTTGTATAAGACACTTTTTTGACCTCGGTTGGAGTATTGTAAAAATTTCTGGGCATTATATTATAGGGACAATGTGAACATATTGGAGAGACTGCAGAACCGATTGCAAGAATGATTCCAAGGATGAGAAACTTTGGTCATGAAGATAGATTGAAGAAGTTGGGACTGTTCTCCTTGGAGAAAAGAAGACTGAAAGGGGCTCTAATAGAATTTTTCAAAATCGTGAGTGGCTAGATAGTGTAGATAGGGAGAAATTGTTCCCACCTGTAAAAGGAACAAGAACAAAGTGGCATAGATTTAAAGTGATCTACAAAAGAAACAAGGGTGAAATGAAGAAAATCTTTTCACTCAACACGTGGTTAGGATATGGAATTGGATGTATGGTGGAGGCAGGTTCAGTTGAGGCATTCAAGAGGGCATTGGATGATTATTTGGATAAGAATAATGTGCAAGAGTGTGGGAAAAAGCAGGGAATAGGTAATGATGCTCATTTGATGAGCTGACGCAGACACAATGGGTTTCCTTCTGCACTGTAACAGTTTTATGATTCCATGAACTGTGCAGATCTTGGTGAGTCTGTGCCTGTAGTTCTGTATATTGTTTTAGCCCCACATTTAAGAAAGTATCTATTGGCATTGGAGGCAACCCAAAAAAGATTCACTACCCTAATGCCTGGGGTGAAGTGGTTGACTTATTAAGAACAACTCAACAGATTAGATCTTTATTCATTAGCATTTGGAAGAATGAGGGGGATTTTATTGAAACATTCGAGATTCTGAGGGGGCTTGAGAGAGTAGATGTTTCCACTAGTGTGGGAATCTCAATATTAGCTACAGAATAGGGGGGCACTTGCTTAAAACTGAGATGTGAAATTGTTTCTTCTCTCAGAGAGTAGTGAATGTCTGGAACTCTCTGCCACAGAGATTTGTGAAGACTGGATACTGAAAATATGAAAGAGAAGATAGAGTTTGAAATATTGGGGAGGGAGTTGAGAGCTTTATGGAGCTGGCACAGAAGAGGAGTTGAATCCTGAGGCAGATGAGCTGTGATCTTATAGGAAGATGAGCAAGCTTGAGGAACCAAAATGACCTATTCCTCTTTCTATTTCTTATGGCATCAAAGCATCATACAGCATGGAAGTAGACTGTTCTGTTCAAATAGTTCATGCTGACCATAATCCCAAACTAAATTAGTCCCACCTGCCTGCCCCGTCCTATATCCCTCCAAACCTTTCATGTTCATGTCTTTTAAACATTGTAACTGTACCTACATCCACCACTTCCTCTGGAAGTTCATTCCACACATGAACCACTCTCCTTGTAAAAAAATTGCCCCTCAAGTCATTTCTAAATCTTTCTCCTCTTACCTCAAAAATATGCCCCCTCATCTTGAAATCCCCCACCCTAGGAAAAAGCAACCTGCCGTTATCTATATTTATCTATACTGCTCATGATTTTATAAATCTCCATACAGTCATCCCCTCAAACTCCTACACTCCAGTGAAAAAAGTCCCAGCCTATTCAGCCTCTCCATTATAACTTAGACAATCCATTCCCGGCAACATCCTGGTAAATCTCTTCTGAACCTCTCCAGCTTAATAATATCCTTCCTATAACAGGATAATATAACATATAATGTGTGATTCTTATGTTTTTGTTACCACGATACAATCACCTTACCAATAACTCATACAGCATACAACAAATGTACTGACTGAAGTTCAGTTTCTGTTCAGAGAATGTCATATAAGGCGGTACTGGTAAACAACCTGTGTATAATTTCTGCAACCCTTAGCAAATTTCAGGAGTGCAAAGTCTGACATTAAGACTTCCACTTGTATTACATATTACACAAAGTGGCAACCTGCATTCAACCATTGATGCATTACAACTACTCTATGATCACTGGTTAATCCCTCAAAAACTATTTCAAAAAAATCCCAGAAAATATTGGTGTAACTCAGCACTCTTAACTCCCCCTCCAGCCAACATCCCCTCCACCCCACACTCTCACTAGGCTTTGCACCTTGGCCATAGATCACAAATTGAAACGTAAAAATGTGGAACTGGAATCTTTACATTTATTACACACATGCTAAAAAGTTGAAAACTCTGGTATAACACTCTTCATCTCTTGTATTAAGGGAAATTAAAACAAAAAATAATTCCTTCAAAACTTTTCACTGCTTCATTTTCAACGTTTGTTGGAGCAGAGGTTTCTAGGTCAACAATCAAAAAAAACGTCTTTGCAATTTCACAACGTATGTTTATTTCTATATTACTGTCAAATATTAGATTTAGACAAAGGAAAGTTGTCATGAGTCCACTTGTCAGAACTCATCTCGCTATTTGAAAAGGACATTTACATGAAGAAAAAACAAATTAAAGAAAACTGCCCATACCCTGAAAGAAAGGTCTTCTCTTATTGGTCTCATTACCTTCAAATTTTTCGCTACATTTTCAGCACAGGTGGGGGAATTATGTTTTCAGAGATCACTTCTGAAGCTTGACATTTAAGAACATCATCTATTGAAGACAGGTTTTTACAGAACAAAGGGGCAAGTGTTTGCTCTTGAGACAATGTTACCATTGCTGCTATGACTGAATATTCCTTTTCATTAATATTGCCTGTCTTTTACTCATACTGGATAACTTTCCCTTATGCCTGGATAGGCTATAATCCTGCTGTTTAATTTGGTCCCACTCTGAGCCTTCTAGTAGAGAACAGCATGAGGCCAGAGATGGAGAACGTCAGTAGCAATACCAGATTAAACAATGGTTCAGGGCATTGGCAATGGTGCAGGGCATTGGCAATGGTGATACCCTATGGTATTACAACAAAACCAGCCGAGTTTCTACCTCATAAGTTTTACTTTTTAATTATTGGTAATCTTTAGATTTACAGTCTACTAATCTGTATCAAAAATTGTCTAAGGCATCAATGTTTTAGTACAGAGACTGAAAAAAGGGATAATTTTCATTGGCACAGATTCAGATGACATTTCCTCTAATGAACTGCATCCATTTACTGCATTCCAATAGCCAAGCTATGGTCAGATTGTGCTTTAGAAAGACATCTGGTAGCATCTGGTAGTCTTGGCCCCATAAATTCTGGTTTTAAATTACGCTGCATGCAAAGTTTTAGAAATTGCAAAATGTGAGGGAAATGGGGCATCGAGGGTCTGTTTGAACAAAGCAAGAAACTGTCCCACCTTTAAGCAAGCACATTGAGGGCTTGTGAAATTTACAGCACAAGGACAGAGAAAGAAGTGTAAATTAGAGTAGGTGACTTCAATCTCAAGTCATATAGGGATGTGAAATAAAGGGCAAGTTGAATGAGAGTGAGAAAGGTGATACAACGGAAAAGTAATTTACTAAAGTACATTTTTAAAATCTCCTATAAATACTAAAATCTGAGGAAATGGGGTCCACACTTGTAATAATTACATTTCAATGCCAGAGTGGTTAATTGGTGGTAATTAACAGATATTATTGTTAACAGTGTACTCACACACTATTGAAATGACAAGACCTTTTTTTTGCGGGGAATTCAGTTTGCATATACCATGCAATTACAGCACTTGATGACTTTCAGTGCCTCAATAGTGAGGCAGAAAGTAAAACGTTTTTATAAAGCTTATGGTAAAATACACAATCACAAGCAAGCTTTGACTAACGCCATTTAAATCCGCATCCATACCTTGCTTTCTGTAGCTGTAACATTTCAGCAAATACCAGCAAGCAGGTATTGGGGTCTCACTGTTATTTGGATAACAATATCAGTCCCAGCACATATATTTCTTTAAGCACATGTGAAAATAGCAGACTGGAATAAAATTTTCAATTTACGGCTTGCTGTGGACAGCTATGTATGACAACAGTATATGACAGAGATTTGTCTACAAAAATCTACATGTGTAATTTGCAGCCTGCATAATTTTCTATCAATTAGGTTTTCTTCCCATAAAGCTTTCTAGCATTTTTTTTGTGAAGTAAATGTAGCTTTAAGGCAAATATTCTTTGGAGGTACCTACAACAAAATACTTCATCACTTTCATCAAAGCAGTCATCTGATCCATCACAACGTTGAGACTGTCGGATGCACAGACCAGTAGAGCAAACATAATATCCATTAGGACAAGCTTTAGAAAAAAAAATGAGAATTGAGCTCATTTAATCTGCACAATGTTAACATTGTCCTGGAGGAAGTAAATGAAAAAAAAAACGAAGTGATTAAAAGAACAACTCCACCATACATCTAAAGTAACTTAACATTGAAGTCAGATTTTGTATGTGCTGAACTGAGCAAACTTGTTCATGTCAGAAACTGCATGTAGTTCTTTGTGGTATTTGGACCAAGAGCAAGGATCATACCTTTCATCTTATGAACCGTGCCCAAAGCATTTCCCAGATATCTTTTGCAGTGGTAAACAGAAAGCCCTGTTCCACTTATTTCTTTCAGTTTATTAGTTCATTTGTTCTGCATTTGTTTATAGACAAAAAAAGTACAATGTGGTAAAAACACATATTTTCCCTTGACAGTGATGCAAAGGCTATTCTTGAGCATTTCTCTGGAGAAGAAAGATATAATTGTGTCATTCTGTCGCCAAATCACAAATAGGCTATCAATTACAAACACATCAGCCTATTGCTTTCAAAACGGAGATTTTACGGGGCGGATTTCAAGCAATCTTCTATCCCCAGCTTCCCCTACAGGAATGGAATGGGTGTATAATTAAAATATCCTTGGGATCTTTACTACTACATTTCCACTCAATTCCCAATCACCACAACAATAGCCATATATGTTTTATGTATGTGATCCAGGTTTTTGCCTGCAACAAGACAGCATATAAAAGGCAGGAACATCTGATGCACCTAGGATCCCAAAGAAATATTTTTATGGAATAGCTAAGTTTCACTCAGCACTGAATCCATTGTATAAAGGCTGGCAGGATTGGTTTCAGAATGCCACAGGAAGCAGTAATTAAAGTAGCATTCAGATCATAGAGATCCATGTACTTTTTTTTTGGATTTCTAAGAATACTTGAGCTTAGAAATTGTTTATTTCTGGCTTTTGATTTGCTTATTTTATATTATGTAAGCACAGGGTTTAGGATGGGTGTCATTCTTGTTGCTGTGAACTGAATGGAGAAGGAAGTCCAGCAGCAGAAGCAGCAAGCGGAACACCAAGAAGGAGCAGCAACTGAGCCTGGGAGGGTGGCTGCTTGTAGAAGACCTCTCCCAGCCCCACAGGTCTTTTGGGCCATGCAGGTTTCTGGAGGCAGCATATACACTTAACCAGATATACTTCTGATATCTCATGATACCTCAATCTCAAACTCATGGATATTTAAAACACAGAAGGCCATTCAACCAGTCATGTCTACACCAATCAACAACAATTTGATTACTATAAGCCAATTTTAATTCCTCTTAGTTTTCCACAACTTACCTTAAATCTATGACCTCTGGCTATTGATCCCTCTTCTAAAGGAAAAAAAAGCCTTCCTATCCACCATATCTAAACTCTCATAATCTCAGACACACCTCTCCAATCTCCTCTCAACTTTCGTTGCACCAAGAAAAAACAATCCCAGCCTATCCAATTTTTCCTCATAGCTCAGACCTTCCAGCTCAGGCAGCACCCTGGTAAATCTCCTTTGCAACTTCTTTAGTGCAGTCACAACCTTCCTGTAATGTGGTAACCAGAACTACCTGCAGTACGCTAGTTGGTGGCCTAGCCCAGTATTTCATACAGCTCCAGTGTAATCACCTTGTTCTTGTATTCAGTGCCTTGGCTAATAAAGCCAGGTATTCCACATGCCTTTTTAACCACCTTACTGACCTGCCCTGCTACTTTAAGGGATCTGAGAAAATGCAAACGAAGGTCCCTCTGATCTTCAGTACTTTCCAGTATTCTAACCATTACAGTGTAATTCCTTAATTTTATAATCCTCCCCAGATTCATTATCCCACACTTTGGTGGCATAAATTCCATTTGCTACTGCACCCACCTGAGTGGTCTGTTAATATCCTCCTGCAGTTTATGGCTATCCTTCTCACTATTTACCATCCTACCAATACCCAAGTCATCTGCTATAATCTTGGTCTTACCCTCTGCATTTAAATCCAAATAAGTAATTTACACCACAAACAGCAGGGACCCAGCTCAAGCCTATGGATTCTCTCTAGCAACAGATTTCCGTTCACAGAAACATCTTTCTACCATCACTTTCTGCTTCTCAGCTAATTTTGGATCCAACGTGACACTTGGGCTCCCCTTAATTAATCCATGTCTCTCGAAATGCAGATTTATGTTATCCCTCAGAATTCTTTCTCATAACTTTCCCACCACCGAGGTTAGACTGACTGGTCTATAATTTCCTGGTTTGTTCCTTTTTCCCTTTTTTAATAATGGGACAATGTTAGTAGTTTTCCAGTCCTCTGGCGCCTCTTTGAGGCCAGAAAGGATCTGAAAATTACTGCCAGGACAAGTGATATCTCTTCCCTTATTTCCCTCAACAATCATCTGCAGTTTAATCCATTTTAAGACTGTAAAACCTATTAGTACCTTCCCATTCTCTAACATCACCAAATCACAGAATTGTTATGGCATAGAAGGAGGCCATTTAGCCCATCATTCCTGCACCTATCCTCTTACTTAGTGCCTTTTCTCATATCCTTGCACAATATGTCTATCCACAAAATCATCCATTGCCCTCCTGAATGCCTCATTGAACTTGCCTCCACCACATTTCCAGGCAGTGCATTCTATA
Source organism: Rhincodon typus (assembly GCF_021869965.1). Lineage (NCBI taxonomy): Eukaryota > Metazoa > Chordata > Chondrichthyes > Orectolobiformes > Rhincodontidae > Rhincodon > Rhincodon typus. The sequence goes on from NC_063342.1 coordinate 31,036,747, forward strand.
TGCTAACTACCCACAATGTTAAAAAAGCTTTTCCTCACTTCACCTTTGCTTTGGTTATGCATTGCTTTAAATCAATGACCACTCTTTCTTTACTGTTTTACAAGCAGGAACAGCTTCTCCCCATCTACACTATCCAGTATGTTCATGTTCTTGATAATCTCCATCAAATCTTCCCTTAGCCTTCTTTTCTCCAAGAACAGTCTCAGCTTCTCTAATTGATCCTCCTCGGGCAATTGTCTGTGTGGAATTTGCACATTCTCCCCGAGTCTGTGTGGGTTTCCTCTGGGGGCTCTGGTTTCCTCCCACAGTCCAAAGATGTGTGCGCTAGGTGGATTGGCCATGCTAAATTGCCCATAGCGTCCAGGGATGTGCAGGCTGGGCACATTAGCTCTGGTGAATTCAGGGTTACAGGGATAAGGTTAGCGGGGGTAGGTCTGGAAGGTCAGTGTGGGACTCGATGGGCTGAATGGCCTACTTCCACACTGTAGGGATTCCATGATTCTATGATTCTTCAATCCCCCTCACTATGTTGCTTGGGTATCCTTTAGCCTGGAATGGTGACCTGATAATCCTGCCCATTTTTCAACCAAGTTTTTGTCATGGGAATGACACCGTACTCCCACATACCTATCTGTGCCCTAACCTCATTTGTCTTATTCTTTAGGCCCCATGCATTAAAAATTCTATTTAGCCTTGCTAAACCCAACTCTTTCTTACCTAGCAAATGTTCCCTTTGTCTTCAAAACTCATTTTTTCGTGTTTTAACTTATAATTCCTTTTCAGTTTCTTTCTACTCTGAACTCCTTTTCAGGATCATATCCACCTGCCAATCTAGTTTAAATATGCCCCAACAGCATTAACAAGCCTCCTTGTGAGGATGTCAGTCCTGTCAATGTTCAGGCGTAACACATCTAAATTGTACACGTCCCTGCTTACCACTGTCTCAGGAATCTAAAGCCCTCCCTCTTGCACCATCTCTCCAGCCACAATTCATCTTTTCTATTCTTCTATTAATATACTCACTACTGCATGGCACTGGGGGTAATCTGGAGATCAACTCAGTTAAGTTTTCTCCCTAACACCCGAAAGTCTCCTTCCAGGCTCAGTTCTGTTTCTTTCTATGTCATTGATCCAACTTACAGAGTCATTGAATCCCTACAGTATGTAAGCAGGCCATTCAGCTCATCAAATCCACACCAACCCTCATAAGATCATCCCACACAGACACATCCCCCTACCCAATCCCTGTAACCCTGCATTTCCCATAGCTTATCCACCTAGCTTGCACATTCCTGGGTACTATCAGCAATTCCCCATGGCCAATCCATCTAACCTGCACATGTTTGGACTGTGGGAGAAACAGGACCATCCAGAGGAAACCGAAGAGAATGTGTAAACTCCACACAGACGGTTGCCCAAGGCTGGAATTGGCTCAGCTCGCTGGTGCTGTGAGGCAGCAGTGCTAACCACTGAACCACCCTGCTGCCTGTGCCAACTTGGGCCATAACCTCTTTCTGTTCACCCTCCTGTTCAGAATACACCACAGATTTTCTTTGACATCTTTGACCCTGGCAATCAGAAGGCAACATGCCGTCCTGGAGTCACAGAAGGGCCTGTCTACTTCTCTCACTAATGAGCCCTTACCACTATTGCCACTCTACACCCTTCTTTTTGCCCCCATGCCCCACCCCCATGCTCCTAAGCAGCTGGACCACCAACAGTGCCATGGCCTTGGCTCTGACTGGTCTCCACAGTGGAACCATCACTTTCTAAGGCCAAGATATGGTTTATGATCAAGATGCACTCAGGGGATTCACTCACTACCTTATTCCCTGAGGTAAAGTCTTTACTCCAGACCTAATCTTCAATGTACAAGAGGGGTCTTTGTCTCCCATGGAATAATGGCTTTACTGGCTCCACTCAATTTAAAATAAATATTTACTAAACTTTCCAACCAGAAAAGCTGTTTAGAAGGCTGGGCATGTTCTGCTTAGGAAAGTTCAATTTCTCCAATGGATCTTACTACCAGTTTTCATTACTCTTTGGGGTGGAATTGTCAATTTGGGGAAACTGCTGGCACCAAAAAATGGCCACCCTCCTGCTGTCCTTGACTCACCAACAATTTACCCAAGATTCACTTCAGCCCAGCGAACTGGCAATAATGGCCATTATCTGCAGCTTGCATCAAGCCTGAGGATAAACTTCTCACAATCTTTACTCCTCTGTATTTAGGCACTGCAGTCATTCCCCAGTGGCTTTGAAAACTGGCCCGCTTACAACTTTAGGTTTATAGGGATTTTGCTTTGAGTTGCCTTTATATGGGTTCTTTATGCCAGAGGGGGAGGACTGCATTATTTTACAGTGTTACATCCTTTTCAACTTCAGAGATGGCATTTGAAGAAGGCAGAGCACCATAGTCACCATTTGATGAAGGTGGGAAAGAAAGCAGGGAAGAAAGGTCACCACACCACCTCACAGAAATGTCAGGAATGAGTTAATGAACTAATCATTGCAGGTGACCAACTCATTTCCCTCCCTTGAAAAATTACATAATCTGACTCTTCATTAACAGTTCTTCTTACATCCTTCACCACTCTGTTAATTCTTCTTTAAGGAACATTGAAACCTTTCAGCTAACTTTCATATGAATGACATACAGACTCAGAAGCTACGAAAAGATGCTGTAGACCAGAATGCCAAATGTGAAAAGGTAATCTGTCTCATACCAAGCACAGTAATTATCTTGACTACATTTCTCAGCCATATGCCAACTTGTAGAACATTCCTTAAAAGATGGCTTACTAACCCTTGGTTACTCCTGTAGCAGTTGCTTAGTGGCTTCAAACTAAACAGTAGAGGGTGGCTGTTGTTGATGTTAGGGTCCTTCAAATGTTGTGGCCATTGATCTGTGAAGGGCTAGCTACGCACTATAGATCTTCAATGACTACAAGGACAGTAAATCTCAGCTCCCTGGTGGGTATTCATTCAGGAGGTGAAAAGGAAACAGATGTGCTTCACATCCTACATGTGTCATTCCCACTGTGCCACTGCTGACTCCATTACCCAGTTGTCCAACAATCCCACTGATCCACAGTCATGTAAAATAAGGTCATCAGTAATACTTGGAATGTTCTTGCCCATTTGGCTGCCAGACTTTCTAGGAGGAAACCATAATCTGGGTGACAGCCACTTGAGCTTTCAGTGAAGTTGAAAAGGCTGGTGACTGAGATTCTCGGTATGAGGTCCTAGTTGCAGCCTCCCGAAAAGTAGTTACATGCTTCAAGGACGACTGCAGAACATTGATACCATGTGATGGGACACCACATAGATTAGGAGCAGGTTCCTTCATAAATGTGACAATTCCTTGAATGGTTTGCAATCCCACGAAATGTGAGAACTCTGCATGTGTTGTAAGGATTTTGCTTTTCAAGGCTTCATTTTTGCAGGTTGCATTTCATTCCTCCTCATCACAACTGGGAATGGCATTGCCATCCATTGAGCCATTCCTTTGACTGTCGATGCCACCACAAGCTGCTTCTCCTGGCTGCCTGGCCAAATGCTGTTCCCTCAAATGTGGTGAATCAGAAATAGCATCTGTGACTGCACCTGCAAGAGGATTATGTTATTCTGTTGTATCTTCAAAGAATTGCTGGTGTGTAAAATCTAGAGGAAAGAGAAAGAGGACAAGATCTATCAGGCAGATGATATGATTCAAAATGCAGTTTGTGATTATCAAGGTGACTGAATGTGCTTTATGAAGTACATGAAGAGGTAGAAATAACAGGCAGATGAGATGCTCAATAAACTACTTGCCCTGTTATTGTGATTGTCCGTTGCTCTAGAAGGCAATATTTTCCAGTGTTTCACCTTGATTGTTAATCTGGTAATGGGTGATCAATTTCTGCTATTACTTCGGATCCCTATAGTCATGCTGTTTTCTCTTTCAAATGGAGGGTAAATGTGATTAGATATTGAATGGGAAAATATGCATCTGTACAGAGCATCTGTAGCGAGTATGCTGGGAAAGAGAAAAGTATAAATAAAGATAAAGAGGATTGGGAGGTATTCAACAGATAGGAAGGGGCAACATGATGAAGCTGTCACAAGTTCAGTTCCAGATTCTGAAATTGCTGCCATGAAAGAACAGGACCATGATGGTAGTTAGTGTGAGGACAGTAAACAAGAGGTAAGTGTACTATGGGAGTGATGCAAAACCTGGACGTCCCTAACTGCCCCCAAGAAGGTGGTGATGAGATGCCTTTTCGAATCATTGATGTTCAAGTGGTGCAGGTACACTATGATGCTGCTGGAAGGGAGTTTTTGATCCTGCTGCATTGAAGGAACAACAATACAGCTCCGAGTAAGGATGATGAGTCATTTGGAAGAGAACTTGTGTGTGGTGATGCTTCCATACATCTTTTGACTTGCATGGCTTGAAGGGGAACTTGCAAGGGGTTGTATTCCCATGTATCTGCTTCCCTTATCCTTCTTGATGGTAGTGTTCATGGTTTGGAATGAGCTCTCTAAAAAGCCTTCATGACTTTCTGTGGCGAATCTTGTAGATAGTTCACATTGTTGCTACTGAGTATTGTTGTTGGAGGGAGTGAATGCCGTGCCAATCAAGTAAGGCTGCTTTGTTCTGATGGTGTCAAGCTTGTTGAGTGTTATTGGAATTGCATCCATCAAGGCAGGTAGGGAGTATTCTATCACAATCCTGACTTGTGTCTTGGAGATGATGGACAAGCTTTGGGGATCAGGAGACGAGCTACTCATTGCAGGATTCCTAGCCTCTGGCCAGCTCTTGGAGCCACTGTGTTTATGTGGTGAGTCCAGTCCAGTTTTTGGTCAATGGTAACCCCCAGGATGTTGATAGTAGGGAATTCAGTGATGGTAACACCATCAAATATCAAGCGGTGGTGATTAGATTGTCAGTTATTGGAAATGGCCATAGCCTGGTATTTGTTTGGTATGAATATTACTTGCTTCTTTTGAGCCCAAGCCTGCATATTGTCTAGGTCTTGCTGCATTTGAACATGGACTGCTTCAGCATTGAGGAGTCGAGAATTATGCTGAACATTATAAATCATCAGCGAACATCCCCACTTGTAACCTTATGACGGAGGGAAGGTCATTGATGAAGCAGCTGAAGATGGTTGGACCTCAGATACTACTCTGGGGAACTCCTGTAGAGATGTCCTGAAGCTGAGATGACTGACCTCCAACAACTATGACCATCTTCCTATGTGTCAGCTATGACTCCAACCAGCAGAGAGATCCTCCTGATTCGTACTGTCAACAGTTTTGCTCGTGCTCCTTGATGCAACACTTGGTCAAATGTTGTCTTGATGTCAAGGGCTGTCACTCTCACCACCCTTTGAAATTCAACTTTTTTGTCCATGTTTGAACTGAGGCTATAAAGAATTCGTGAGCTAAGTAGCCCTAGCGGAACCCTATCTCCGCATCTATGAGCAGGTTATTGCTGAGCAAGTGCTGCTTGATAGTACTGTAGATGACACTATCAAATGTATTACTGATGATCGAGAGTAGTTTATGGGGCAATAATTAGCCAAATTGGGTTTGTCATGCTTTTTATGCACAGGCCAAACCTGGGCTGTTTTATACATGGTCAGGTAGATGCCAGTGTTGTAGCAGATCTTGAAGAGCTTGGCTAGGGCTACGGCAGGTTCTACGGCACAAGCCTTCAGTACTATTGTCAGAATGTTTTAAATTTAGCAGGCACTTGGATAAATGTGGATTAATTCATGAAAGACAGGAGGATTTGTTAAAGGCAGCTCATAATTAACTAAAACCAAAACAGAAATAGCTGGAGAAACACTGCAGGTCTGGTAGCATCTGTGGAGAAAAAACAGAGTCATCATTTCAGGTTCAGGGACACTTCTTCAGAACATAATTAACTAACTTGATTCTATTTTTGATAAGGCAAGAATCAGGATGATGAGGATTTGCATCCATGAATTTCCAAAAAGTATTTAATAATATGTCACTTAACAAGCTCGTCAGCAAAGGGATTAAAAGATGTGGAGTAAAGTGTTAATTGTACTAGTATTCTAACAATAGCTAATAATAATGTGATGATGACGTTACATCACAAATGACTGAGACCTAATGGAAGAATGCACCAGCAAAGCTTTGCTCTACCATCCTTCAGCATATAGTTTATAAGCAGTAAATGTTAATATAGAAACATAGAAACTAGGAGCAGACAGAGAACCTTCGAGCCTGCTCTGCCACTCAATATGATCATGGCTGCTCCTCTGTCTCAATTCTATATTCTTGCTTTTCCTCCCTATACCCCTTGATGCCTTTAAGTCTAAAGATTTATCTGTCTCTTTCTTGAATACATTCAGTAAGTTGGCTTACACAGCCTCTGTCGCAGAGAATTCCATATGTTCATTAACTTTTGAGTGAAGAAATCTTTCCTTATCTCAATCCTAAATGGCCTACCCGATATCCTGAGACTGTCTCCCCTTGCTCTAGACTGTCCAACCAGGGGCAACATCTCCCTACGTATAATCTGGTCAGCCCTGTTAGAATTTCATACATATCAACCACACCCCCTCTAATCCTTCTAAACGGGGGAGACTACAGGCCATCAGGCCAGTCACGCTATCCCCAGTATCAGCCTAGTGAACCTCTGCTGCACTCCCTCTATGGAAAGTATATCCTTTCCTAGGTAGGGAGACCAAAATTGCACACAAATACTCTGGGTGTGGTTTTGCCAAGACCCTGTATAACTGCAGTAAGAAATCCCTTCTTCTGAACTCAGATCCCCTTGCAATGAAAGCCAATATACCACTTGCTTCTTAACTGCTTGCTACTCCATTTAATTGTTTGCTATTTGCAGGAGCCTTGAGTTTAGCCCCATATGTCTCAAGCTCCTAATGACATTCCTGCATGGTGGCAAGTGGTGACCATACCCAGAAAAACAGCAGTAGGCAGCAGAAAAAGCCTGCCAAGACATGTCATGGCACCAGAAAGCAGTGGGTGAAGACAAAACCAGAAAACAAAGCGCAAGGAGGAAAAATGCTAGGACAGTGCAGTAACAGCACAGATAGAACAATGGCAGGCACTGACTTCAACTGAGGTGAGCAATGAATTCTGCCCTATCCATCCCAAAATAAAATCCAGAACCGACAGGGCAATGGACTGCTTGGATTAAGTCATTCACCTCAGAAGGGGTAGAACTAAAAATGTGCCATGGCAGCAACGGGGGTGGGGGAGTGGGGGATGTGGGGGCGGGATGTGTCCGGAAAAGGCAATAACCACCATTTTGCAAGATCCCTATGATGCCACAAAGAAGGTCCATGGGTGGAAAGAAGGCCCCACCCACACTGGCAAAAGCAAAATAAGGGCCCATGGTGTTAGGGACAAGGTGCTGGCATGGATAGAGAATTGGCTCACTGGCAGAAACCAGAGGGTGAGGATAAAGGGGTCTTTTTCAGGATGGCAGCCGATGGCTAGAGGAGGTCCGCAGGGGTCAGTGTTGGGACCACAACTATCATATTGTACATTAACAATATGGACAAAGGAACTGAAGACATTGTTGGTATGTTTGCAGATGACACAAAAGTAGGTGGAGGGACAGGTAGTGTTGAGGAGGCAGGGAGGTTGTGGAAGGACCAGGACAGGCCAGGAAAAGCGTCAGGTGGGAAAGTGTGAGGTGATGCACTTTGGTAAGAAGAATAGAAGCATAGGTGATTTTTGAAACAGGGAAAGGCTTCGGAAATCTAAAGCACAAAGGGACTTTGAGGTCCTATTTCAGGATTCTCTGAAGGTTAACATGATAATTCATTTGGCAGTTAGAAAGGCAAATGCAATGCTAGCATTCATTTCAAGAGGACTAGAATAAAAGAGCAAAGATGCACTGCTGAACTGTATTGACTCTGGGTAGACTGCATTTGAAATATCGTGGAAAATTTTGGATCCCATATCTAAGGAAGAATGTGTTGGCCTTGGAAGGGTCCAGAGGCCGTTTACAAGAATGATCCTGAGGATGAAGGGCTTGTCATATGAGGAGTGGTTGAGGATTCTGGATCTTACTCAATGGAGTTTAGATGGATGAGGGAGGGATCTCATTTAAACTTACAGAGAACCGAGAGGCCGTGATAGAGTGGATGTGGAGAAGATGTTTCCACTAGTAGGAGAGCCTAGGATCCAAAGGAACAGGCTCAGATTGAAGGGACAACTTTCAGAACTGAGATGAGGAGGAATTTCTGCAGCCAGAGAGTGTGGAAATCATTGCCACAGAGGCCTGTGGAGGCCAAGTCATTGAGTGTATTTAACACAGAGATAGATAGGTTCTTGATTAGCAAGGGGATCAAGGGTTACGGGGAGAAGACAGGAGAATGGGGTTGAGAAACATATCAGCCATGATCGAATAATGGAGTAGGCTGAATGGCCTAATTCTGCTCCTATATCTAATGGTAAGCATTGGCTGTAATCACAATAGTTGTTTTAAAAACAGCAGATTGCTTTAAATAAAACCTGCATTTATAAAGGACAAAACAATTGTGCTTTTAAAGAAAGTCCTATGCAAGAATTCACATTTCTTTGGAAAGTCACAGAGAATGAAAATCCAGATTGCAGTGCTAATATAGAAGTCTGGGGTATCGTACTGAAGTAGAATTAGACACAGGAACAGGAGTCACTTTTGTCTGATAAATTTAAATAGTTGCAAAATATTATCAGATCACACTGCAAACTGATGACAAACCCATTCTCAATTAAACACGTGCCCATCAGGTTAAAGCAGGTGTCTAATTTTTTGTAACAGCCTGCTACCATGTTTGCAGTTCATGACGTACTTAGCTTTGCTTAGCTGGATACAGTAAGTAACCATTTAATTATTCTACAATTGCAAGTTGTGCATAAAATTTATTTAAGAGTTCATGAATAAAAAGATCCTTACGCTGGCTGATGTTATAACTGTTGTACTCTGCTAGAAATGCCTTGTCTGATTGTTTTCCACTGCACTGGAACATGATATTAACCAGGAAATTTGCTATGTGGAACACTGTCTGGTGATCTATTTGATAACCGCAGTACCTGAATGAAAAGAATATTCTACAATTACAATGGTGAATAGACCAATATTTTTCAATGTTCTGGTTATTTGGAGCTCTATTTCAGACTGAGAATAAAGGTATTTTGATCAGTAGAGTGTTAATCTTTTCTCCAAATTAGTAAATATTTCATTCAGCACTTTGTTTAGCAGCTCTGGGGATCGGTTAGCTCAGTTGACTTATGATACAGAGTGACCCCAACACGTGGCTTTAATTCCTGGATCGGGTGAGGTCAACATGAATGTTTGCCTTCTCAACATCACCCCTTGCCCAGAGACATGGTGACCCTCAGGTTAAACTCACCATTAGTTCCCTCTCTCTCTCACATATGCGAGAGAGCAACCCCTCAGGGTATGGTGACTTTAATGGAGGGAGCCTAAATAATTGGAGCTAATTTAGACAACCTGAGGGAATTGGTTTCAGCTATATTGCATTTTCACTGTGAAACAGAGGAAAAAAAATAAATATTCAACAGATCCACAAACATATGCCCTGTTTATACTCTCATTCCTTCTACCTTCATTGTGTGAATGCATCTGAGATAATTTTGTCTCATTGGTATTTTCTAACCAATTTGTTCAGAGATGGTATTACACACCTCTAGAGCAGGTGGGACTTAAATCTAGGCTTCCTGGCTCGGAGGTGGGGACACTACCACTGTATCACAAGAGCCCCAATTTTGTTGCATTGTGATTCTAATTATATTAAATTCTCCAGTCACCAATGATTGCAACTCCACTCCAATCTCTTTGCCCAAATTCAGGACATTGATATCACCATCAACAGGTCTACAATTATCCTTCCTTCAAGGGGCTTAATAAGGTATTTCTCACAACAGCTTATGCTTGATGCAAATGAGTTTTCACTAGATAAATGGCAATGAAAATGCCATATTAAGTGATATCTTTCATATAGATGCAACACAGGTAATAATAAAACAAAATCCAACCCTTACATTTTTTCATTTATTTTCCACCAGCCATGATCACATCTTTCAAGCCCCTTTTCCTTCACGGTGTAGTTGTGAAATTTCAGTGCTAGTCCAAGAGAAGGTGTAGATATCTAATAAACACACAACACCACACAACATTTATCAAAGTAACGTTTGTGATTTAGATTTGCCTTATCCTTTCTATTCATTTTCAACCTCTAACCTAAAGCGAAGCCCATGAAGGGTCACAGATTACTCAAATATATAATCATTGTGTGTTATCTAGCTTATTCCGGAGTATTTCCCCTCCACCAACCCTTTGCTGCCAATCCCAACACTCCCACCTGTGAAGAATCCTATCTCAATGCAGTGAATATCCATCTAAAGTTATTTTTCCAGCTGCAGTGGTAAGCAGATCTGTCCAGATACCCCATTGCACTCACAGAACTCAAATGTAACCTGCCCTTAGTGCAGCAGCATTCCAAACCAAGGCAAACTGGACCTGCATCTTCACTCCAGTCTCACATTGATACATACAAATTAAACCAATGGCACAACATGAGAGAACTCCAGAAACCCAAAGAAATGGCACAAACTGGCTTGAAAACAAAAATGAAGCAGAAAAAAATTTCATAAGGTTCGTCACTGAAAAAAATTCCCTTTTATTTCTTAAGGGTGGTGAGGAAATTCACTTTTACTGTGTTTGTTGCCTCCACATGCACTCACAGAAATTTTGATTTCCTGTTTACTCTTCATGTCAACCATCAGGTAAACAAAAGCATGAATCACAAAAAAAATCTGTGAAAAAAATACATAATTTCAAACAGTGGAGGAACTTTCCTTCACCTTTCCAATAGCCTTGTTCATCAAGTGAATTGCAGCATGGTAACATTAATAAACAACATGGACAATTTTCAGACTTCCACACAGTATTTTCTATGGAGTTGGGTTCTAGTTAATCAGCGTCCAGTCTTATCATCTAGATTTCAGTGTCAAGTAGAATCATAGGCTTCCTCAGCAGAGAAGGAGGACATTTGCCTATTCATGCCAGTGTCAGTTGTCTGAAAGAGCTAAATGGGATTAAGATGAAATCCCAACTATCATAAACGAATGTTGAAAAATTAAATTAAAAATAGCTTTATTTCAAAAAAATCATGGACTTTTAGATTTGATTCTAAGGGAGAGGCATGCTGCATTCATAAACTTTTCAATTTAGAGCCAAAGGAGTTGTTCTGCATTAAATGTGGATTAATATTTCGTTAGAAACAGCCAGATTTCCACATTTAGCGGTCCATGTGCCTGGAATGGTGCTGAGTACTAACAATTTTCCAGTCATCACAATCAGAATTGCAGCTAAGTATGGACTGTATTTCACTCTACAGCCATTGACCTACACATGTCTTAAGAACATTGTGGGTAAAAATAATCTTCTAATATCTCCTGTTATCCTTTTGACGTCCATCTTAACTTTATGTCGTCTAATTGCCAACTGAATGACCATGGAAATGACTTTTCAATATTTAACTTTAAAAGCAACCACAGTTCACTGGCAGACAAACCCTTTGGGATGTGCTGAGATCTGGAAGGGAACCTTCCTATCCCAGAGGCAATGGACTTAATGGTAGGGCCAAAATATAATGGGGAGATTCCTGTTACTTTCCCAGTCACGTAGTGATTGCTGAAGGCCCTCTTTACATCCCTGCCACAGTTAACTCTGTCCCCAATAGACAAGAACATTGGCAGCCCTCCTGAGGGTAAAAAGGAAGGGCATGCCTGTTGGGATGAGTGAGGGGTCTTGATCTGCCCCCATCTGAGTATAGTTGGGAGCATGTGTGTGGTCAGGGGGTGATTACTGAAATCTGCCTCCCCATTCCCTGATCTTGTTTCTAACCTTGCATTAACAATATTCAAAAATCACCTTAAACTTACAAAAATGAGGATGTTGAATGAGAAATTGAAAGAATGAGTAGCTTGGTTAAAATACAAACTGAATATCTAAAACAGTTATTTTGTTAACTATTCAGTTGTGTACAATAACTCCTAATGCCTATGTAACTTCATCATTCTTAGGTTAGGGCCCATTTAAATCCCACAGTAACGCAGGAAGCCATTTTAGAAAACATTTTGCACATATATAACCTTCTCCTTATGGTACATTACGGCAAATTATGGCTTTCTCCATGACCACCATTAATAGTCTGATATGATTTCTATTTATATGAGTTCTAAACTGAAATGCCATACTTGGCTTGACAAGTTTAAAATTGTTGTTACAGTAAAAGGATGAACAACAATGTAAAATGCAATTATTTTGACATAGTACTGCACTTCTACAGGTTGACTACCTACTTTAAGCAAAGTTTGAGGAGAGTGTTCATCAATTATGTTACCAATAATGGCACTTTGAAGGAAATTAAGCAGAATGTTTCCATAAATTGACATTCCAACAAGTCAAACACTGCAAATTGTCTAAAGACAGAATCAACTAGGCATTACCTTAAATGTCCAGGTACAACTACATTTTAGAGGATAATAGCTGGGATAATATGGACTGGTGATATTTCCTTCCAATCTTATTCCATCTGTTGAAATTATTGTGCTTTCAAATTCTAAACAAAATGTAAATAGAACAATCAATTGTTTTGTTCAAATTCTTTTTAAACTTTACCTGCTTCCTACATTCTTTTTGAGTTCTACTGGCCTTAGAAAGTGGTGAGAGTGATGGCTCCTCTGTGGAAAGCAGCCGGAGCCAAGGGTAGACCAGCTGCTCAGGGGCATTGGTGGAGGAGGGAGGGTGCGGTGTTTGGGGTCATAGATGTGGCTTCAGGATGGTATTTGCCTGCTGAGTGCCAGGGTCAAAGATGTCACAGAATAGCTGTGGGGTAATCTGAACAGAAGCCGAACAGAAAGAGGTCATGGCCCAAGTTGGCATGGGGGCATGGTGGCTCAGTGGTCAGCATTGCTGTCTCACACATTGCAGCCAGGAACCTGGGTTCAATTCCAGCTTTGGGGGGTGTGGGGTCCGGGGGTTATCCTTGAGCCCACCAGGATTGAATGGTGGCTCAGGATTCACATAAATCTCCCATGTCCACAAAAACCCACCCAGCCAGCTTTTGGTTTGCCAGTGCCCCTAATCGGGAAGGTCCCTTGTTGACATGAATTTGGTTCTGATTGAGCAAATATTGGGAAGTAGAGGGGCTGCTGCCCTTCCATCCAAACCCCTCTACCACTCGCTGGCCCTCCAACCATGACCACCTCCTACCCTCTGACACCCTATCCTACCCAGGGATCCAGTAGTACTACCTGGTGAAAGTTTCCCTGTACTAATAACAGTGACCACTCCTCAAAGAAGGACTGTAGGTCTTGGAGACCTGCTGGCTTCTGATTGGTTGGCACCTCTCGGGATTAGGACATATGCCCTACTAGGGTCCTGATTAAGTATGAGAGAAATTAAGTGTTTATGCTGTTCAGGTAATTGCCTGTTTGCACTGAAATTGCATCAGGTCTTCTTGGAAAAATAATGTGGTTCTCCAAACTGTGTAAGAAATGCCTACTGGAAGCCATCAGAAGTGAAGAGAATGGATGTATAAGGAAATTGGCTGGTATATATTCAGATATGTGTTAAAAATATTTCCATAAACATTAGTGGGCAGGATTTTCTGAGTGGTAATCTCATGTATGCTTTCCACTCTGCCCCTTTTTTTCCAAATCAAAAGGAGAGAGCTCTGCATTTCTCAGAAAAGATTCCGATCAGGGCTGCAAAGATGACTGTCTGGCTATTGGAAAATGGGGGCCTATATGCCAGCTTAGTCCACGTAATGTCCAATATTCAAATGGGTAGGCAGAATGTTTGTAATTGTAAACCTCTTCCAAACATTCTTGGGATCAGTGATAAAATAGCAAGAAACTCATTGGCAAAGCCAAATTATACATGTCTCACAGAAAACCAATTTTGTAGTGGGTGCAGTTTAATGCCCTAATAGCAAGACCTATACAATCGTATCTAATGTCAACTTCAAAATTTTTTAATTTGCATCATGAGTTTTTCTCTAGATTAAATAATACAGCTGACTGAGACTTTTATAAAATCTGCCATTAATACATCGGTATTACATTTCTATTTTCTATCATATTCTCCTGACAAATGATTAATCATGGACCCTTTACTTGTTGCAATTGGCTGTTCAGGTCTTGAGAGTGAAATCTGCACTGACTTAAACATTTTTCAGAAATGGATAACAGCCCATTGTTAATAAATTCTTGATTATTAATTCTTGAGCCCTGCTATTCTGTCCTCTGGTTCTTTGCTTCTTCTATCACTTCTATTGTGTGGCTATATTGAAAATGATTTACGAAAATACAAGTTATGAATATCTGTAAATGCATCAGGTAAATATTGGGCAAACCTGTACAAGTGTCAATTTGGCATTAAATAGGGACACAATGGCTATAGTAAAAGAAAAGAAAATCTGACAGCTGCAGATGCTGGAAATCTGAGATGAAAATAGCGAATGCTGGAAAAAATTCAGCAGATTAGGCAGCACGTTCAGAGTGAATCAGCTAACGTTTTAACTGTCACCCTTCATCGGTACTGGAAAAAGTTAAAGATGTAACAAGTTTTGAGTAAGAAGGTGTGGAACAAGGACAAAAGGAAGGTCTGTGATAGAGTGGAAGGCAGGAGGCCAAACATTGTTTAGGTGACCACTTTGGAGAATATCCGCTTTCAGTCAGCAAGCATGTTACTTTAATTCTCCACTTTGTTCTTGGGCTGACATTTCTGTCCTTGGCCTCCTGCACTGTTTCAGTGAAACTCAAGAACAGCACCTCATCTTTCTGCCTCGCAGTTACAGAGCCCAGGATTCAACATCAAGTTCAACAATTTCAGATGGTAAACATTTGTCCACATTTTGTTTCCTTTTCTTTAATCACGTGTTTCAATATTTTTCTATCTGTTAGCAGCAAACCTGACCTGGGTACATCTTTTCTTTCTTTGTTTCTTTTCTTCCATCATCTCCTTTCTCTTTAGTTATAGAGGACTAACTCTTCTGTCATTCAGTCTCTCTCCTTTTCAACCCAAAACAGACCTGTTTTTTGTTTTTGTTCCAAGCACCCCTTGACTAAAAGGCCTGGCAGCATCTGTGGAGGAGAAAACAGAGTTAACGTTTCGGGTCCGGTGACCCTTCCTCAGAATGGGTGGTGGCTGGGAAAATGTCAGTTTATATGCAGAAAATAGGGAGGTGGGTGGGGAAGGGAGTAAACAATAGGATAGAGCCCAAAGAGAGAGAAAGACAGTTGGACAGACAAAGGAGTT
>NC_063342.1:31052471-31076337 GCF_021869965.1 Rhincodon typus
TAACAGTCCCCATTAGCAACTATTCACCCTCCCAGCCTGATCGTTAGCAACTCCTTTGTCTGTCCAACTGTCTTTCTCTCTCTTTGGGCTCTATCCTATCGTTTACTCCCTACCCCACCCACCTCCCTATTTTCTGCATATAAACTGACATTTTCCCAGCCACCACCAGTTCTGAGGAAGAGTCACCAGACCCGAAACTCTGTTTTCTCCTCCACAGATGCTGCCAGACCTGCTGAGCTTTTCCAGCAACTTTGTTTTTGTTCCTGATTTATAGCATCTGCAGTTCTTTCAGTTTTTACCCCTTGATTAAAACCCATTCCCTGTCTAACATTTTCCAGTACTGATGAGACATCACAGACCTGAAATGTGATTTTTCTCTCCAGGTGGGTGCTCCCCAACCCGCTGAGATTTTGTTTTGTCATTTGCTCTTTTTATTTGTGGCTATAATGGGCTGATTATGTCAAATGGGTAATTAAACAGGACTAGTGCATTAATTCTCAGTTTATTCATAGAATTGTTACAACCTGGCTGCAGAAATAACTAACAATATTAACAAATTATAGGTAAATAGATATGGCAGCAAGATGGCCAGCTGTATAATAGGACTTGAGATAAATTATGGTTAATTTTATGGTGATTCACTTCATTGTGAAGTAGGCAAAGAGGGCACCAATTAATAGCTCTAAGTGCTCACTAAAATTTATCAAAGCTACAATGTAGTCATGGACAATTTGTTTTGCAACTTACTTTTGTTGGGAATTGCCTCAAAATATCCATTTATTTCTCTTATTCCATGCACTCTGAGGGATTTGAATGAAAGAAACATGCCATTGCCAGTAGATACAAAGGAAACTGGGAAAGAAGCAAAGGGTTCGCAGACTCTGAAATTGACAGACATAAATGGTAGACACAAATTTATATTTATAATCACTTGAATAACAATAACAGTGCATTGGTCACATTTCCTCATTTAGAAATCACTATTTTTTGGAGGAATTCTATTATCTATGATTGTAACATAAAACAATATTCAAGATATATATTGACTTTGTTTCTTTTGTACTTCAATTGGAAACTAAAATCAAATGTGCAAAATGTATGTTCTGCAGAAATATGTTGGACAGCATTCTCAAGACTACATAACAGAAATGGAACTTTGGTGTTTATATTTCATTGCAGTATAGATCATTGAAAGTGGTGTCACAAGTAGGCAGGGTGATGAAGAAGGCGTTTACCATGCTGGCCTTCATCAGTTGAGGCATTGAGTATAGGAATTGGGACATTAAGTTACAGTTGTATAAGTCATTGGTGAGGCCGCACTTGGAATACTTGGAATTCCAAGACATAGTTAAACTGGAAAGTGTGCAAAGAAGGATGTTGCCAGGACTAGTAGGCCTGAGTTACAGGGAGAGGTTGGTCAGGACAGGACTTTATTCCTTGGAACATAAGAGATTGAGAGGTGACCTTACTGAGGTGCATAAAATCATGATGGGTATAGACAGGATGACTACATATAGTCTTTTTCCTAGGGATGGGGAATTGAAAACTAGGGGGCATAGGTTTAAGGTGAGAGATGATAGATTTAAGAAGGACCTGAAGGGTAATTTCTTCACGCAGAGTGGTGTGTATATGGAATGGGCTGCCAGAGAAAGTGGTTGAGGCAGGTACAATGGCAACAGTTTAAAAATATTTGGATAGGTACACGGATGGGAAGGGTTTAGAGGGATATGGATCAAATGTGGGCAATTGGAACTAACTGAGTGGGCACCATGGTCAGCATGGACCAGTTTGGGCCGAAAGGCCTGTTTCCATGCTGTATTACTCTATGACTCCATGACTGTACACGTGCAACAATGAAAAAAATGTCTAATCAAAATACTAAAATCAGCAATATGAATCAGAGATGCTGGGAATTTTATGGAGATCACAAGAGGAGGAAATGTTGCACTGGAGTGACTTACTTAGGTGGGGTGCAAAATTTTGGTTAATAGTTTAAGATGCAGTAATAAATGTGTTGAAAATTTCACAGAAATGCAGTGGGTACATATTTAAGATATGTTTGCATGACATGACCATTCATTAACATGAAAGTGGTTCAATAAAATACTACCTTCAGGATAAAGTCAGAAGTGTACAAGAATACACCTGGTTCACAATTGTTTAAAGGTTACATGCACCTGTCATTTTTGTGTAGTTGTTATAAGGTCAGCAGTTTTCGTTGTTTAACTCTTAAACAACACAAATGTTTAGTTGTGGCGGGGAGAGGTGGATGAGGCTGGGAAGCAGGAGATTGGTCTTCATGGATTTTTGGGATCGGCAAGACTGAGTCAGTGAGGACGGGGTTGTGGAGCGGTATCTGGAACATGGAGGGTTGGAAGAGGGATCTAAATAAAGACAGGTGCATCAGGGGCATTGAAGAGTGACGTGGGAAGTATCCTGGCAATTATGCACCACCCTGCTCTCTGGCCAACATCTCTGTCTCCGGCTTGCTACAGTGTTCCAGTGAAGCCCACGCAAGCTGGAGGAACAACACCTCATTTTCCGCTTGGGGACCCTACAACCCTCCGGACTCAATATTGAGTTCAATAATTTTAGGGCCTAAACTCTCCCATGTCCCAACCCCCCATCCCACACCCCACACACCAGGCCTTGTTACCACATAGCCTGCCATTACACACCCTCTGTTGTTAGTCAATAACAGTCCCCATTAGCAACTATTCACCCTCCCAGCCTGATCGTTAGCAACTCCTTTGTCTGTCCAACTGTCTTTCTCTCTCTTTGGGCTCTATCTTATCATTTACTCCCTACCCCACCCACCTCCCTATTTTCTGCATATAAACTGACGTTTTCCCAGTTCTGAGGAAGGGTCACCGGACCCGAAACGTTAACTCTGTTTTCTCCTTCACAAATGCTGCCAGACCTGCTGAGCTTTTCCAGCAACTTTGTTTTTGTTCATGGAAGTGGAGGTGATCAGGATAGTCATTCACGTAAAAAATATGAAAAAAGTGGTAAAAATATGAATATATAAATACAGAAAGGTCAAGAGCTGAGCGCCCCGAATAGAACCCAAACTGGGAACATTGCTGAGCAGGTGCTGCTTGATAGCACTATTGATGACACCTTCCATCACTTTTCTGATGAGTAGACTGATGTCTGGGTTGAATTTGTCCTGTTTTTTGTGTATATGGCATCTTTGGGCAGTTTTCCGCATTGTTGTCTAGATGCCAGTGTTATAGCTGTACTGGAACAGCCTGGCTAGAGACATAGCAAGTTCTAGAGTGCACTTCTTCAGGACTATTGCTGGAATGTTATCAGGGCTCATAGCCTCTACAGTGCCCAGTGTCTCCAGATGTTTCTTGATATCAGATAGAGTGAATTGAATTGGATGAAGACTGGAATCCACCATGATCTCATTGAATGGCAGAGCAGATTCTTTGGGTTGAATGGCCACTTCTGCTTCTATGTCTTCAGTCAAGATGGTGTGTGCCTTGAAGGGGAACTTACAGAGGGTAGTATTCCCATGCATCTGCTGCCCTTGTCCTTCCAGGTGGTAGAGGTCACTAGTTTGGAAAGTGTTGTCAAAGGATCATTGATAAGTTGCTGCAGTGAGTCTTATGGATGGTACACACCACTTCCACTGCATGCTGATGGTGGAGACAGTGAATGATGAAGGCTGTGGATAGGGTATCAAAGAGTAAGCAGCTTCAGCCTGGATAGCATTTTCCTAAGTGTTGTTGCACTCACCCAGACAAGTGGAGATTATTCCATCAAACACTTGATTTATGCCATGTAGATAGTGGACAGGCATTGTTAGGAGTCAGTTACTTGCCAGAGAATTCCCAGCCTCTGATCTGTTCTTGTGGCTACAGTACATATACACTGGTCCAGTTCAGATTTTCATAGAGTAGTACAGTACAAAGGGGCCATAGAACCCCTACAATATGGAAACAGGCCATTCAGCCCAACAAGTCCACACTGCCCTTCTGAAGAGCATTCCACCCAGACACATTCCCCTGCCCCTGCATTTCCCACGTCTAACCCACCTAACCTAAACATCCTTGGACACTACGAGTAATTTAGTATGGCTAATCCACCTACCCGGCACATCTTTGGACTGTGGCAGGAAACCGGAGAACCCGGAGGAAACCCACGCAGACACAGGGAGAATGTGCTAACTTCACAAAGACAGTTAACTGAGGGTGGAATCGAACCTGGGCCCCTGGCGCTGTGAGGCAGCAGTGCTAACCACTGAGCCCACCATGCCGTTCATTTGGCCCATTGTGTCTGCACCAATAAAAGATGACACTAAATCTACACTGGTCTCACTTTCCAGCACTTGGCTCATAGCCTTGAATATTATGACATTTCAAGAGCTCATCCTCTACTGTTTAAATATTGTGAGGTTTCCCACCTCAACTACCCTCCCAAGCAGTGCATCCCAGATTCCCATCACCTTCTGGGTGAAATTTGCATTCCTCAAATCTGCACTAAAACTCTTGCTTTTCAATGTAAAATTATGCCCAATTATTATCAGCCCTTCATCCAAGGGAATCGGCTGCTTCTTAGCCACTGTGCTCACAATCAAGACCCCTCTCAACCTTTTCTGTTCTAAAGAAAACAACCTGAACTTATCCAGTCTTACTTCACAGCTAAACTACTCTAACCCAAGCAAGGTGAATCTCCTCTGCACCCTCTCCAATGTACTCATATCCTCCCTATAGTATGGAGACCAGAACAGCACATAAGCACTCCAGCTGTGGCCTCACCATAGTCATGCACAGCTCCAAAATAACCTACCTACTCTTATAATCTATGCCACAACAGACAAAGGCAGGTGTGCCATCTGTCTTCTCTACTACCCACTAAACCTGTCCTGCTGCCTTCAGGGATCTGTGGACAAGCATGCCAAAATCCCTCTGTTCCTGTGAGCTTCCTAATGTTCTGCCATTCATTGAGTTTTTAGTTAATTGTAATCCCCAGAATGTTGACAGTGAGCAGTGGTAATACCAGCAAATGTCAAGGGGAAATGGTTGCTTTCTCTGCTGTTGGAAAAGATCTTTGCCTTGCAGTTATGTGCCAAGAATATTACTTAAACTTCATCAGCCCAAGACAGAAAGATGCTCAATGTTGCTGCATATGGACAGCTTCTGTATTTGAGTAGTTGTGAATGGTTCTGAACATTGTGCAAGCATCAGCAAACATGCTGATGAGGTTCTGACTTTTAGTTAACTCTCATCAGTCAAGGAATTTCCCTGAGAAATGGCTGACAACTGTTTTGCTGAGTTAAAGCAAGTGCAGTGTGTGTATATGTTCTTTTCTGCTAAGAACAAGGCTCCGTGTATTAATAAATGTATCTTCCAGTACATGCAATCTTGGCTGTTAACTGTCAGTCATCATCTAACTGGTGCATTTTCCATGACAATTCTACCACTAATCTAGTTGCCTACTAACCAGCAGTTGTTTCTTATTCAGGATAAAAAGGTTGCTTTCCCTTTATATTGGGAATTACCCTAATGAGTGCAAGACGAAAATCTTTATTAACTTGTGTCTTTTTCAGCAGTATTCAAGTTCTTTACCACCAAATGACTGTCTGGATTTGTCAACCTTCAACTGAGTTAATTTTTTGAGTATCACCTCTTTATGGCTGCTAATTTGTTTGAGTTCCTCATTTCCACAATATCTTTTGTGTCAATTAAGAGACCCAGCTATCCAAAAATACCAGAAGCACTATAAAACTTACCGGTACAAATTCTTACTCCTTATTGGCATAAGTGAGTCAAAAATGCTGAGAGAATCTGTGACACAGCTGTCAGGTTCGATCTGTAAGGAGGTGAGAGAGAGGCGAATGACATGTCCTGGTGGCGAATTGAGCTTGAAGTGGCAGTGTACTCGTCCAGAAGCAGCAAAGAAGTTTAAAGGAACAGGAATACCAGCCTGCTCAGCAAATTTATCGATAACATATTTAGAACCTGGAAAATGCAAAATCTTATTATAGATGATTTGACATTGTATGTTCACTTCCCAAACTTTCCCCTGCATACACTTTTTCTATGACATATCCTTTCCCCAAATTGAAAAATGATATTGAGGCATTTCAATATCACACCCATCCTGAGTTAACTTAAACTGCCAACTTTTTTTCTATAGCTGGCGCTTTGGATACTGTGTAACTCTGTAAACAGCATGAAAATTTATTGTCTGAAAATTTCTATTCCATCAAATTCTATCTATTCTGTTGCACTGCTGAAAATCCTTCAGGTACAATTAGCTTTTCAGCATAATTCAGAGACACATCGGTTTTTCTAATTTCCATTACAATGTTACTTACTGAAAAAAACTCCTTGCAAAATCACATATATTCCATTTTATAAAAAAAAGTCACAAAGGAAACAAGTAGAGCTTAAAAAGCCTTGACCCTTTTATCAATGCAATTATACTCAGAGCTTCCCTTGGGTCTCTGCAAAAGTGTGAATAGAATGCAGAGTGCAATCCCATTGTAAGCAGAGGGAAAACCACTCTTAACTTGATTTGAATATATTAGAATATCTCACGCAAAGGAGACACTGCAATATAGACCTCTGCCTGATTTCCCAGCTCCCAAAAGCTGCTCCAGCGCCATCATCAGTGGTGACTAGTCTTTTAATATTCATGTGGATCCACATTAAGATTCTGCTAGTGAAGTACTTCCATAAATGCGTTCTATAATTACACAATTACAATCTGTATAAATGAAAACTACAGAAGAGGATAATTGAGTGGTAAATCTACATTTCCTTAAAATCCTTCATGGTCCATCAATTGTCCTTCAATTGAACATAATTGAGAGTTTCCGAGTGCAATTACTGTATGTTGATTCCAAATATGAGGCATGAGTGAACATATTCGATGCCATTCTTCCGGGCAGGCCGAATCCTGGAGAAGCTACAGTTAAAGGGCTATACCAGGTTCATGCATTCTAATCTTTACCCTTACTAATGTACTGAGGTTAGCAATCTCCAAAGCTGCAGAGTATAGCAGAACTCACAAGCCTTCATGTCCAAGTTTGTGTCTGTTGGGCTCAAACATTGATGAAAAATCCAACCTAAACCCTTGAAACTTGCAGGCTTGCACAACTGTCACTAGTAACTACAAAATGGTATGTCACTCGCTTTAAGAGAGCAAATCACAGCAAATATTTGAGTGATATGTATGCATGCATTAACCATCTGGAACTTGAAAATTGACAGGCAATCTGCAACTCACTTCTCAGTCGCTACATTGCCAAGTATCTGTCACAAAAGTTCAGATTGCCAATTCCCATACCCACCACCCCATTGTCATGCTCCAATCCAAACCTCTTGTCACAACGTCAGAGTGACGCTCCAAGGTAACAACCCCTTATGAGTGTTCCACAAAAAAACAATGCCCCAGTATTTCAAAGCCTGTTGCCATTTCTGTCAAATCTTGTTCATCCCTGTCCCAGCTGAACCGCAGCAATGACACTCAGTCATCTTGAATCCAAATTGCCCTTTATTCCCAATAAATACACAATTTGTCAAGTACCTCAGTGTACTGAAGCATAGGTACAATGTGCAAGCCATGCGATGAGTTAAGAATAACTACGCGTGTTTCTTTTCTCATGTAAAAGAAATTAAAAACAGAAAAAATAATGGGCCAGATCTTCTGATGAGTGACTCTCTCTCACAGAAGGGGAAATGGATCTGGACCGGGTAAAGGGCGATCAGGTCTGAAACGGGTGAAGGGGGATCGGGTTTGGTGTTGGGAGAAGTTGAGGTGTTGGGTCCAGAGAAGGGTAAAGTACAGCAAGCACTGGAAGGAGACAGAATGTCTGGGAGTGTTCAGAAGTAGTTAGATCTTCTTAACCAAGGGTTTGAAAAGTTAACAGGGGTAGATGTAGATGTAAATTTGAGGTTACCATCAGATCAGCCATGATCTTATTGAAGGGTAAAGCAGACTGAAGAGGATAAGTAACCTACTGATCTTAAATTGTATGTTTGTAGGTCCCATAGGTCACGCAAGCATTTGAGGGTAACTTAGCAATTTACATACTGAAAAGTAGAAGGCTAACTGATGATGGAAAGATCAAAAGGAGGTGCTTCAGAATTCTTCCAAATCTCCTGCCTACCATAAAAGACTTCATTGTACAATATTTACAAAGCCTTAAGAGCCCTAAACTTTGTGACATGTGATGCTATTGCATTCTCACTGGCTGCTGTATTTTCCCTAATAATCAATAGGACATTGTTATGATCCCAGCCAATGTTAGAATCATAGGAACAAGAGTAGGCCATTCAGCCATCAAACATGTAAACCTGTATGCTTCTGGTAATCAGAAATCTATCAATCAATCTCTAGCCTAAACATACACAAAGTTTCCTCAGCCCTCTGAGTAACAAAAGTTCTCCATGTCTCAGAACAAGGTATTCCCCTTTTTTTAAAATTGTGCCCACTTGTTGTAGACTCATGCATTCTAATCTTACCTGTCTATCCCTTTAAGTATTTTGTAAGTTTCAATGAGATCACTTCTTATTTTTCAAAACTCTGGAGAATATGGGCCCAATTTGCCCACTCTCTCTCTATTGGACAGTCCTGCCATCCTGGGAACAAATCCAGTGAACCTTACATTCCCTCTATGGTAATAATATATTTCCTGAAATAAGTAGACCAAAACTGCACACAGTACTCCGAATGCAGTCTAACCACATTCTTGTACCATTGAAGCATCTTGTTACTTGACAAATCAGATCCCACATTGGAATCTGGTTTAATAGATCTTAATTTGTTTTCTTTTGATTTCTCAGTGAAGCGGTCTCTCACTGAACATAAGCATGTAATGTTGTAGATTTGGTTTTAACAATGTGTTAAGAAAAATAAATAAAGATAAAATAATATAAACCAGACAACTTACTTATAAAACAAACTTAAATTTTTTGAAACACATATTTTCATTAACGCAAAAAAATTCCTTTACCGTTCTCAAAAATACCTTTGTACAGTACCCACAGGCATCCCATGTACTGTACTCACATTCTTTTTCAAACACCTTGATATGTTTAATTTAATACCATAAGAAAAAGGAACAGGAGTTGGCCATTTGGCCCCTCAAGCCTGCTCCACTATTCAATAGGATCATGGCTGATCTGACATTCCTCATGTCCACTTTCTTGCCCTTTCCCTATAACTCTTGATTCCTCTACTGATCAAGAATCTATCTATCTCAGATTTAAATACAAAAACAAGGATGCTGCTCCCTCAGCTCCCAGTTCTCTGTGGCAAGGTGCTCCAAAGACTCACAACCCTCAGAGAAGAAATTCCTCCTCATCTCAGTTTCAAATTGGAGCTGTTATTCACCTGAGTTTAAATGTTTTTGGCTTCAAATAGCCTCTTCAGGGTTTTATGCAAACACCTCTGACCTAGGACTATCAGTAAATACTTGACTCTAAAGTAATCGAGTTTTACTAACTTCTTCCTTCTCAGGAGAACTGCTTTATACATTCGTCTTCATCCAAGGAATTCTGCAGAACTGCCAAAACTGAAATCATAAATGACATCTTCCCCAATCTATGAATGTTTCCGTAAGCTTAAGAATATTTTTGAACAGAAACCTTGATGCATAAATGTTCAGTTAAAAACTCTTCCAAGGTAAAAAAAAACTGATTAGTTCTGAAAGCTATTTCATCTCACTGTTTTACAAGTTAATCATTCAGTTTTACAGACACACAAAAAACATATAGCTATTTCAAAATTCAAAAGTCCAAACTTAGAATAAATGATATGAAAATATGTGTAAATCACACAGTAAGGCATAACATTTAATGTGTATATACTTGAAAGTGGGGTCACATAGATATGAAGTGTATAATCAGAGGGATAACAAAACATTCATTCAGTAACTAAAAATGGTAAAGGACTACAACAATATTAAGGTCCACATGCCCTTTGCACTAAACAGCAACTGCTTGTCATATAACCAACAGAACATTAAACAATTGAAGAAAATTCAAACTTAGACTGTTCATCCTGGAAGCAAGTTCCAATTATGTGTTCTTGCTCCTCGATGTTGCACTGCTTTATCATTGTGTCTTGGATGTCCCTCCTGGTCAATATACTGATGTTCATTTTCATCTTCATCCTCCGAAGATTGCTGTTTGATCTCACATCATCCAGGACCTACCCCTTTACATCAGTTCCAGTTGTGAAGAACATATCATATAATTATGACATGCATTTCCTGTCAGGGCTATACTGTAGGGTCTGCTGGAGTGCTCAGGCATTGAGACCTCATTATAACGAGGCCTATATCTGTTCTAAATTGGCCCTGATGGAAGTTTGAGCAGCATTGTATCTTTATTCTGCATCAGACTGAGGATTTCATGAGTCATATCTGAAGGGGGTAGTCCTTGTCTCCCAGCAGCCTTTCCCATGTGGCCTGAGGACCTTGAAAGGAGGCAGGAACCTGTCGGTTTTCTAGTATGGAAGAGTCAAGGCAGCCCCCAAGATATTTGGTGAAGACCTCTAGAATTTGGTATCAATGTCACATATAATTAGAACACTGATGAAGGGTAAACCTTTTCTGTTGATAATCTCTGCAGTGTGAGATAAAACAATATAGGTACAGTCTACAATGCTCTTCTCCAGGAGAAGCCAGGAATGGTGGAAATTCCCACTGCCCAGGCTGTTCAATTCTGCTTGTCATCAGAAATTAGCTGTGATCTAAAAAAAATTCTATCAGTGACATCCTAGATGCAATTATGGGTCGAGGAATGGTCCCCAGTTCCTCCCTGAAATGAACTGCTGGGATGACATTGTCACCCAGTCCCTTGAAGTACAGGTCCTGCTCCAGCAGGTCTCACTGTTTGCTGATGAAGGCCTGAGATATTATGAATTGATGTCTGTGCTGTCTCTCTCAGAACTGGAGAAAATAACAGTGCAGCCTATGGGTGTAGGCTCTGCTCGTTCTCCTCCACCTCCTTTGTGGATCTTCACTTGCTGCTGCTCTCTCTGGAGGCTGTGCAGTAGCCAATGGAGATTGCTGTTCTTGCTGACAATGTTGGCATTGCAATTTCCTTCTTTCTTTTCTTCACATCTGAAGCAAAGTCACAAGGACTCCAGCCAAGTCCATGTCCATGTCCAATCCATGAGCAGATAATGTGTGGAGAATGTCGGAAAGTAGAGACGATTTCATTAATTGTACTCCTGAGCCCTGATATCAATCAAAATGGAATCTTGTATTATATCCTGACACAGTGTGGGCATTGAGGCTTCCCAAGGAGGTTAATGTCAGTCTCAATAAGAAGCTCTCAGCTGTGTAACCTTATTCAGATGTACATTGCACAACCAATGTGTTCATGCTACATTGTGGGATAGAATTCTGGCAGTAAATCATTGTGATAGCTTCCTACTGCAGACAAAACATACCTTTGCACATCACAGACCATGTCCTTGTATATTTACAGTTCAGTGTGTGATTGTGGCAGCTGCAAAGCATCATCTTCCAGTGACAGCTATAGAATTTTTTAAAAATCAGTTTATAGGGTGTGGGTACTGTTGGCTGGGCTAACATTTATTGCCCATCCACAGATCCCTTGAGAAGATGTTGGTGAACTGTTGAGAACCGTTGCAGTCCATTTGCTGTAGGTGGATCCACAATGTCAGTAGAGAGGGAGTTCCAGCATTTTGACCCAGTCACAATGAAGGAATAGTAATATATTTACAAGTCAGAACGGTGAGTGACTTGGAAGGGAACTTGTAGGTTGCGGTGCTCCATGTATCTGCTGCCCTTGTCTTTCTACATGGAAGTGGTCATGGTTTTAGAAGGTGTTGTCTCAGGAGCCTTAATTACTTTCTGCAGTGCTTCTTGAAGCTAGTGCACACTGCTGCTACTGAGCATTGGTGGTGGAGGGAATGGATGTTTGTGGGAGTGGTGCCAACCAAATGTCCTGAATAATTTTAAGCTTCTTGAGTGTTGTTAGGGCTGTATTCACCCAGACAAATGGAGTATTCCATCACACCCCAGATTTGTGCCTTGTAGATGGCAAAGTGACACTTTTAAGTTAGTTTGTCTGGCTCCATTTGCTTAGCTGACATGACAATAAACAAATTAATGTGAACAATGGGTCCAGGAATGGCATTGTGGCTCAGCGGATTCAATTCCAGCCTCAGGTGGATGTCTGTGTGGAGTTTGCACATTCTTCCTGTGTCTGGGTGGATTTCCTCCGTGTGCTCTGATTTCCTCTGATAGTCCAAGGATGTGCAGGTTAGGTGGATTGGCCATGCTAAATTGCCCATAGCGTCTAGGGATGTACAGGTTAAGTGGATTAGCCATGGGAAATGCTGGGTAACAGGGATAGAGGAGGGATGTGTGTCTGGGTGGGATGCTCTACGGAGAGTCGGTGTGGATGTGTTGGGCCGAATGGCCTGTTTCCAAACTGTAGGCATTCTAATTGACCTAATTCTAAATGCTTGAGGCCACAGTTCGTAGTGCTCATTCTTGGACGATGAATGATCTGCCAAGTGCAGCTTGATGTCAATTGGTGGTATTACTGAACTGATGGAGGTATAACAACCACACTTTCCCCTAACAAGGCCTCAAATTCAAACAATTTGACCCTGCCCCTGAAGAAAGAAACAGCATTTTACTCTGCGTATTTTGCATATGATGGCAGCCATTTTATATCATTATCACACAGTTGACTTTGAAGAATGGTAAAGTTTCAACTTCATGTCCTTGTAAGTGAATTGCAGGCCTTGCCTAAGAAACAGCACGATAACCCACATCTTTTATATTCCCTCCTATGTTACTGGCCATGTCCCCAATGATCTTTCAGCCTCCCAGTTTCCATTTGGTACTTTTACAGCCTATATATGTATATATAGTTGTATATGTCCCCAGATTACCCTCAGCGCAAATTGCCATATTCTTAATGATCATTCATGGTCTCCACATAGAGGCCATAGAGATGTTGACCCTTGAAATCTACTCCCACTTTCAATGTTTCTCATCCTTTCTTATAGTCAATGAGACCCCATGCTTCTATGTCAAATTTCCCCCTTTCACTGAAATCATTCCCTCAGTGACCCACTGCAATGAACCCTATCCCCAGACTGGAGTTGTCCACTTTCCCCTGATAAGCCTCCTGACTATTACTGAGCAAACCCCCAGGGACTAAAACTCAACCTGCAAGGATACAGATGCCTGGACTCTGGTGAGACCTATTTCCCAACTAACTCCCCACGGAACTGGAATCAGATGAGGCCCTTGATGGACTGTAGTATCCCTTGTCCCCAGTATAGACTGGTCCCCTCTGCCTTTCAGACATGATCATTTGGTTGAAGTACAGGCAGCGTGTTTGCCACAGAGCCAGTGGCATCTGCTGTAGGTGTGACATTGATTTAGTATAGTGCTGTATAGTGACATGACTACCCTCTTGATTGTTCAGTGCTCCCCACAGTGACAAGCTGCCTGCCTGCCTCACTCTCAATGCTGGCAGCCTCCAAGCAACCACTAAGTGAATGAGTGCTAAGAAATGAAGCCAATGCAATAAAATGCAACCTCTTTAGATGCACGAGATGCACTTGTGTCCCTGCACGCAAAGTGACCTGGCAGAAACACGCAAGTTGTAGATGTCGCTGGACTACAAAGTGTATTTTTAGCTCATTCACAAGATGTGGACATCACTGGCTGGACAAGCATTTATTGCCCGAATATTAGAGACAGTGGAAGATACCAAGAACTGCAGATGCTGGAGTCAGAGTCAACACAATTTGGAGCTGGAGGAACACAGCAGGTCAGGCAGCACCAGAGGAGTCAGAAAGTCAATGTTACGGGTCAGGACCCTTCTTCAGAGCTACTCCTTTGATGCTGCCTGGCCTGCTGTATTCCTCCAGCTCCACACTATCTTGACTTAGAAGGAGTGGATGTTTGTGGACATGGTGTTAGTGAAGCTTGATGGTGCCAAGCGTCTTCAGTATTGTTGGAGCCGCACCCATCCAGGCAAGTGTAGAGTATTCCATCACACTCCTGACTTGTGCCTTGTAGATGGTGAATTGAATGTCAAGGAGCAATAGTTAGATCGTCTCTTCTTGGAGATGGTCATTGCCTGGCGCTTGTGTGGCATGACTATTGCAAGTCAAGTACAAAGGGTTGAAACGTTGTGAGAATTGGACTGAGAGCAGCAAGATGATGTGATGAGGTTGGTGGTTTGCCTCTGCCAACTTGTGTGGAGGACAGAGGAGAATGGTGGCCATGGAGCATGTAGGAATGTTGTGGTGAAGATAGAGTTGGATGATGGCCATAACAAGCAATCAGCAAGCTGCACCCTCCAGCTACCAGTTCTGACTTACATTGGGAATTTGTGCCATCTCATTTCTTGGGGAAGGAGAGGAGAATTAGAAATGGTGTATGAATGTGGCAAATGGGCTAACAATGAAAGGCAAATCCATGTAAACAGGGTAGTTGCTGCTGAATAGTGAGTTTCTGAAGTTTTCATTAAAGCTTAAGGGGAAATTGGGGAAACACTTTCCGATGTCGAGATGATGGGTTTTTCATTCTCCCTCAATTTTCCCCTCGTGTTTCTTCACTGCTGACATCACGGCAAGAAGGGAAACATTCTGCTAAAGGAATCTGCAATATTTTGGTAAGTTTTTATTTGCTTTATCTGGACTGTTCCTATGCTAGAATTTGAGTTCACAGGAGCTTTTGTGCAAGTTACTATAATCAATTGCCCAGCCATCTTTACCAATTGTATCGCCCCTATGTCTTCCAATCAAATTCCTGTATCTGAACACAGGTAGATCTACAGAGAGGTGACAACTACATCTGTCAGCAAAAAAATCTATCCTATTTCTGCTTATCAGCTTTAAACATGAACATCTCCATTCTGCCATCTCAGGTAGTCACATATGGGCCCAATACAATATTAAAAGAAGACTTTTCCCGGTGACCTGACCAATATCCATCCTTCAAGACCTTGAGGATATGAAGAGGGCTCAATAAAGTTTTTCTTCCTTTTTAAAAATTATTCCTTATATGTTTACTTTAAGACCAGACTAAATTAAAACTCTCACCTGTCACAGCTGTAGCAATGTAATCAGAACGGAGGCCAGCTATCAAAAGCAAAAGTAAAGATATAAAAATTATTGTATATTCAGAATATGCGGTTTATTCGAATGCATTAAGAAAGCAGACAGTTGTATGCAGTTAAGAGTTTAAATATTTCATCCAAAGACACATACAACACACACAGATGCAGGTGCACACAAATAACTTACACGTCCTGTCATTGGTAAGCAATTAGCAAACTATTTTTCTAGAGGAAATGCAAAATACTGCAGATGTTGGAAATCTGAAACAAACACAGAATGCTGGAAAAATACCAATGGATTCTGAAGAAGATTCATACCAAACTTAAAACATTAACTCTCTTTCTCTCACCACAGAAGCTGCCAAATCTACTGAATTTCTCCAGCATCTTTGTGTTTGTTTTTAATGGACTCTCTAGAAAAATAATGGCCCTGAAACCATAAAACTCTAGTATTATAAATAATTATTCTGTTGTGAGGTTAGATGTTAAGCTCATTTTAAATAGCCATGTTTAGTTTAGAGAGCTTAACAGTTTCAATGCTATAACAGAATAACTTATAAAAGGATAACACTAGTTACCTAATGCGTCAATACAAGACTTTTCTTTTTAGCATTCTTCATGTATACCTCAAGCACATACAAAGAGGATATCTTTAAATGATGTTGTTCATTACTTTTAGGAATTAAGTCAGTTGCAAACATTAACTGATAAATCTTCGCACATGATTATTTTTACCTGACGAGTTACTTGAAGAGGTGAAGGATACTGTGGGAATTGCCGCGGATATTTTTGAAATAGACTTTCATTACGCATTTAACACATGAGGCAATTGGGAAAAAAGGGTGGGGGGGAACATAGAAATAGGAATTGCAAATTGGTTGAAAACTGGTTGGAAGGCAAAAAGTAAAAGGACGATTAAAAGGCAATTTCTCAGGGTGGTTGGAAATGGACAATAGTGTTCTACACAGTTCTACTCTATGACCAGTTTAGCTCTCCATGTATCCTTAGGAAGTGATCAAATTTGCAAATGATACTGAAATATGAGGTAAAGTAAATATTTCTGATGACCAAACATAGCTGAAGGTGATTTTGATAAGATCTAGGAATAGGCTAAAGTGTAGCAAATGTAATTCAATGCCAGTAAATCAGACAGGATACATTTCCTTTTAAAAAAAGTCATTACTGCACTTTACTATGAAAAGAGCAGAGGTAATTGGTCATTCAGATTTACAGGACATTGAAAGTAGCATATCAAGCAGATAAAGCTATAAAAAGCTGACAGATTTATGGATTTATGACAAGGAATTCAATAAAAAGGTCAAGAAGTAATTATATGTAAATTTATACAATTCGTGATGATTCACCCAAAGGAAGGAGGTTGAGAAATAGAAATGGTACAATTCAGATAATAAGTGCTGCATGTTAAGATGAAATTCAAAAACAAATCAATTTGAAAAATTATGGTTGCTTTCATTAGAATTGACTGATTTAGCTTGGTAGATATGTTTATAATTATAAAAGGAAATTGTAGAGCAGATAGAAGACAGTTTCTAGTGGTTGTGGGGTTTACAACAACAACAGAACTTAGAAATAAGAGTAGATGCAAGAGGCTGAGAACAGAAATCAGGAGAAAACTTTTCACACAAGAGCTTTGTGCTCTAAAATGCCCTGTCAGAGATAGTGATTGAAGCATGGATCGGTTATTTAAAGCATGAATGGATAAAGGGATATGAAATTGGAGTGACTATTGGTTTTTTGAAGGATTAAACACCAACAGAAACTGATTGATTGAATCTCCTGTTTCTGTGTGCAGTCCTACATAACTGTTTCCATGCTTTCAACACAAATTTGTTGGACTTGAACTAGAATCAATTCCAGAAAATGGTTACAGTACAGATGGAGGCCATTCTTGACCCTAACACACTTTGTATGCTATGATCTGCCCGTACTGCATGCAAAACAAAACTTTTCACTGTACCTTGGTACATATGACAATCAAAAAGCAAATCAAATCAAATCAACCCTTCAGTCCATGCTGGCTCTTTATAAAAGCAATTTAGGTAGTTCGATTCTCTGGTCTTTTCTCTGTAATCCTGTATTTTTCCGCTTCAGTTATTTACCCAATCCGATTTGAAAGCCACAATTGAATCTACTTCCATCATTTTCTCTATTGGTGTATTATAGATCCTAACTACTCACTGCACAAAAATAGATTTTCTTCATGTCATCTTTGATTCTTTCACCAATCATTTAAATCATTTAAGTCCTGTGATGCTCAACCATCTTACCAACAGGAACAGTTTCTCTCCATCTACTCTACTGAGACATCTGATGATTTTGACCATCTCGATGAAATCCCCTTTCAAACTTGTCTTTTCTCAGAACACCTCCTCCAATCCACATAATAATGGTACCTCACTTCCAGCCCCATTCTTGTAAATCTTCTCTGCATCTTCCCTGAAGCCTTCACATCCTTTGCAATGTGCAGTGCTCAGACTGGACACAATACTCCGGGTGAGGTCAAACCATTTTCTTCTTAAATGTTCCTCACAACATCCTTGCTTTGATGCACTCCACCTCTACTTATAAATCGCAAAATACTTTTTTAACCACTTTCTCAACCTGTTTCACCATCTTCAACATTTATGCCCACATACCCCAGTTTTCTCTGTTCCTGCAACCAATTTAGACTTGCACACTTTAGTTTATGTTGTCTCTTCATTCTTTCATATATTAAAATGCATTGCTTTACACATGCCTGAGCTAATTTCATCAGCTTCTGAGCTTTACAGTTAATGTCATGCAGAATCAGTTTACCATTAGCAATAAAATAACACATTGCACTAGGTACAATTTTCAATAACAGAAAGAGACAAAATGCCAAAATAAATAACCATTAACAACAATTGAGTCCATGTCCACAGGAAGTCCAAGAAGGTACCCAATCGATGTACGGTTTACCAGGCTTGTCTGAATAGAGTCCTTTAAGACTGCACTGACACAGTCTTCACACACAAATAGAGTCTTCATATTTGGAACAATGAAAATAATCCAGAAGTGAACGAGAATGCCACCATTGTTGTTGTTACTGTGTAAGAAACACAAAAAGGAACATTCTCAAACACAATCATAAAAAATTCTTTCGTGTTTATATTTTATTTTGATTTGAATTATTTAAATTCGATATTTACTCAAGCCATTCCTATAGTTCCCAACTTCAGACATTTCACAATTATGTTGTGGTTTACAATATGATATTTGACCTGT
This sequence comes from Rhincodon typus, assembly GCF_021869965.1. Taxonomy (NCBI): domain Eukaryota; kingdom Metazoa; phylum Chordata; class Chondrichthyes; order Orectolobiformes; family Rhincodontidae; genus Rhincodon; species Rhincodon typus. The sequence continues at coordinate 31,070,822 of NC_063342.1, forward strand.
TCTCATTTGGGTTATGTTTAAATCTAATTATAAAGGTAAAAGGACAATACCCTGACAAAAAGTTGTAACTTCTTCTTGACTGTGCATTAAACAGAAAATATCATCCCTGTTGTTGTGTAGTGTTACTGCCATCTATTTAAAATATATATTTAATAAAGAAGATTAGTTTTACATGTTAAACTGGACCCAGTAACTCACAGATGGGCCTCAAAACTCATATGACTGTCCTTGTTAATTCACTGTCAGCCAAAAAGTAGAAAGACTGGTATGTTATCTCATCATCAATCACTAAGGGAGAAATTTAGAATTTGATTCATCCTTCGACAATACACTGGGTCCTTAAAGGTATGAGAATTCAAACCTTCTAAGACAAACAGCAGTCTGGAAAGACTGTCACAGGGAATTCCACCATAGTTGAATAAAAACTCAAAGGACAGCGGATGCTGTAAATCAGAAACAAAAACAAAAATTGCTGAAAAAGCTCACCAGACCTGGCAGATTCACAGATGTTGCCAGACCTGCTGAGATTTTTCAGCAATTTCTGTTTTTGTTCCAGCATAATTGGCTTTGCTTTGTCGTCATTGTATTCAGCCAAAGTTACATGGCAGCCATCTTAAGTTAGTTCTGTATAAAACGCTGTTAGACACTGTTTTAAAACATAACACCAAGAAGAACTCCGATCAGATAACATCAAAGAGGGAAGAAAAGGACTGCTGTGCTGAGCCAGGCTACCCTGGGGCACAAGCTGACAGAGAGAATTAAAGGAGCTGGCATGACACTTCTGCTTAGTCCTTCTGTAGGAAAAAATTGCCAACTACTCAACCACAGAAGCCGTTGCAGCTATTGAATTCTGACCTTATGTTTATAAGGTTTTACTATTAAGGTGAATCCTCAAACAAGTAACTTCAACATTAATAGACTAATCTTACTTTTATCTTTATAAGTACCTTTTATCAATATCTACTTTTTGTATAATTATTTTATCGAGTAATTATCATGTTTTTACTTAGCAAATTTCAACACTAGCTATGTAATAATCTAGCATTTGAAGAACATCTTCCAATATAGCAAGTAGCAAGCCTACAGCATTCCCAAGATCCAATAGATGCTTTTGCTGTTCTCCAAAAGGTAATTGCAAACTGTCTTTGATCTTCTCAATACCAGGAACAGGTTTTTATAATATTACACCATTGACAGAAATTCTCTGTCAATGCTAAGATTAAGTCAGGCTCAAACTGAACGAAGATGCATTTTTTTAATTAAAGTTCTTTTCTAATACATTAGTTTCACTTTTTCAGCCATTATCCGCCCATATTCCAGCAAGTCCCTGTCTTTTCTGAGGCATAGTTCACTTCTTTTTTGGAAGACATTGTTTAGGTACCTCTGTACAAATTTAACAGTTTTCAAATCTTCATAATTAATGAATTTGTGAGTCAAAGTACCTTAAATCAGAAACAGTTGATTGCTTGTACAACTTGGAGAAAAGTGACTTCTTATAAACATTGTTCATCTGAAGGACGAGAAAAGAACAAAACTCAACATGTGACAGATGAAATAAAATTAATCAGTTATTATAACAGCACTGAGATCACTCACAGCTGATTAAGTGACATATCTATGAGAGAAACAATATCTGCAAACATTAAAGCTGTAACTATATAAATGTGATTTTCTGACATTGCTTGAAAATAACTCCAACCCGAGCATTACTAGATTTTGAGCATAAACATTTTTAGGTCTTTTAAACTCTTTGATCTTGGCAGGGCTGACACTCCGACATTTGGCTGTGAGGGAGCTGGGCCAGTGTCAAGGATTTTCCACGTATAAATAAAGGGTGACCGGACACCGATCTTTGTGGAGTTATTTCAAGGCGGTGTGAGTAAAGCACTTTCCTGAAAAAACTCACTCACAACAGTTGTCTTTGAGTTGGGGTGAGCATTTCTGGCATCATACTGTTATTTGGGAAACTTCACACATTCGAACCTGCCATTGAAGTCTGGGCCCAGCACATGGAAAGAATGCGCTTTTTAAATGGCAAATAGCATGGAGGCAAATGAAAAGGAATGAGTAAAACTCCTGGCAGCTTGCGGACCCACAGCTTTTTCAGTTATTAGGAGTCTACTTTCCCTGAGGTCTAGATACTAAAACGTTTCAAGAGTTGATGGATTTAGCTAAGGAATATTATGACCCTGAGCCTCCTCTAATTCTGAGATGCTATCAGTTGTACTTGGCAATTTGAGAATCAAAGGAAATCGTATCACGGTTTTTGACTCAGTTAAGATGCCTGATAGAGGCATATGACTTTGGTTTAACCCCTAACGAGATGCTGAGAGACCGATTGGTATGTGGGATTAATGATGTAAGCTTGCAAAAGCACCTAATAGCTGAAGCCCAATTAGACTTCAAACACAGTCTCTATAGTAGCTTTGTCATTGGAAAATGTGGCAAATGGAGCATTTATATATGTATATGTATATATATATATGTGCGGATTCTTCATCCCAAGCGCCCAGAGCTCATTTACTCCGTGCACTTTCCTTTTCTGTTCCTTCTTATACTTTTATTTAATGTTTCCATTTATTATGACACCCTTTCTTCTTTTAATGACTATATTGGAAGTCGTCTTCTCCTGGCCCAGGCACAGCAATGAGGTGACTTCCAACTGTCCAGAGGTGGCATAGGCCTGGCACCTGGCAGGGCAGTCTCCCGGTGTGGCGGTCTTGTCCAGGACGGGCAGTCTTGGCCTGGAGTGACATTCTTGTCTCATTGTGGAGCTCTTCTTCGGCAGTCTCCGGGTTTCCGGCATCTGGTATGAAGATCTAGTCCCAGCGCAAAGATCTCGTCCTTGCTTCAGAAGTGTCTTCCAGGTCTTCCAATGGCCCAGCATGAAGGTCAGACTGAATACCAAGCTCTCCTACAGTGAACTTATCATCTGCTCCATCGTGACCCTGGTCAAGTAATGGGCGGCATTGCATTTACATTATGCTGCAGTGAGGAGGTTGCTTAATGAAGATATCAGATATTGTTTAGAGGGTAGCCATTGTCCCTGAGTAACCATCCTTTGTAAGGAATCTGGGTCTTGAAGCACAGCAGAAGATGGTAGTTCTCCACATTATAGGCATCATGGCAGCTCCCAAGATATTTAGTGCAGACTTCTAAGATGTGGAACTAATCATCGCTGAGACTTGTACATTGATGGAATAGAGTCTTTTTCTGTTGATGAAGTCTGCTTCCTTATGATATGATGCTTTGAATGCGGTATGTGAACAGTCTACCACACTGCATAGCTCAGGTGAAGCCAGCTTTCTTGCCAAAGCCTGACCAAGTTAATCTTCCAGGGTTTTCCCTCAGGATCTAATTAGACTCTATTTTACAAGTCATTTTACTATCTTTCTTCACTCAATGACTCATAATGAACTTTTAAATTTAATGGAAAATAAAAATGTGCAACAGTTTTTAAAATACAAGGCCATAACTTTCTTTAAAATATGTACAGCATCAATTCTAATTTCTATTGTTCATGATGCGGAGATGCCAGTGTTGGACTGGGTTGGACAAGGTCAGAAATCACACTGAGGTCTCTAAACAATTAGTTTGGAATATGGCTCATACCATCGAATAGTCTAGTGAACCACTGAACGATTCTCATCGAATCCACCACCTCAAAAGCTACGACTAATCAGTGGAAATTTGACCCAATGTTTGTTATATTGAATAAAGCTTTGGAGAAGCAAATATTTCACAAGTAACCATAAAGAAGCTATTGACAAATGTCAAAACTGTGCTACAAGTTCACACTACTTACATGATGTGATATGTGGAAATGTTCCCAAGTTAATCCACCTGTGCCATAGCCCACCTGCAACTACTTGTTCACAACATTCGGAATTCAGTCATCATACTACCCCATATTTAATCCTATATCATATACCATATGGTGTGTGAAAGGTTTCTTACCACTTGCTGAACTTTAGCTGCCATGGAGAGAAATTCAGGGGAGTCCTTCCTTCGATACTCAGGAATAAATTCAACATTTGCTATACGGAATAATCCAGCAAAATACAAAGCAGTAACATTTTGCGTTCTCACTGTATAATGGAAAGAAAGTACCATTTTTGTTGCAGATTTTTAATAAGCATAATGCTAAATTTTAAGGAGAAAAACATGTACTTCTTCAGCAGAAGCAAGACGTACAAGCTAAAATTTAATTGTGCCTTTCTGAATGAACTAACAAAAATCCAAAGGAAAAGAAATGAGCAAGATTTTGTGGCCTCCTGCCGAACATGAAATAGGATGGAATTTACTGATCAGATTTTATCACTATTGTAATTGTGCAATTTTGTCAAGGTCCTCAAAATAACCAGACCTGGCAAATGCCTGAAAGAGCTCAGAGCTGAGTTAGATATTTTGAATCAATAAACCCCAATACTGAGGTTGTTGACTTCCTTGCTGAGCTGGCTTGTTTTTAAAATAGAACATAGAACAGTACAGCACAGTACAGGCCCTTCAGCCCACGATGTTGTGCCGACCTATTATCTTACTCTAAGATCAAACTACCCTGCAGTTTTGTCACCATGAAAGGTGACATTATCAGTGGAGCCTCCGATGATTCTACTCTGCTTAGAATTTATACTGTCCGGTCCATTATGGTGAGTACTATCATTTCTGGTTTTAGCTCTGTATGGGTTTGTATATGGGGTCCAATTCTATATATTTGTTGATTGAACTATGGGTGGAGAACGATGCCTCCAGGAATTCCCATGCGTGTCTATGTTTGGCTTGGGCTATTATGGTTACCCTGTCCCAGTTAAACTGATGGTCTTCATTATCTGAATGTACTGATATTATGGAGAGTTTGCCGTGCTGTCTTGCTGCTAGCTGATGTTCCTGTACTCTGGTGGCTAGTTTCCTTCCTGTCTGTCCGACGTAATGGTTTTGGCAGTCGTTGCATGGTATTTTGTAAACCATGTTCGTTTTGCACGTGAACAGAACAGATTTCATGGCTGCGCTGGAGAATACATTAAAAGACAACAAACTGACGGATAAAACACAACAAGCCATCCGACAAACTCTAATCCTCAGACTGCACAGAACGAACAAAGGGGACAACCTGAACACAGCAGAGAGAAAAGCACTAGATAAACTCAAGAAAGACAAGAACATCATAATCCTACCAACAGACAAAGGGCACATGACCATCATTATGAACAAACCAGACTACGTTACGAAAGCACAGACATTGCTTGCAGATATAACCACTTACCAACAGGTGGCAATAGACCCAACACCGCAGCTAGGTAATAGGATCACCCAGACACTGAAGCAACTGATGAATGCAGGGCAGATAACACGACAGACTTTGTGAGAATGAAACCAAAAGGCACAAACACCCTCCGCTTCTATGGACTGCCTAAAGTACATAAACCAGACATCCCTCTCAGACCCAGACAACAAGGTGCAGGGCTGGATGAACACAGCAGGCCAAGCAGCATCTGCTCCTATGATGCTGCTTGGCC
>NC_063342.1:31076737-31101003 GCF_021869965.1 Rhincodon typus
ATCTGCTCCTATGATGCTGCTTGGCCTGCTGTGTTCATCCAGCCCTGCACCTTGTTGTCTCGGATTCTCCAGCATCTGCAGTTCCTACTATCTCTGATTCGATTTTAATCCCTCTCAGACCCATTGTTTCCCTACCAGGCACACCGTCACACAAATTGGCCAAGGACTTACAACAGAGATTGAAACACCTAGTAGACGGATCACCCCATTCTATCCATTCAACCTAAGATTTCCTTGATACCCTCAAGAATATAAAAATCAGCGACGACGAGATTATGGTATCCTTTGACGTCACAGCTTTATTCACATCAAACGACATCCTACTAGCTGAGATAACAGTAACCACATTACTAGAGGAAACAGCAAGGACAACATACATAAATTATTAGATCTCTGCCTCACCACACACTTCGTCTTTAATGGTTAGATATACAAACAGATCAACTGTACACCAATGGGGTCACCCAACTCAGGACTCATTGCAGGAGAAGTCATGCAAAGACTAGAACACACCACCCTCCCCCGCATTCAACCTAAACTGTGGATCCGGTACGTAGACGACACATTTGTCGTTATTAAATGCAGCAAATTAGAAGAGACCCACCACCTCATCAACAGCATATTCATAGGGATTAAATTCACAAGGGAAGAAGAAAACAACAATCAACTTCCGTTTCTGGATGTTAAGGTAGAGCAGGTGACAAACGGGGAGTTCCAAACCTCAGTATATGGAAAAGCAACCCTTAGGGATCAAATCCTCAACTTCCACAGCAACCACCCCAATGTCCATAAACAAAACTGCATTAGGACACTACTCAGAAGGGCCAGGACACACTGCAACACTCCAGAACTACGCAGAAAAGAGGAAAAACACTTATACAAGATCCTCGCTTTAAACAGATATTCCCACAACTTCATCCACAGATGCTTACATAACAGGAGGACACAGTATGCCCTAACACACTGACCACAATGCCCTACATTAGGAGCATATTGGAACTGACAACAAGACTCTTAAGACCACTAGGAATCATGGTGGCCCACAGGCCCACAGTCACTCCAGGACAAACACTTATAAGGATTAAAGACCCCATTCCTACAACATGCAGAACGAATGTGGTTTACAAAATACCATGCAACGACTGCCACAAACATTACATCAGTCTGACAGGAAGGAAACTAGCCATCAGAATACATGAACATCAGCTAGCAGCAAAACAGCACGATGAACTCTCCTTAATATCTGTACTTTCAGACAATGAAGACCATTTAACTGGGACAAGGTAACCATAGTAGCCCAAGCCAAACATTGACATGCACGGGAATTCCTAGAGGCATGGTTCTTCACCCGTATTTCAATCAACAAACATTTAGAATTGGACCCCATGTACAAACACATACAGATCAAAAACCGAAATGACAGTCACCATAACAGACCAGACAGTATAAATTCCAAGTGGAGTAGAATAACATCGCTTCATCAGAGGCTCCACTGATGATGTCACCTAGCATGGTGACGAAACGGCTGAACAAAAACAAGTCAGCTCGGCGAGCAAGTCAACAACCTCATCCATAACCCGAGCTACAGATCTTTGCCCACACTTTAAAATGCCAGTACTATTTTAACTTTCAACAGGACAGGATATGCATCTACTCTTTATTCACTGGCAGTCCAGACAAAGAGAAGCCCAAAGATATATATTCATTTATTTTTATGGGAGCAGGAGGAGTAGAGGAGCTCCTCTGGGTTCTAAAAGATATCCTTAGCTTCTGACACTGTGGAATCTCTTTAAGATCAGGCTCCTTAAGGCATGTGATCATACAAACAGACCATTCAGCCCATCAGGTTGGTCATTCAGTTAGATTAGGGCCAATCTAAAGCTCAACTTCAGTTCCATACCTCAAACTAACAAAAATGATATATGTCAGTTTTAAACCCTTCAATTCCTCTAAACTCAGCAGTATTCTAAGGAAAATCCTTGCAAATTTCTCCTACTAGTGTACCTTGAATTGCCTGGCTCTAATTTATCTACTATATGTTCTTGTTCTGGTCTCCACTGCCTGCAGAATTGGTGTTTCACTATTTACCCTAATGACTTATTTAATCACATAAATGCCTCAATTGGATCACCACCTGATATACTCAAGGAATGCAAGCTTAATCATCCTCTCAATTTAGGCTGGGTATTATTCTTGTGAAACAAGAACTGAATACAATATTCCAGTTTAACTAGAGTTTTATAGAATTGTAGCATACTTCAATAGGGTTAGACCTCTGCCAAATTCCCCAATATTACAGGGTCCCAAACCAACTCTATCCTGCTTCCAAGTACTCACTATCCTGTCTGAGACCCATGGGTCCTACACTAAAGTATATATCCCTCTGGGACTATTCCGGAATCCTCCAAAATCTTAAACATAGGGACGATTTACCTCATTTTCTCATGCAATTGTTGCTAATTCTGCCAGTATTTAGTATTTTACTTAGGATCAGGCCAATACACACTTGGCTAGTTTGAATGGATGAGAATGAAAATACATGCATCAGGTTTAGATTTCTGAAACAAAAACACCTTTCCTGCAAAAAAATGAAAAATAAATGATCACAATATGTTGCTCATGGTGTCAGGAAAGCATAAAGGGTCATACCTTAAATCAGAATCTCTCAAGGTATACTGGAATCATTGAGGATTAAGTTGTTTTAAATACGTGAAGCTTGTTTCAAAAGGAAGGGGCATGCTAAACATTGGATACCAAACTCTGCTTGCATCTAATCTACAGGAAGCAGTGGTTAGGAATGAAGCCTCAAATTCCTATGAAGACAGGAAATTGAGGAATAAGGATTTGTGTATCTTCAATCAAGTTTTAAAAATGAAATCTGAGCATCTTTGCAGAGATGTTAAGAAATATGGAGGACAGTTAGAAGTCATATTGCAGCACTTGAGATTGATTGAATTGACAGTCTTGTTAATTGCTGTTCTGTATCTTTACTATATTGTGGAATAAACTAGCTCAGATCGACATCAGGCTTTTCTTGACCAATATTTTCAGGGCTTGCTTTCAGAAAGATTGGGAGATACATAAGTTACTATGTGAAGACATCAATTGTCAGTTTGATTCTCAACAAGGTACCAGAGTGAGATTCTCCACTGAATACTACTGTACAATTAGCAATGAAACAATATGAGTCAACTCTAGTAACAGTGAGACAGACAAATCACTTATACAGGAGCAACCAATATCATTGAACTCCAACATGTGTTTATGCAAATCCTAAACTTATAACACAAACGTGCAATTATTTGAGACAATGTCAAGTTTTCAATTGTACTGAAATGTTCCTGAACAATTTTAAACCTTTCAATTTGATTTTATAATCTGGTGCTAATTTGTATTAAGCTATACCAGGGACAAAATGTTCATCCATGTTTGATAGGAATTTTTTTAAATATCAGAACTGGTATTTGAATAGACTGCTAATCTATCAAAAATTCAAAGAATACAGTTATTTTGTTCTATGGGAATAGCTAAGCAAAATACTTACGTACAAAGACCCATAGTAAGGTCCATGTTATTAACATAATAACAAAAATCATCAGAGTAAAGAAGATAATTTTTTTGTGGATATAGAAACATTCAGTTGTCTCCTTAAATTGACATTTAAATGGTAACTTGGGTTTTCTCTTTCCTTTTCGTGGATGTTTTCTTTTCACAGGCAAAATTCCATCCAGGTTGTTCACGTCAACTGAGATTTTGGAAACCTAAATGTTAAAGAGAAGAAAGTCAGCAACAACCTGCATTTTTAACATTTTAACATTGAAAATAGTTTAAAAGCTTCACAGAAAGTTTTTGAACAGGAATGGAAGCCAAGTGAAAGGAGGATTTATTAGGAAGGGTGACCACTGTCTTGGTCAAAATGGTGGGTTTTGGGGATCTATGAGGAACAGAGCCAGATACAGACAGTTAAGGGGAGCCATTATGTAAGGGAATCAAATTCATCAGAGAAGCACCTGTATCTAAAAGGCAGGATTCAGGTATAGATCCTACAATTACCTTTCATCTATTTGCCTTCAAACTGCAATCTATAACAAAAATTAAAGTCAGTTTGGAGGTAGGAGTGCTAATCATATATGGTATAAAATGGATTTTGCACATCTGAGTTCGTGTGCAAAATGCATTATAATCTATAAAAGAAAGTAAAAAGAATTGAATTATCATATTGACCAGGAATCTTCACACTTCTGCACATTATTAAATTAATAACAGCATATTCTATTTTCAGTAGAAGCACGAGTGACCTTAGTCAATATGATCATTTAATGTCAGTTATAAATAGATGGACTTTGGTATTAGCAAATATAGAAAATGTTTAATATGTTCTTGGAATAAAATTGCATTTGAAACTTTATAATAGTTGTTTTAATCTAAATATTTGGAAGTTTAAATCTGACTGTTCAGGCTAAATGGATTCAATATTCCTTTGTCATAATGTTATACACTTTACCCTTATACTTAATCTTACAATTGGAACAATAATCAACAAAAAGCCTAGGAGAATATAAGCATGAAAACATCTTATTTTCAAATACTTACAGCACCATGGTTTAAATAATAAATAATGGAATTATACAGCATCTAAGATAAACATAGCTACATTATCCAGGTGACTGTATAGTATAGTATGTCCTTCCATCTGGATACTATTATTTATGAGGAAATACAACACCACACACAGTAATGGACAGTGGAATCAGGATTACAGTTCATCACATCCCTGGAAGCCTCAATGAGCTAAACAGTAAAGCTGCAATTTCCATTAATCCAAAGTGTGTTTAATGTCATTAACATTGTCTTTAAAAGGTACCAAAGAAAACAGTGTACTAAAATTAATTCATGTTAGTAGGTGCACTTTCAAGTCCACACATCAGTCCCTTCATTAGGCAAGTAATGAATATTCAAATCAGATTTCCCAAAATTATTATGTTATTTAAACCAACATTTAATCGTCACGGAGGAAAATTTCAGATCATTTGTGAATTTGTTGAGCTTGTTCCAGAAAGTGACTTTATTATACATCTCAAAGCCATAAAAATGTTTCACCCTAAGTGGACATTAAAGGGATAATGATAACAAGAACAAATTAGAGCTGCTACTCTGAAAGAAATCTCTTAGCTGAAATACCTGGACAAATTATGTACGAATACCTTTCTCAGCACTTTGAGATATTACTGTCAGGATACGAAATGTGCTGTCTACAATAAGTGGCCGACACCTGTCATACCTCCATATGCAACTCACACTTTTTATGCATTGAATTTTGGCCTGCTTGACTCATCAATAGTGGCCTAAAGTGAGTCCCAGTGAAGTGGGAAGGAACACGGAAGAGCAATGACAAACATAACCAGCAGAAGATTTTTTTTGTTTAAAACAGTTTTATGGTGATTGCATTCAAACCAGTAAAAGGTTCCACAAGGAAGTCCAGCAGCTTGTCCATAGGGCAACATTATTTCTGCAGGATTCTAAGATATGAACATAGGGAAGGAGCACCACATTTGTTTAGATGGCTACCCACTGCAAACAAATTATTCCAACATCAGCTTGACTTCAAACACTTTTTAAGATATCTTTGGTATACCTGTCCTGCAAATTTAAAATTTCTGCTTCCATTTTCCACTTGGTAAACTTGAGCTTACAAATTGTTTCCCTTTTATGTTTCCGCCAGGGAAATTTATTCTAATCTCCCTTTGGAGCATTCCATTTCCACTGCAGTTGAAAAGATAGATGATTTAAATTGAAAACTACTTCAAGAATGGCCTGAAACAGGTTGATTCAATGGCCTTGCAGCATTCATACATTTTTATGTTCTCATATGCTCACTGGTGGAAAAAAAACTGTTTGCTATTGGGCAAACAAAATAATGTCTGAACTTTAAAACGTGAATGATAACTACTTTTTACATATTCTCTCTAATAAGATTGCACTTTCACATACATACAGACATAAAGATCATTATCCTGTGTAATTCAATAAAGATCATTTAAAGGATGCTCACAACAGTAGTTTTCATAGTATATTAATTATGGCAGGAGACAAAGTCAAATTATGAACAGTGCTGTATTTGAAGGACATCATATTAAAATCTGTGTGTCAAAATGTATTCACAGCAAGCAATATTATTACTAATTTCCATTTGGGATGTGCGTTATTCTGATCATCACACTTGAAGACGATACTAAAATTCTCGCAAACTTGGACAGACCAGATGCAGGGAGGATGTTTTCCCTGGTGGAGGAGTCTAGAACCAGTTGATACACTCTCACTATACCAGGTAGACCATTTAAGTCTGAAGTGAGGGAAGGTTTATTTCCTCAAAGGGTTGTGAATCTATGGAATTCTCTATCACAGATGAGTGTGGAGGCCAAGTTACTGAATATATTTAAGAAAGACATAGATAAATTTTGAGATGTTGAAGGCACCAAGGGCAATGCTTTGAAAACAGGAATTTGGCATTGAGATAGAGGATCAGCCAGGATCCTAGTGATTTGATTTGATTTGATTTATTGTTGTCATGTACCGAAATATAGTGAAAAGTGTTGTTTTGCACAGTCTACTAGAATAAACTATAGCTTCCACAATATTGTTCTGTTACTGTGGATGTTGCTTTATAGAATTTCAGCTTAAATCTCCATTCTGATTGAAATTCAGATCCAGGGGTACAATGTTATCACTCATAGTTCACCTTGGCCTTGGTACTAGTAACACAGAAGTCAAGTTTTCTTGAAAACCAGAATTAATTTTATAAATGTCATACTGTGCTCTACTTGCCCCCACTCCAATATGTTCCATCCTGTTCAACGCATCTTCTGCTCTCTATCCCTTTTGCACTCTGCTCTTCACAATGTGCTCCCCATTTCCTTATTCTTCTCCCCTTCACAGTTGTGATTGTTCTCTTTCCAAATTGGAGCAGCAGTGCTTCAGAGACTCAGGCTCTTACACTAGATTAGTTCAGGTATCTGCAGCCACCCGAGAACAAAATCTCCTTCCCGGGGAGCAGCGGCACACACATTGCCAGTGGCTGATGAGGTGCTGTCACAGGAGGGGCACCTTCTGTGGTCTCCACCTCTCCCTCAGTTTATTTGATCTCCTCACCTGCAGTGAGACTCTATGAGGGAAAGGAGAAAGGTCTGAGTTTCAGAAACAGTTTGTGCGGAGTGAAGGGTAGGGCAGCATTTGTAGTGGCTGTCTATGAAATATCTGGGTGACAGAGATTATAGAAAGGAGATTGACAATGAGTATCGGGTGCTCAGATAGAAATAGAGAAAGGAATAAGTGGAGCTGTAGGGTGAGTTATCCCAGGAGTGCAGTGCAGGTGAATGCAGTGAAAGTCAGAGACTGGCCTGACACCTGGAAGTGTTAGCCCACTCACCTCTCATGCCCTCCTGAGGTCCTGGATCTTCTTGGTCCATTAGCTTCAAGTTGGAAAGGCCACAGTTCTGCTGAATTCCTCCCACTTCCATCCATGTCTGCTCAGTTTGAAATGTTCTTCCCTTCCTCCCATACTTGAGGGAATTTACTTCACTGCACCTAGATAAGAGTGAGAGACCCAGGGAGCAACCTTCCCAGATCTCCTCACTATTGCTACACTTTAAGCAGATTCAGATATCTATGTACTGATGAGCCATTGTAATACACATCATAGTCCCTTTCATTAAACATCCTCCATTTCACAGAATGGATGCACCATCCTGCCCACTCTTCCCAATTGGCTTGAGATCCTGGAGAAAGAAGACTCACGCTGTAAGTCAGTGAAAGAGCCTTAGCAAAGTGTGTTTCTTTTCTATTGGGGTTCAGAACCAACAAATGGACCTGCCATTACAGCGGAGACTAAGTCTGAAACCTACATCTATCAAATTATTTGTCTTTCCCCAGACACTGCTAATGTTTCAAACATTTTCTATGTTTATTTCAAATATCTTCAGCTATCTCATCAATAACAACATTCAGGAGCTGGGCCAGTAGATGGCAATTAATATTTGTGACATACAAGTCTCAAACAATGACCATCTTTGAGAAGAGAGAATCTAACTGGTTTCCCCCAATATTAAATGACATTTATCTCTATACCATTGACATCCTGCAGGTCACAATAGATCAGAAACCAAACTGTCCAACCATATATATACTGTGCCTACAAAAGCGGGTAAGAGGTGGGAGTTCTGAAGTAAGTAACTCACATCTTGGCTCCACAAAGCATCTATGAGGCACAAGTCAGGAATGTGATGGAATTCTCTGCAATCCTTAGATGAGTGCAACACCAAAAACACTCAAGGAGCTTGACACCACTCAGAGCAAAACAGCCCATGTGATGGAAACCCCATACACTATCTGCAACATTCACTCCCCCTTACCAGAGCATGGAAACCTGTAATTTCTTCTCTAAATCCAACACATTCTTGATTTCAAAATTTATCACCATTCCTTCAATATCACCAAGTCAACATATGGGAACTCTCTCTGTAACAGCACAGTGAGTGCCCTTATAGCCCATGGACTGCAATGATTTGAAAAGGCAGCCCATTAGGCAACTAGGGATAGGCAGTAAACACAGGTTCTACCAGAGTTGTCCATATTCCTTGAAAATAGAACATCTAAATAAGCAATAAAGGATAAAAATACAGTGAGAAATAGAAGGCTTTAAATAGTCAATATGCACTACAATGGATGTTAGCATATAAGTCAATCTTAGAAGTCTCTGTAAAGGTTAAGTCCTACTATTCTAAGAATTGGATAAGTCATCACTGATGCCTGCTGGCTTCTCCAAAACTTGGAACTAGGATCAAGCCAGCAATGTTATAGGAATGCACTCTCCTATGTAACTCTAGGCATAGTTTATACAGTTAATAAAAGATTCCTGTTCATGAGTATGAGAAAAAAACAGAAATTATAGATCAGTTGATTTAACATCGGTAGTGGGAAAAGGATTAGAGTTTACAGTCAAAGCTATGATAACAGAACACTTGGAAGAGTTAACAGGATTGGACAAAGCCAGCATGGGTTTATGAAAGGCAAGTCATGTTTGACAAATCAACTGGAGCTGAAGATATAATTAGTAGATTTGACAAGGGAGAAGCAGTGGATGCGGTGCATTTGGATTTTCGGAAGGTTTTGATAAGGTCCGACATAGGAAATTAGTGGGCAAAATTAACACAAAACACATGAGATAGGGGATAATACATTGGCATGGAACGACGATTGGTTCACAGACATGAAATAGAAAATGCGAATAAATGTGTCTATCTCTGGGTGGCAGGCAGTGACTAGTGCGATGCTGCAAGGATCACAGCTTGGGTACTGATACTCACAATGTAAATATACAATCTGGATTGGAGAACCAAATATAGCATTTCCAAGTTTGTTTATGATATAAAACCGGGCAGGATTGTGAGCAAACACGTGGCAGATGCAGTACCTGTGGCTGTGGGTTTTTTATATGTCATTGATAAAACAGTTGATACAATTCTTGCCCGATTCGGGATAGAGAAAGGAACAGCAAAATATTAAGATTTAATTAAGACATTCAATACCTACTTCATTCTAAGAAGGAACTCTGTTATAATTGCAGTCTGGAACCAGGAGAGAGAATGGATTCTTTCATAAATGACCTTTATTGTTTAGCAGGCCACCTGGATCTTATGAGATGAGTTATTCATGTTATTATTGTGTCCTGGAAGAGGCTCTATTTGAATTTTTATACTTCAGAGAAAGCCTCACCTTGTCCAAGGCTGTTCAATTACCTTAGCAAACTGAAATCCTTAAACAGCAAGTCTCTTCTCTGAGGAGACTTGGTCTGCAACAGAAAGTATTGTTTCAGAATTGTCTGCAGGAACAGCAGGACAATCCCTACAACAGGACAAAATAACAAAAATAAATCACAACAACCTATCTCTGTCCAGGAGGTAGATGCTAATGAAAAACAAGATTTCTTTTTAAATTGGTCATCAGAATCATCACTCCACAACGAATCACTTTATTTTCATTCCACTGAATTTGGCATTCCGCGTTTTCTGAAATATCTGATAGAAGCTTGCACACAAATAACATCCTATAATTTGTTGGCCAACCACATAAAACAGCAAAGGGGCAGCATACATAGTTCTACTCTTTGTGGAGGTTTTATTCTCCAACAACTATCCATCTATACCATTCTACGTTGTTTGTTGAGGCACATGCCTAAATGTTGACCTATGGATATATGACACCACCCCAGTATAACAACAATGTTGATGCAATTTCTTGGTCTTACTGCTTAGTCATAGAGTCATAGAGGTTTACAGCAGGGAAACAGGCCCTTCGGCCCAAATTGTCCATGCTGCCCAGTTTTCACAATTAATTTAGTCCCATTTGCCCGTGTTTGGTCCATATCCTTCCACCCTTATTCCATCCACATACCTGTCTAAATGTTTCTTAAATGAGAAAATTGTACTCGCCTCCACCACTACATCTGGCAGCCCATTCCTGACACTTACCACCCTCTGTGTGAAAAAATTGCTTCTCTGCACCCTTTTTTATTTCTCCCCTCTCACCTTAAACCTATGCCTTTTAGTTTTAGAATCCCCTACCATGGGGAAAAGCTGCTGGCTATCTACTTAATCTATGCCTCTCGTGACTTGATAGGCCATTGTAAGGTTACCACTCAACCTAACACTCACGTTCCAGGGAAAAAAGTCCCAGCCTATCCAGCCAATCCTTGTATGGGATATGAACATCAATCTTTGAGTATGTCACTGGGATGTCCCAGTCCACAGATTATGAATAGATAACCTCATATTATTTTCATCCAGCCAACTATTATCATGGACATGCACCAAAACCTCTCCAAGGAACTTGATTATTGGCATGGTTTTGCACTTGAAAATTAACATAATCGTTAATTATATTTCTTTAGTCATGCAAGCTCATTTCACCTTAAATCTTGTCTTCTTGCATGTTGTAGTTTTTATAAGAACTGTTTTTCAATTTTTCTACTCCACAGTTCGGTTGCTGGGAATATTGAAAATTATGAGCACTTAATCTGTGTTGCTGAAGTGATACCATTGTTAAAATCTGAAAGAACTGCAGATGCTGTAAATCAGGAACATAAACAAAGTTGCTGGAAAAGCTCAGCAGGTCTGGCAGCATCTGTGAAGGAAAAAACAGAGTTAATGTTTCAGGTCTGGTGACCCTTCCTCAGAACTCAACAGTGAATATTTGTATTTGTGCCTGTCTGATGATAAATTGTGGAAACTGGTCATTTAGACATCAAGGTCTTTTGGCTATCTCAGAGTGATTTTGGTCTTCTGCTACAACACCAACATCTTCATCCCCTAAAGCAGCTACACAAATAGCTGATGCTCTGATATCAATGTTGGACTCAAAATTTGATTTGACTTACTTATGTGCATATATAGACATTGCACTTTCAGTGACAATGAAACCATTCTAATGCTTTTCAAGGACCCATTCTGATATGTGCTTCTCAAGATCATCTATGCCTGTTCTCGTGATAGATTGGTTGTGTGCATCTTCTCCACATTGAATTCCTTCTTTTTCCACTCTTGAACCAGTTTTTTCTAACACTGAATTCCCTCACCATAGAAGAGTTCTTTGTTTTGTTGGCAAGTTTTATAACTTTTTGTTCGAACCAGCTTCATACTTCATATGTTTTGTTAACAGACTTGTTTTTCTTTGTCATTTGCCACACAGTGTCTGCTCTGTTTGTGCGTTCTGAAACTCCTTCTTCACAACACCATATGTATCATCAGCACAATTCCTTGCACCTGGTTATAAAGCAAGTAAAACATGCATGCGAGGAGCCAAAAATTAAGGCTGACTACTAATTTAAGTACATTTTGTGATTGAAAACATTTACAAGATGGGGGGAGGGCCTTCACTTATGTTTCAGTTATATTCAAAAACATGATTTTTGGGACTAGGAAAATGGGATCGTCTTATACATCAGATCAATTTATATGCCATGATCTACAGTAATTATATGTCTAATGTAACCTTTGTTATGAAACAGCTCATTCAAATAAATATCTGGCCTTGTCATAAATATCATGCACCGAATTATATATTGAATATTAATATCGGTTCTTGAGTCCCCACTCTTAAACAGGTAAAATTCTTTCAAGCTACTATTAAACACTTATCCAATATATTAGCGTTTCACGGTTGAAAATAGAAAATAGATTGGGTAATTGTTATATTAAGGTATTTATTTAATAAGAATCTGATATACTTACACTTGCATCTAGATCATCCTCTGGTTTGGTAGATTGCTCACAGCTTGTATTTTCTGCCATCACAAGAATTTCAAACTTGTCTTCCTTCCTTGTACAAACAGAGATGTACAACAATGGAGCTACAGCTTTTTCGAGGCACCTTACAGTTCACTGAGTCTAAGTGATTCTACAACACATAATTAATTTCTGCTAAATCTTTTGTTGAATAGTTTCTGAATGGAGGTCTATGAATAATGCTCGACTCTCTGTTATAAGAGGTATTGTGTTTCCGTGTTACTAACCATGCACCACATGACAACAGCAGCATGGAAACCAATGCTAGAGTGACACTGATCATTATAAAATGCACGTCAATTTTAGCATTTCTACTTCAGACAAAAAATACAAAACAGAATCAAATTTTTATAAGTGAAAAATAGGTTAGACCTTTTAAAATCTCAAATTATGAATGTTTGGCTTTAATTTCCTATCTAATAGATCAGATACTTCTGTTTTATCTATAATTTTATCTTACTGATGTGATCTTTTTAATTGTTTTATGCCTGTTTTCCCTGTTAGACAGAGGCTGTTCCAGTGAAAAGATGGAAGTAACTTATTAAACAACAGGATAGAATATAACCAATTGTGGCATCACACAAGAACCCTCAGCAAAATTGAGATCAGTGGAATCAAAACAAAAAGCTTCCTGTGATAACAAGATGTAGAGCTGGATGAACACAGCAGGCCAAGCAGCATCAGAGGAGCAGGAAAGCTGACGTTTCGGGCCTAGACCCTTCTTCAGAAATTTTGCATGTCGTTGCATGTCGGCTGTGCCGGTCCTTTCATGGGCTCAGTGTTCCTGGTCATTGTGGCTGCCCATTCAAAGTGGTTAGACATGAATAAAGTTTGTTCAACAAACTCAGGGATGACAATTGAGAAGCTGTGAGCATTTAGTCCATAGCCTTGAATATTATGGCATTTCAAGTGCTCGTATATGTATGTTTTAAAGGATGTGTGGCTTCCTGCTTCTACTACCCTCCCACGCAGTGTATTCCAGTTTCCCATCATCCTCTGGGTGAATTTTCTTTCCTCAGATCTCCTCTAAACCTCCTGTCCTTCACTTTAAAATTATGCTTCCTTGTGGTGACCCTTTAACTAAGGGGAACAGTTGGTGCCTATCCATCCTTCCATGCCCCTCATAATCTGATATACCTCAGTCAGTTATCCCCTCAGCCTTCTCTGCTCCAAGATAATAATCTGAGCCTAACAGTCTCTCTTCATAGCTAAAATGCTCCAACCCAGGCAACATCTTGGTGAACGTCTCTGCACCCACTCCAGTGCAATCACATCCTTCTTATAGTGTGTGACCAGAACTGTACGCAGTAATGCAAACTGTGGCCTAACCAAAATTTTTACAGCTCCAACATAACCTCCTGCTCATCCAATTTATGCCACGAATGGTAAAGGTAAGTGTCCTATAAGCCTTCTTAACTACCCTATTAAGCTATCCTCCTGCCTTCCGGGATGAGTAGACAAGCACCCGAAGATCCTTCAGTTCCTCTGAACTGTCTAGTGTCTTCCCAGTTATTGAGTACTCCCTTGTCTTGTTACTTCTTCCAAAGTGCATCATCTTACTCTTTTGAGGGTTAAATTCCATCTGCAACCGATGTGCCTGTTTAACCAAACCTTCTATATCTTCTTGTACCGAAGATCCTCTTTCTCATTGTCAACCACCCAGCTAATCTTTGTGTCACCTGCAAACTTATTTATCATCCCCACCCACAGTCTAGTGTTCTCAGTGAAGTTGTTGTTTAATATGCTTTTCCTCAGCTGATAGTCACATTGCATAGAAACAGACCCTTCGGTCCAACTCTTCTATACCAACCACATTTCCCAAATTAAACTAGTCCCATTTGCCTGCATTTGGCCCATGTTCCTCTAAACCTTTCCTAATCATGTACTTATCCAAACGTCTTTTGAATGTTGTAACTGTATCTGCATCTACCACTTCCTCTGGCAGTTAATTCCATATACACACCATCCTCTGTGTGAAAAATCTGCCCATCAGGTCACTTTTAACCTTTCCTCTCTCATCTATGCTCTCTAGTTTTGAACTCCCCTACTGCAGGAAAAGATCTTTGCTATTCACCTTATTATGCTCCTCATGATTTTATAAACCTTTATAAGGACACTCATTAACCTCCTATGCTCCGGGGAGAAAAGTCCTCAGCTACAGGTTTTGTGATGCATGTGCTGATTTCAGCTTCAAGCGACGAATTGCTGGTGCTTGCATAGCTTGGAAATGTTAAGCTATCAACATCAAATTGTCAAAGTGACAGATGGTGACACGGCATCTTCCTGGACCATGATATTTGTCTTCCTGATGTTGATCAAACCAAATTCTATGCAGCCATGAAACAGTCTGTCCATTTGCCACTGAAGGTATTCCTCGGTATGACATGCTAATGCAGCACCATCGTTGTACAGTTACTCTCTGACCAGGATTTAGCAAAACTTTGTCTTCTATCAGTTCTAGAAAGTAAGTCAACAGTGTTTGTTAAGATGTGAAGGCATATGTCAGCAGCATAGAGAAGAATATGCCAAGGAGTGTCAGTGCCAGAACACATCCATGTTTGACCCCACTGCAGATCACAAAAACATTTGATGTTATACTGTTATATCTGACTTTACCTATCACATTGTCACGGAAAGAGTAGATCACATTGGACAGCTTTGGCAGGCAGCCAATCTTTTCCAGCAGCGTAAATAGAGCCCATCTGCTCACGTGGTTGAATGCCTTAGTGAAATTGTTCAGATCACTGTATAGTGGTCTCTTTTAAAAACAGGAACAGGCCATTTAGCCCATTGAGTCTGCCTGCCATTCAACATGATGGCAAATCATCTCCTCAGTGCCACATTCCCACATTATCACCATACTTCTTAATGTCTTTATTTGCAGACACTTACTGATTTATGTATTGAACCTGCTCAATGATTGAGCTTCCACAGCCTTCTGGGATGGAGAATCCTAAAGATTTATGCTCTCGGAATGAAGAAATTCCTCTTCACCTCAGTGTTAAACAGCCTGTCACTTATCCTGTGATTATGGACCCCTAGTTCTAGAACCACCAGCCAAGGGATAACATCCTATCTATTTCCAATGTGTCATGTCCTGTTAGAATGTTATAGGATTCAATGAGATCATCCCTCATTTTTCAAAACTTTAAGAACTATCAACCAGTTTCCTCAAGCTCTCCTGATAAAACAATCCCACCATCCCAGAGGTTGATGTGGTGAACCTCAATTGAACGCCCTCTATGGGAAGTCTAGATTTCCTTAGATAAGGAGACCAAAATCATACATGAATTCTAGGTGAGGTCTCACAAAGCTCTATCCAACTGGAGCAAGACATCTTTACTTCTATAATCAAATCACCTTAAAATAAATGCCAACACAATGCTTGCCTTCCTAACTGCTTGCTGCATCTATATCTTTAGTGATTCATCTCTGTTATACTTTATTTACAGCATAAATACTCAGACATCGTGGTGGATCATGATATTTGCAGTATATAATTTTTTCCAGTTTATCAAGAGTGCTGTTGATAAGGTGCTGGTTAAAAAAAGTTTGCTGAATTTCAAAATTGATGAAAGATGTTAAATGGATGCATCATAGCTTAGTATGGCAACTGCTCTGTCCAAAACAGCAAGAAATTACAGAGAGTTGTGAACGCAGCCCAGACCATCAGGAAAACCAGCCTTTCTTCCATTGACTCCGTTTATGCTGCCTTAGGAAAGCAACCAACATAATCAAAGACCCGTCTCACCCAGGCTATACTTTCTTCCACTCTCTTCTGTTGGGCAGAAGACTTATGAATGGACTTCTTTATTAGAGTTGATATTTCTCTGCAGCTTCTCTGTAGCTGTAACACCATATTCTGCATTCTGTTCTATTACCCTGTGCTTATGTAACATATGAAGTGTCTGGATAGCACACAATACAATACTTTACACAGTATCTTGGACATGTGTCAATAATAATAAATCAAATCAAAGCATGGGCAAAAACACACAACTCTCTTTAGACACCCATACAGCCCAATCTCTCATCATTTAAGAAATATTCTGCCTTTCTGTTTTTTTTTCTACCGAAGTGAATAACATTACATTTATTCACATTTTATTAACTCTATCAGGTTCGAGCCCACTCAGCTGTCCTGTCCAAATTCTCTCATAGCTTATGTTCGCCTCCAGTTTGGTCTTTCATCAGTTTTGGAAATACAGCAAACTTTGTTTTAACTGGCATCTTAACAACTTTTGATAAACCAGCAAAAATAATATTCCTCAAATACTGCGATGTACTGCAATATCTGGGTATTTATGCTGTAAATAAAGTATAACATGATGTGTAGACCCCTGCATTGTGTTTCTATTACTTACTATGTATTTTTACATTGATTTTAGGAGGTGTGTTGATGTATTTACATAGATTTTTTTCAGGAATGTTGATGTCTCAAAGCTTTGCTCAGTCAGGGTTGATCGCGGTTATGTATGCCTCTTGATTATCTGGAATATTTGATCAATCAGCACACTCCTGGTCGCATAGGTGCCAGTTAATAAAAAATTTACTGTATTAAAATTGCTTCCAACATTTACAGATCATTTACATGAATTATGAATAATTGTGCACCTTGCACTGACCCTTGCAGTTATCCATTATAACAATCTGCCTTCTGGAGAATTATCCGTTTGTTCTGAGTCACTGCTTCCTATCTATTCAACCCTTATTAGTGCATTCTCCCATTCACACAGGCTTTAATTTTATTGACTAACGACTTGTGTGGGGCCTTATTGAATACCTTCTGGAAATCTAAATACACCATATCCATTGATTGTCTTATGCCTGTGCTAAAAGTAACTCTTCAAAAATAGTCAACAAGTTTTTTATATAGAATTTGGAGCAGCACAGTGGCTCAGTGGCTAGCACTGCTACTTTCTAGCGCTAGGGACCCAGGTTTGATTGCAGCCTCGGGCAACTGTTTGAGTGGAGTTTGCTCATTCTCCCTGTGTCTGCATGGGTTTCTGGCAGGTGCTCCAATTTCCTCCCTCAGTCCAAAGGTGTGCAACTTAGGTGGATTGGCCATGCTAAATTGCCCATAGTGTTCAGGGATGTGTAAGCTAGTTGGATTAGCCATGGGAAATGCAGGGTTACAGGGATAGGGTAGGGGGAATTGGTATGGGTGGGATGCTCTTCAGGGGGTTGGTGTGGACTTGTTGGACCGAATGGCCTGTTTCCACACTCTGGGGATTCTATATAAAAAAGTTTGCCAAACATAATTTTATTTTCATAAATTCATGTCAACACTGTCCAACTCCATTTTTTTTCATTCTTTTCTAAATGTTCAGTTACCATATCCTTTATAGTAGACGCTAACATTGTCCCTACTACTGATATCAAACTAACAGGTCTATAGCTCTCCATTCTCCCACTTCATCCTTCCTTAAATAGTGAAGTTACATTTGTCACTTTCAAGTCAGCAAGAGACTTTCCAGAATCTATAGAACTGTGAAAGAAAGTCACCAATGCATCTACCATCTCTGTTGCTACCAACTTCAATGCTCTGGGATGAAGCTCATCACATCCAGGAGATCTATGAACACTCAATCCAGCTAATTTTTCAAGCTGCACCTCTTTACTTACGCTAATATAATTTAGGTCTTCAGTTACTCAAGTTACTTCGTTGTCTAGTATTTCTGAGACTTTTTTCTGTGAAGACAGACAAAAAGTAACTGTTTAGTTTTTCCATCATTTTCCTGTTCTCCATAACTAACTCCCTTCTTTCCATTTATAATGGACTTATAAGATAGACCATGTGATATGTCAGAGAATTTACAGTGCAGCCAGACTCTGGTGTGCAGGGTGTTTAACAACAACCACAACGACTCAGGTATTGGATTTTAATCCAACTATTAGCTGTTTTAGTCGACAGAATCTGTTATATGGATGGTATTTCATCTCAGTAAATGCAGTCTGTGGTATCTGTTGGTTGATGGCCAACAGACTCTGTAATATACCAGGAATTTAATCCAAATAAATTTTGTGAACAGCCAAGGAACAAAGGAAGATCTATTTAGGATTTGCAAGTGGACAGAATTATGGCAGATGGCATCCAATAGAGGTAAATGCAAGGTATCATAAACTGAATGAAAAATGAGATACCGGCATACTTAGTTAATAAATGAGTTTGGAGCAGATGGGGTTGAAAGAGATCTGGAATAAATACATCAATCCCTTGCTCCCAGCAGGAAGCCATGCATGAAGGCCAGAAAAGTGGGCTACAAAACAGCAGCACTCTGTAACAAATAGTGGCATGTAAAAGTCAAGCTAAAATTGTATTCTGCTCCAGTCATGGTAATTCTTACATATTTTGCGAATGTTTGCTCACTGAAGCACAAAAGCAGCATTTAATTCTCTGCAGCGCAGAGAAGGACTGCAAGATTATAAGGAAATGTTATAAATGAGAGGCAAACATCTGTACACAAGATACAAACTGGAATGGAAACTTCACACTTATGAAAAGGAGGTGATGGGTACAAAGTATTAAATCTTCAAGACTGATGTCCGAAAAATCAATATCTGAAATGCCAATCTAAATACAATACTAGCAGCTAAAGTTTAAACTGTCTACAGGATGTTGCATCAATAGAATGTAGTTGGAAGAAGAAGGTTGAATGGCCTTTTATCTATATTAAATTGTGATCGTAACAAGGCTCACAACATAATAATTGCGTGGAAGTTTATTTATAAATTGCTACAAATGTAATATAACAAATGTTATGAAATGTTCATACTCTGAAAATGTCTGAGTTTTAACTTTACCAAAATCATATAATTATCTTTTCAAAATAACGCAGGTTCTGAAATTGTTCATAATGTTACGACAATGGATTGAGCCTTAAAATACTATGGCTGTTTTTAGCCCTTAATTCTAAAATGTGTTTTTTAAAAGAGGGCTACTACAGAGACAAGTTAACTGCAGATGTAAATTCAGTGACTGGCAAATATTCCAACTGAATATAATATGCAAAGAAATTTCAAATAGACTGGACTGTTATCTCTGGTGATTATAAAGATAGCAAAGGGCTGACAACCCACTGCTCAACATCAAGCAATCCCCTGTAAATTATGTCCCAAACTGAGGGCACATTTTGGATTTTCCCTTTTGAAGAATATACAAGGACAGGAGTTAAAAGCCAGTTTCAATTCTACTGGGACAACACCGGTTGGAACTGGAGGAACACAGCAGGCCAGGCAGCATCAGAGGAGCAGGAAAGTTGACGTTTCAGGTCGGGACCCTTCTTCAGAAATGGGGAGGGGGAAGGGAGCTGGGAAATAAATAGCGAGAGGAGGGGTGGGGCTGGGGAAGGTAGGTGGGATGGTGAGAGGTGAGTGCAGGTAGAGAGTGATAGGGATTGGTCAGTGAGGTGGGAGGGGTGGATAGGTGGAAGAGAAGATGGACAGGTTGTGTCAAGTCAAGGAGGCAGGGATGAGAGGGAGGGTTGGATATGGGATGAGTCTGGGGCTGGGGAGATTTTAAAACTGAGAATTCCATGTTTAGGCCATTGAGCTATAGGCTTCGGAGGTGGAATATGAGGTGCTGCTCCTCCAGTTTGTGAGTGGTATCATTGTGACACTACCTGAGGAGGCCCAGGATGGACATGTCACCCAGGGAGTGGGAGGAGTTTAAATGGTTTGCGACCGGAAGGTGTTGTCGTTTGTTGTGTACAGAGTGCAGATGCTCTACAAAACGGTCTCCAAGTCCACGCTTGGTCTCACTGATATAGAGAAGGACACATCGGGAGTAGCAGATACAGTAGACCAAGTTGACGGATGTGCAGGTGAACCGCTGACTGATGAGAGGTTTGTTTTGGGCCTTGACTGGAGGTGTAGGGTGAGGTGTAGGGACAGGCATAGCACTTCCTGTGGTTGCTGGGAAAGGTGCTGGGGTGGTGGGGCTACTGGGAAGTGTGAAGCAGATGAGAGAGTCATGGAGAGTGCAGTTTCTATGAAAGGCAGATAGGAGTGGGGAAGGAAATATCTCTTTGGCTGTGGGGTCGGATTGTAGGTGGTGGAAGTGGCGGAGAATGATACGTTGGATATGGAGGTTGGTGGGGTGATACGTGACTACAAGGGAGATTCTGTCTTTGTTTTTGTTGGGGGAAAGGGTGTGAGGGCAGAAGTGCAGGAAATGCAAGAGATGCAGTTGAGGGCATTTTCGATTACCAGAGGGGGGAAGTTATGGTCCTTGAAATAGGAGGACATCTGGGATGTGCCGGAGTGAAACACCCCATCTTGGGAGCAGAGGCGGAGGAATTGGGAGTATGGGATTGCATTCTTGCAGGAAGGTGGGTGACAGGAGGTGTAGTCTAGGTAGCTGTGAGAGTCGGTGGGCTTGAAATAGATGTCAGTTTTGAGGTGGTCACCAGAGATGGAGATGGAGAGGTCCAGGAAGGAGATAGAGGTATTGGAGATGGTCCGGGTGAATTTGAGGTTGGGGTGAAAGGTGTTAGTAAAGTTGATGAACTGTTCAAGCTCCTCATGGGAGCATGAGGCAGCGCCGATACAGTCATCGATGTAGCAGAGGAAGAAGTGGAGGATAGTGCCAGTGTAACAGCAGAAGAGGGACTTTTCCACGTATCCTACGAAGAGGCAGGCATAGCTTGGACCCATATGGGTGTCCATGGCCACCCCGTTAGTCTATGTTGTGTCTGACTCCAGCATCTGCAGCTCTTGCTATCTCTTTAATTCTGCTGGCATGTGTTAGTGGGACTGAACGCTCTGTGTGCATCAACCTGCATTCAAGCATTAGCGTGGCATGATGGTCACAATTGAAGAATTATCCCCTAGTCACTCTTTTGTTGCAGGTAAAGATTCTCTCAGTCTGAGTGCTAGAAGTCAGGTAGCTAGCAGTCAGACAAAAGGGAAACAGAAAACAAAATGATTTTCTCTCACTTTGAATGTCGGAATTCAGAACTGGTTGAAATGTTGGAGAGAATTAGTCTTCAGTCTGAATGGGTCACAACAAAGTGGTCTTTATTCAAGTTTATACCAATGTAGTGTGGGAGGGGCCACAGAGTCGGCCACTTACAGCTCAAAACAACATATTTATACATGTTTGTGTCACAGTAGTTACATTGGTATAAAATACTCTATTCTGTGAAAACAATTTCTGTGAAAATTTCTGTGAAAACACAATGCAGTTTATTTTCTTGTAAGGTGCTGTGTCCTCTAATTTCAACAGGACTTCCACTTCTGTGTTATCTTCAGGGCTTATCTGTTTCTACCATCTGCTCCTAGCACCCGAGCCTTTCCTTATTATTAATTCTTGTGTGACTATCCAGATTGATTCCTATGGCTTCTGAAACTTATGCAACTGCTGACTGTTCCCTCTTATGGATGTGCAGTTAAACCACCTGAACTACACTAACTGATTCCTTATGTGGATATATCTCAGCTAACTGTTAACTGCAAACTGCTTGCTGTCTACCAAGCCCCAGAACATTCTACATGCTATATTACTCCAACTTTGTACCCATCTACCCTTCTTCAACAGAACCTCAACCAATTTGCAAAACTAAGGTATTCAACTGGCAATGCCAATGCTACCAAGACTGTCCACTGCAACAGCTAAAACATTAAGCTATCTACTCTTCATGAACAATTCAGAGACTGATCCATATATTTTATTTTTTAACTTTTATCTTTAGAACTCATCTTTTATTTTTAATCTGCATGTATGTGTTTTGCATTTATATTTATTCTCTCATGTAGGAATAAATAAACTCACTCTTTTTACTAATTCAGAAACCTGGTTAAATTGGCTCCTTTTAAAATATTACCTCATTACATCTGGGAGAAAGGCGTCCACAGTGAAGAAATTCATCTCTAAATTAATCTTGTTGCAACCAACCGAGGAGGTGGGTAATTAAGAAGGGAAGCTAGTTCATTGCTACTCACCTGGGAGCTTAACAATCAAGGATATATCATCCAAAACTATAACAAATTGTGGAACCTTGTCCAGAGTCTGGGTGTAATAGTAATTATCTAGAAGATAAATATAATAATACTAAACTGTGTCCCATTTGAACTTCATTTACATATAAATTTAAATCCAATGATTCCTATTTTACAAATAAGTAATGAACAATGTTTAAGTAGCCTGTGCTCAAGTTTTAATTTATTTCTTTTGCACATTTCCCTTTCTTCTCCTTTTGTATAACTGTATGCTGATACTTTTTAATGTATTGCATTCACTCATCACCACAAAAGTAAAATTACTAAATTAGGCATTTATGAAACTATGTGCAGGTCAGGGGGTGTAAGTGGGGAGTTGCAGAAAGAGGTAGACTGATTTGTAATTATCCCAGATATAATGGATGATGCTTTTACATTTAGAATTTGCTTCACAATGTATTTTTATAATTGTCCTTAGGATCCATTCTGCAAATATTTATACTGTATGTTGGGACAGATTCCACCATAATTAGAATAATAAAATACAATACTGCCTAAGCAAACTTGGGCATGCATTTGTATGATGTCTTTAATCTAGGAGTTTGTCCCAAAACTCTGTAGAAGAGTAATCTAATTGGGCATCAAGAATACATAAGGGGATAATGAGAAGGATGACAAAAAGTATGGGCAAAGAGTTGGATTAAAGGAGATGGTGGTGCACAGAAGGCAGGAAAATTCCAATCTGGCCAATGATAACCCCATCGGTCTACTCTCAATCATCAGTAAAGTGATGGAAGGTGTCATCAACAGTGCTATCAAGCAGCACCTGCTCAGAAATAACCTGCTCAGCGATGCCCAGTTTGGGTTCCGCCAGGACCACTCAGCTCCTGACCTCATTACAGCTTTGGTTCAAAGATAGATAAAAGAGGGCAACTCCAGAGGGAAGGCAAGACTAACTGCCCTTGAATTCAAGCCCATCTTTCACACAATGTGGAATCAAGGAGTCCTAGCAAAATTAGAGTCAAGCAAGGGCAATCATAGGGAAAACTTTCCATTGGCTGGAGTCATACCTGGCACAAAGGAAGATGGTTCTGGTTTTTGACATCAGTCATTTCAGCTCCAGGACAATTCTGCAAGAGTTCCTCAGAATCACCTATTATCCTGACATGGAAGTATATTCACCATCCCTTCAGTGTCACTAGCTCACAAACTTGAAACTCCTTCCCTAACAGCATTTTGGACATATCTAAACTAAATGGACTGCAGTGGTTCAAGAAAACAGCTCCCATCACCTCCTCAAGGGCATCTAGGATGGGCAATAAATGCTGGCCCAGCTCACATTCTATTAATTAATTTTTAAAATGGATGAATGCCTTGACATTGTGACCTGAATATAAAGCTGGCTGAAGGGTGGTGTCATATTCCTGCAAACTGAAGCTACCTCTCACCCAGAGCATCACAATGGGAATGGGGTTGTTATCCCTTTGGAGTTAAGTGCAGGAATTACATTGCAGGGAGATTATGGCTGAAGAATTATATTTTGTATTTGTTTAGTCCACCAATAGTGGACGTGACTTAAAAGGATGATATTCACTTTACAAATTGATTGAATTACATATGATTTGAACTCTTCATTAGAAACCTAAAAAGAGCCTGAATCTACACAAATACTTTTCCCTTCACTTTTTTCAAGGTTAAGCAAGTTGAACAGTAAACTCGGGCAGAAGATCATGGGCTTCTGTTTTTTATCACCATTCCATTTCCTTCAAAAATAGACAAAAAAAATTAACCCACAACTGTAGGAAATCTGAGATAAAAACAAAAAAATCTGGAAACACTCAGATGAATACATACATAACCAACCAGGTAAATCAACTTTCAGAGATAGTAGGAACTGCAGATGCTGGAGAATCTGAGATAACAAGGTGTAGAGCTGAGTGAACACAGCAGGCCAAGCAGCAGCAGAGGAGCAGGAAGGCTGACGTTTGG
>NC_063342.1:31106003-31126363 GCF_021869965.1 Rhincodon typus
CACAGATGCTGCCAAAGCTGCTGATTTTCTCCAGAAATTTCTGTTTTTGTTGTTAATGACCTGCCAATGCATGCAAACAGGCCCCTCACTGCTCAACAATGAGAACCTTACCTCACAGTTCAACCCTTAGTTGGAAAGTGGGACCTTTCGCTCATCTTGTTGAAAAGCTCCTCAATGGCCACCTCATAATTTTCCCAAACTTCTTGCCAATGCTCACATTGTTCGGGAGCTGGGAAGATCCCCCACCCCCCACGTTTGAGTCCCAGTCACCTTCACGTGTCTTCTGTTTGATTGCACATCTAGCAATGTTTGCAGAGGTGGGGGTGTGCACTCTAATACCAGGAATTAAAATGCACAAATAGCTATAAATATTCCTCCATTCAAAATAATGAAATTAACTTGAAAGTCAACTGTTAGTAGTTAGTTGTACAATTCTGTCTCTTACCTGAAAAGTCAGTTGTAGACTACAATTGCTGTATAGATAGAGTCAGGGTTACATAAACCCGGATTACTGTCAGGTGAACAATAAGACAGCTAACACAGGGCTACAGTAAACAAGAGAAACCACAGATATATTTTGGGCCTGATTAGACAAAGCGTGAGAAATTAGGAGAAGCAGCTCAATACTGAAGTTAATACTTATGAATTTATTTCATGTGATTCACATTATTTAGGTTAGATTGTAAGGATTTTTAGCAGCTCAGCAAACAGAATGGGGGGCGGAGCAAGCCAATTAGGAATGAGGAATTTCTTCATTCAGATGAAGGTGAATCTTTAGAACTATCTGCTATAGGTGGCACTTCAAACTCAGTCATTGAATAAGTTCCAGTTGCCAAAATCCTGGAAAAAGTGAATATTTCATAACAGTGCAAATGTATCGATCGTCCACAGATGAGGATGTTATGGTGAAACACTGCCACCGACTGGTGGAGTAGCATATCGTACACAATGCATGATAATATCAGAATTGATAAAGTCAGAGTAAGTCATCTGGAATTTCCCATCCATACATATATCATTGTGACTGGTTTATGTAGTTACTTGATATTCAGTGCTTAAGTACCCACTTTCATGACAGCACTAATAGAGACTTGCTTGATCGCTCAATGAATCAAGTGATATGGGGAGCAGATGCATAAGTGGAGTGAGGCTGAGAAACAGCATCATTACACTAAACTCAAGGGACCATACAGTCTGCATCTGCTCTTATTTTTTGTATTGAATAAATCCAAGTTAATTTATCACTGACATCCAAACCTACCAAATTAGATGAATCCACTTGATTATGCTAACAAATTATACTCAAGTAGAGTGTTTTGTGAAGTACTTGACTATTCTAGAGTCCCACAACAGCCTTCTGGAGTATGACTGATTACTGACTGACATCTATGCATTAGCTGGTAAAGTTATTTTAGAAATGAAAGTGAGCTAAAAAACAAAAAATTCAAAATTGATCTGTTTAAAATATGGAAATCTGAGAACCATTTTATTTATTTGACTCTCACAAGACTGAGAGCAGAGGTTTGAAGAAAAGTCAGCATGGTGGGATTTTGTATTACTGATATTTTTCTTGTAGAAATATGGCATGGACAAAATAGATTGAATGATCTCCTTCTGAGAATCATAGAATTGATACAGTTAGGCATCATTGATGTATTAAATACATCTTCAAATGAGCATTATGCCAATATCCATCATGGCATAAAATCCACCAAGAACAGGTATCCAAATTGTTCCAAGACTGTAATCACAATGATTTATGCAGCACCTTAATCAAATTGCCCGTTAGATTGCAAAACAAGACCTTGGTGGGACAATCATTCCTAGTCTATGGACCTTCAACTGACAATAGATTTTCTTTTTGAAAGGGTAGCTTTGGGATGTGAAATCCATTATTCAGTGATGAATGATGCAACTGCATCAATACACTTGTGTGCTGCCGCCTGAGGATCAAGTTCCATGAAGCTGGTCTCTAGTGGACTGGTGAAAAGGTAGGAACACATCTGTTGGTGATCGAGGGAAGCTAATGAATCATCAGAATCAGGGTTTCGGTTAACTGGCATCTGGCCTTCAATTAAGAGTCAGCTTTATGCAGTCGGCTCAGAGCAAGACCTCAATTAGACTACTTCCTTTCGGACATTTAATTTCCGTTTTAACCGTCCATAGTCAATGATAAAATATATGGAGATGGTATAAAGTACATTATGTCCCAGCAAATGTCCCAATTTACAATTTAAAATGAAGGCACTTCCATGTTGCCTGGTTTGGCTAAGTACAAACACATGCAAACATCGATTGTGCAGAACATTGTATTTTACAGCAGATTTCACTGTTCTATAAAAATGCATGCCAGGTAAATAAAGTGAGGTGCATATTTTAAAGATTTTGTTTGAATTCACTAGATTTTCCAATTATACATTCTGCAAAAATACTGCATTGTAAACACATTATAAACGAGTCACAGCAAATACAACTTATTTAGCATTTTCAAGTTATTTTTCATGATGGGATAATAGGGACAACAGAAACAATAGAAAGGTCACGTTGTAGAAGAGAATTGCAAAGCCATAAAATGTGTTAGTAAGTATATTAATGCATACATTTTGACAATTTTCCAAATTTGATAACTTAAAATGTAAAGTCAGTTTCACGCATTTGCAGCATCCATTAAGAATGAGTTTTTTTTTTAAAAATTCAGTCAACAGTTTTCAAAAAACTGAAAGCTTGTTGTGTGGAATGCTAGTAACAAGCAATGCATATTTTGGACTAAGGGGAAATGTACAAGACAGCAAATGACTGGGTTAAAAATCAGTTAATTAGAACTATTGAACAGATTGATTTGCACACTAAAAGTCCTTCTAAAACCTTCTGGAATTGGAAGAAACATAAATTCCTTTTCAAATATGCTGTCAAACCAGCTGGCAAACCAACATTTTTTAATTTAATTCTATTAAATTTCTTCCTGCAGTTTGGATCCTTTTAAAAATCAGTCCTTTTACAGATTAAAAGGCTATCTGACACACCGGAAATGGGGTACATATTTGCTGAGAGCATAATGGCTCTCTCCAGGGACAGATGTGGTCACTAAAGCAATGACCAACCTCTTCTAATTATAGTTTTAGCAAGAACAATTAGTATATGTCAATGCTCATCCATTTAAGTTCAGTCGCATGTGGGAAACAGAGGGGGGAAAAGAACTAATCAATAATGCAGTGCAAAAGATAACTGCTTGCACCATATTTAACGTATTGATAGCAAACCTTTTTTAATTGTAGAATCTCCAAAATATTGTTTATGAAAAGTATTTACTAAATCTTCCAAAATTTTTCTTAAACTTTACAATCATATATACTGGAAATTCTTCAGCACATCAAGAAATTTCAAAGACCCTGAGGATACTAAAAACAGACATTCATGTGCAGCAGAGAATGAATCTTTGAGTTACAGTCTTAAAAAGTGTTTATTCATAAATCCCATGTATCTGTTACCCTTGTCTTTCCAAAGGCCATGAGCTCAGGAGGTACCACTTAAAGAACCTTGGTGAATTTCTGTAGTGCATCTTGTTTATGACACACACTGCTGCCTTGATGTAGTGGTGGAGGTAATGAATATTTGTAGATGTGGCCAATCAG
Organism: Rhincodon typus; assembly: GCF_021869965.1. Lineage (NCBI taxonomy): Eukaryota > Metazoa > Chordata > Chondrichthyes > Orectolobiformes > Rhincodontidae > Rhincodon > Rhincodon typus. The sequence goes on from NC_063342.1 coordinate 31,109,636, forward strand.
GCAGGCTGCTTTGTCCTGAAATATATCAAGCTTCTTGAGTGTTGTGGAGCTGTACGCATCCAGGTAAAGGGGAGTATTCCATCACACTCCTGACTTGTGCCTTGTTAATGATGGCCAGGCTTTGGGTAGTCAAAAAGTGAGTTACTTGTTGCAGTGCTCCAAGAGCAGGTCAGAAGCTAAGTGTTTATATGGCTAGTTCAATTCAGTTTCTGGTCAAAAGTAACACCAAGGATGTTGGTAGTAGGGTAATTCAGTGTGGTGGTTTAATTATTGCTTAATGAACAGTCACATGGCACTTGTCATACAACTGCAGTAGCCACTCAGTGCAAATGTGGACATTGTCCAGCTATTGCATCTAGAGTCGTAAGTGGTGCTAGAGATTATGCAACCATCAGTGAATATGCCTAGAATAGAGCTTGTGATGGTGAAAGGTCATTGAAGCAGCTGATGACATTTTTGTTCCTAAAGTTGTATAGAGAAGCTCAGCAGGTCAGGCAGCACCGGTGAAGGAAAAAAAAAGCAGAATCAACATTTTGGATCTGGTGACCCTTCCTCAGGAGCTCCTGAGGAAGGGTCACCAGATCCAAAACATTGACTCTGCTTTTTCTTTCACTGGTGCTGCCTGACCTGCTGAGCTTTTCCATACAACTTTGTTTTTGTTCCCAATTTACAGCATCTGCAGTTCTTTTGGTTTTTATGATGATATTCAGGCCTATGTCACTATGATCTCTAACATCCCACCCATAACCCCCTTATGTTAGGTCTTGTACCAAGCAGCTGAGAGGTATCACTGATTTTACTTTGAGCCACCCATCGATGTCATATTTGGCACAATAGTCTAGAGGTACAGGGCAGTCACACTCACTTTCCCTCTGCCCATACATAAATTAACTTCAGTAGCTGTATTACTTTAAACCTTTGGTATTGTCTTTATGTGTAGCCCAACATGATACATGTAGCATACAATTGAACAACGTTCATTTGTTGGAGGTGGTAGTCCCGTCCGGAGACACAATGCCTGGGGACCCAAGCGGATGTCACGGCGGAGCATGCTAATGTCTTGGTTGCCTAGATTGGTACCCTGACGTGAATGTGGAAGTGAGGGGGACAGTATGGAGAATGGTGGCAAGGAGGACAGATTAGGAGACGCTATATGGGAACAAAAAGAGGTTGCCACTTATTTGAACCTAGACAGAATTGAGAGAACATCTGATAACAGTCATTGCACACAATTAAATAGCAGTGAACAGAAGACAAAATCAAATCAACTTATTTGGACAACAAAAGATTTGAGTTTCTGGACTTCAGAAAGCAGAACTAAATACAAACAAGCTGACTTTAGGCTATAAAACCAGAATTGATTTTGTACAAGTAGCAGAGAGACTTTAAGGCAACTTTTTGGGAAAGAACAAAAGACAACTTCTTTCCTCCAAAACTATTCCAACCTGGGTGTAATCTGCAAAAAAATATATTTTAGAATTTACAGCATTCAACATATGATCATATTTGGATGGTGGAGTAGGTTCATAACTCATTGTTTCAATCCACTTTCCTTATCTAATCTGTATATCCCTCAATTTCTGAGATTAAAAATCTCATCTTCAGCCCTGGATAAACCCAATGAAGCATACATAACCGTGTGATAAGAATTTCAGAGATTCATAATAAAAACCAAAAAAAAAACTGCAGAATGCCAAAAAAATCAGGAACAACACAAAAAATTGCTGGAAAAGCTCAGCAGGTCTGGTAGCATCTGTGAAGGAGAAAACAGTTAGCATTTGGGGTCAGGTCACCAGACCCCAGACCCAAAACATTAACTTTTCTCCTTCAGCTGCTGCTGTTTTTGTGTCAGAGATTCATAATTCTGAGTGAAGATGTTTCTCCTGTTGCCAGTATGAACAGCCTCAAAACAATTAAGTATCAACCTGGTCAAGCTCCTTAAGAATCTGGAATGTTTCTATTACCTTTAATTCTTCTGAACCTGAAGATATTTAGTCCCAACTTTCTCAGCCTCTCATCATAGGATGAGAAAATTATCCCAGAGAACTGATCTATTTATCCTTTGCTGTAACACCAAAAAAAAGGGTACAGGGAAACTAATGCGTCAAAATTGGATTACCTAGAACTCTAGGTGTGAAGTTGTCAGCCATTCCCAGTGGCAGACAAAACAGAAGGATGCCTGTGAAAAGTCAAAGTTCTGACTGGTCACTCCAGATTAGCCAAGCTTATTGTGACCAATCAACTGGAATGGAGTTGAGCAACATTTCATGTTGCAATCATGGTCAAGACATCAGGTCTCTATTAAACCCAGCACAAAGGTTATAGCACCTATACAAAGCTCAACAATGGGCTACACTCAAAAGGATTTGAATGAATATTACCACAAAAGCAAAGATAGGGCAATCAAACCTAGAACTCCCTGGATTTAGGACAAGATAAAATTAAGCAGAGAATTCAAAACCAGTTACTACCCTTTTAGGAGAAATTCCTTTGTATCTTAGTTTTAAATGAGACCCCAGAAAGTAAATGCTGAAGTCTACTAATGGCATATTAATAGTAAAAACAGTAGTAAAAAAAACAGTAGTAAAAAAGGAGTAGAGCAGAGCAAAGCAAAGCAAAATAAGGAACCAAAGCCAAATTTACAGATGGAAGTATCAAACTTATTACACTTGTCTTTACTAAAGGAAAAAGTTACTTATGTCATGGCAAAAGGAGGAAACTGGCACGAGGAGGGTTCCAGATTCAAAGCATCAGAGGAGAGATGTTGCTACTTTCAGTTGAAAGGGCACCAAAACAAACAGAATACAATACATCCCAGAACAAAGGATGTGGGAATGGATATCAGAAACACATTGGTCATAATCTTGTCTTCCCAGGAATCAGGGTGGTACCATTGGACTGGGGTTTATGCCCTTCTGAAAAAGGTTACAAGGAGAAGCCCAGTGGTTTTTGGCCACAGTTTAACTTTAGTAGGGAACCAATTAGGATAGAATGAATGAACAACCACATGGACAATTAGGAGCTAGGGAGAACCAACATGGATCCCATGAAAAATTCATGTTTAACCAACTTGGAAGTTGAAGAGTGAAGGAAGGGTTAATGCTGCTGTGCACACGCACTTCCAAAGGGCATACAATGCAATAATACAGACTAGAGAAAAGTTCAGGCTGTGAAATAAATGGAACAGCATCAGATACAAAAAAAAACTCAGTAAAAAGTGTTAGAGTTATTTTTTCCAGGCTGGAGGAAAGTTCAAATTAGAGTTCCCCTACAGTTGGCACTGTGACCCTTTCCCCAATTTATGGGAAATGATCAGGATCTTCAAACTTAGGGGATGTTTTAAAGTTTGAGGATAATGCAAGTGGTTCCAAGACCCACTTTACAAAGACATTTGTACAGAAAATATCTATCATCACTCTTGTATGCAAAAGGTCTTGGTGCTGTCAGCAGACAAAAAAGTGATAATGCATAGATATTAGCCAGATGCAATATTGTTCTACATTTGTTCTAAGAGATTGGTGGCACATCTCAATCTCTTTCTCTTCCCCCACCACACCAACAGCTAATATTATGGCTATTTTCTCCTGGTTTTCTCACTTCAGCTGAGCAGAGCTTGGAAACAAAGATGGCATCATACAGCAAAGGGATGGGCTGAAAGCTCATCGAATGCACACCAGCTCTCTATAGCACAATCCAGTTAACCCCATTTAAATGATCTAAAAACAGGCTGCTTAACTTTCTACCAGCCTGGAAAGTTTGACTGCAAGTTAGTCAAGTAATAGAATTATCTGCTTGATGGGGTTTAGCTTTCTTTAGTCATCTTCAGTGTGATCACATGTCCATTTGTCCAGAAACATTTGTGCCCATTAGAATCAGTTAGCAATTCAGAAATTTTACTTCATTAAATCAAGGCACTTAATCCTTGCTGTTACATCACCATTCTAACCCACCTTCAAAGTTCAAACACCACAGTCGTAACATAAAAATGGTTTTATTTCATTAACATTTTTAGTGTCACATTTGCTGAATACCATAAATTTTTTCAGACATGGAAGGCTTAATTTGTGGAAATTAGATGTTGAACATTCACTAGTTTACAGAACTTCAGACAATGGATTTCACTTATAAATCAGGTGCAGGGTTGAGTGCTTCGCAAGAAATACAAGACAACAGCAACTTTTGGTTAGGACATTTGACTTGGAAAAAGTCCCCAGGCATATCATGTCACATGTACAATTTGTCACACTGGTTCACGTTTAAAACCCTTCCTGAAATCTAACCTTTAGGGAAAATTCAAAGGAGACAGACAGGTTGATTTTTTCTGATTAGACATGGTAATAATATTGGCAGGTCTGCTGAGGGTCAAGGAATAGAATCTTAAATTGTTAAACACAAGTTTCCAATTGACAGCAATGCTGGCTTATTAGGTTCTATCTTGTAGGCCAGCATTGGACTTAACTGAAGCAATGAAGTGTACTGGATATCAAATTTAGTAGTTTTGAAACAAATACAAAAAAAGCTCTATTCCATTGGCAAGTTCAAGCAATTAATTTTCAACAGTTGGTTAATTGGTCACATTCATGGGAGGTGCTACTTTTTAAAAATTTCAAAGCAAAGTTTCTAGAACAAGTTTTGTGAATCAGCTCTGAAGAGAATAAATGTTTGTGACTTTGATTTTCATAAGACCTTGGAATTGGGACATTAAAACCAGCTGTTTAACTCGAGTGGATGCTTATCTAAATGTAAAAAAAAGCAGATTCCAACTTTTGGGAAAAATCTAATATGATAAAGTATACAAATGCAAAATAAAGACAAAGTGTTAACCTTACAGGTAAGTGCACAGTTAAGCGTAGAAATGAATTGAAGAAATTCATTAGCACCCTTGTGTACAAGAAATAAAGCTGAGTTAATGCCAGAGGAATATTTATATAATTAGAATGGCTAAATTATGTTTGATGATCTTTTATGTAGTCAATATAGTGTCAGTGTAGGCTCAGTTACATTTCAGATATCACCTTTCAAATGTGCCCATTCCCATTTCCCTCATGAACCCAAAAGCAGAACCACTCCAGAAAATACTGTTCTTGCATTTAACTGCTCAACCATTAAAGACTGGCCAGTCGGTTTCCTCATGATCGGAATCCTCAAGATCAGTCAATAACTGGTCCTCATTTATTGAAGTATAAGAGGTCCTCACTGAGTGATAGGATATCCTATTTGGTAATTTACTAGGTATTAAATAGCTTAACACTTGAGCAAATTGTAGCATTGTAAACTCCTCTAAACTACCAATTGCAGATCAAGAGATGGCGAAGACCATATTGAACTTAACACTCCAAAATAATAAATAAATTTCCCCACCATCCATTGTCAGTCAACAGGTAAAATTTTAGAACAGGTCATGGTCAGCTTATACTGGTGGAAACAACTTGACTAATACTGCAAGTTTCGATCGTTATTATTTTTACACAGCCAGAGTCATTTAAGAAGAAAAGCCCACAAAAATTGAAGCAGAAGCAAGCATCTTGCTTGGTGATGCTTCAGAAGGCAGCAGTTAAGTTCTGCTAAAAAAGGTTCCTTTTTAAGTAGGCAGTCCATTTGCTTTGATGTTTCCCACCACAGGATGGTATTTCACATGATCTGACGAGGCATACCATAACCAGTCATACCAGACTGGGAGGCTCCTTTGTTACTTCCCATCTGCAAACCTATAACACTTTGTCCCTTTCGTAGCTGCTCATCAGAAAATGCTCGCTTATTACCCTGAGCTTTCCTGTTAGAAAAAAAAAGTAGTAATTACTACATACCAGGCAACAGAATACACAAAAATAAAGGCACAGTTCATATTTAAATGAAATTGACATGTGTATCTTGAATATAACCAAAAGCATTTCAGATGGGAGGGCCAACAAGTAGTGACTGAGAAGATCATGCAAGAATCTTTGGAAGAGCTCCTATTGACATCATGAGTTCAAAAGTGATGTGCTTCACAGGAGGGCTCATGGGGAGTATTAATCAGGTGACTTTTCCCACCCTTGTTCGATTTAACAATTCTTTCATAGCCTTATATTTTTTAAGATAGTGGGAATTTGATTGTTGTGCAACAATAGTACTTGGTCTGTTTGGAGGATATTTAGGAAACCTCTGTTGGCCAGTAATAACTATTTTCTTTAAGTTACAGGTAAGATCTGTTCAAGTATTTGTTTTTTTTTTTAAAATCCAGTAATCACTAGGGGGTTTAGGAGTGGCAGGTGACATGCTTCTCCCAAGACCTCCTTGACAACTACATTTACAGGTGGACACTTCCTGTTGCTCTTCTTGGAAGACGTGGATAAGTTGGAGCAGCATACAGGCGTTTTATGGATAGGTGTTCAGGGATGTGGTCACACCAAACGTTCAGCCAGATTCATAGGTAACAACACATCCCTGCCAATTTGAAAAGGACCCATTAATTCCTACTGTTTCCTCTCTGCTAGTTTTCCATCCATCTCAGTACACTGCCCGCTCCACCCCACCCCAACCAATCCTATGCACTTCAACCTCTTATGCAGAGGTTTGTCAAAGCATTTGTCAGTCCAAATATAATCACATTGACTGGCTCCCTCTTGTCAACTCAACTGTTTAGAGCTTCATGAAATTTCAACAGTTAGGCTGAAAGTTGGAAAGCAGGATCCCTAGGATTGTAATCTCAGGATTACTCCCCATGCCACATGCTAGTGAGGCCAAAGAGGAAGACAGTACAACTGGATACATGGCTAAAAAGGAGCTGGTGTGGAATAGAGGGATTCAGATATCTGGATCAGAGGACAGGTGGGAATTTGGAACAAAAGGTTGTACCTAATGAATAACCTGCAGAGTTTTTGTTTGTGCCACTCAGGCATGTTTAAACTCTTGCATGGCAAGGGTGGGAACCCAAGGAGAAGGTAGAGTTGATAGGTTGAGCAAGCAGGCTAGTTGAATGAACAAGATGAGACTATATAAAAAGAAACCAGGAGAAATAATATGATGAAGAACAGGATAGAGCATACAGCAAAAGTTAGAGTTCTTTATACAAATAGAGTTGAAGGAACAAGCTAAATTAGCAGCAGTCACACTGAAATTGGTAACTATGATATAGTAGCCAGGAGGGATACAGAAAAGCAGTTGAAGGGGTGGGTTAGTGTGTCAGATTAGGAACAGAATTCTATGGTGAGGGAGGACGTAATGAAGGTAACGCTAGATCAATTATTACACAGAGGCCAGTGTGCAAGATATTCTTTTATTGCAAGCAGAAAAGAAAAAAACTGAACAGATACTAGCAAGTTAACATAAGAACACAAGACATAAGAACTAGGAGCAGGAGTAGGCCATCTGGCCCCTTGAGCCTGCCCCACCATTTAATAAGATCATGGCTGATCTGAGACTCAGCTCCACTTACCCACCCACTCACTCACCATAACCCTTAATTCCTTTACTGTTCAAAAATTTATCTAGCCTTGCCTTAAAAACAGTGAGGTAGCTTCAACCGCTTCACTGGTCAGGGAATTCCACAGATTCACAACCCTTTGGGTGAAGTTCCTCCTGACCTCACTCCTACATCTGCCTCCCTTTATTTTGAGGCGATGCCCTCTAGTCCTAGTTTCACCTGCTAGCGGAAACAACCTCCCTGCCTCCACCTTATCTATTCCCTTCATAATGTTTCTATAAGATCTCCCCTCATTCTTCTGAATTCCAATGAGTATAATCCCAGTCTACTCAGCCTCCTCATAATCCAACCCTCAACTCTGGAATCAACTTGAGTGAATCTCCTCTGCACCCCTTCCAGTGCTAGTATATCCCTGCTCAAGTAAGGAGACCAAAACTGCATACACTACTTGGTGTGGCCTCACCAGGACCCTATACAGCTGCAGCATAGCCTCCCTGTTTTTAAACTCCATCCCTCGAGCAATGGCAGACAAAATTCCATTTGCCTTTTAATTACCTGCTGCACCTGCAATTCTACTTTTAGCGATTCAGGCACAAGGACACCCAAGTCCTCTACACAGCAGCGTGCTGCAATTTTTTACCATTTAAAACAGTCCATTTTGCTGTTATTCCTACCAAAATGGATGACCTCAGACTTATCAACATTGTACTCCATCTGCCAGACCTTTGCCCACTATCTATATCCCTCTGCAGACTGTGTCTTCTGCACACTTTGCTCTACCACTCATCTTAGTGTCATCTGCAAATTTTGAAACATCACACTTAGCCCCCAACTCCAAATCATCTATGTAAATTGTAAACAATTGCAGTCCCAACACTGATCCCTGAGGCACACCACTAGCCACTGACTGCCAACCAGAAAGACACCCACTTACCCCTACTCCTTGTTTTCTACTAGTCAACCAATCCTCTATCCATGCCAATACATTACCTGTAATACTGTGCAACTTTATCTTGTGTAGCATCTCGTCAAATGCCTTCTGAAATCCAGATACACCACATCCACAGGCTCCCCATTGCCCACCATGCAAGTAATGTCCTCAAAAGAATTCCACCAAATTAGTTAAACATGACCTACCCTTCATGAACCCATGCTGGGTGTTCCCAATGGGACAATTTATATCCAGATGTCTTGATATTTCTTCCTTAATGATGATTCAAGCATTTTCCCCACTACCAAAGTTAAGCTAATTGGCCTATAGTTACCTGCTTTTTGTCTACTTCCTTTAAACAGTGGCATCACAGTGGCCATTTTCCAATCTGCAGGAACCACCAGTGAATTTTGGTAAATAATTGCTAATGCATTTGCTATTCCTGCCCCCACCCAAATCACCTCTTTTAGGCTCCTGGGATGCATTTCATCAGGGCCAGGAGACTTGTCTACCTTTAGCTTGCCCAGCACTGCCTCCTTAGTGATAGCGATAGCTTCTAGGTCCGCACCTGCTATAACCTTCTTGCCATCAGTTTTCAGCATGTTATTTGTGTCTTCCACTGTGAAGACCAACACGAAGTAACTGTTTAATGCCTTGGCTATTTCCTCATTCCCAGTTATTAAATTGGCCTTCTCATCCTCTAAAGGACCAATGTTTACCTTTGCCACTCTTATGATTTATATATTTATAGAAACTTTTGCTGCCTGTTTTTATATTCTGAGCTAGTTTACTCTCATAATCTATCTTAATTTTCTTTATAACTTTTATTGTGGCTTTCTGTTGGCCTTTAAAGATTTCCCAGTCAACTAGTTTCCCACTACTCTGCTTTTTGTAGGTTTTTTTTTCCCCCCCCCAATCTGACACTTTCCTTTATTTCCTTAGGATGTCCATGGCTGGCCCTCTTTTCCTACAGTTCTTCCTTATCACTGGAATATACTTCTGCTGAGCACTGAAAAATAGTTTTGGAAGTCCTCCACTGTTCCTCAATTGACCCACCATAGTTTTAGCTCCCATTCTACCTTGGCTAACTCCTCCCTCATTCCTTCATAGTCTCCTTTAAGCACAGGACACAGGTACTAGATTTAACCTTCTCACACTCCATCTGTATTTTAAATTCAGCCATACTGTGATTGCTCCTTCCGAGAGGATCCCTAACTGTGAGATCATTAATTATTCCTGTCTCATTACACAAGACTAGATCTAGGATAGCTTACTCCTTCGTAGGGTCCATTACATTAAAGAGTTAATAGAATGGTTTGATTTGAACTAATTTAGAATACTTACTTATGGAACCAGTTGGGATCACCACAATAATACCCATCATCTTTAGTAACTGCTACACTACCCAAAGCCATTAGAGTTCTTTGAACTGCAGCCAAATCTTTTCCTAAGAGAGAAAGAAAAAAAGTCATCTTTTAAAAAGGTATGAGCTTAACTGAAGAATTGAAATTCCAGACAAAATGCCAGGGCATTAGGGTATGTATTTGAGGAAAATGTCAGTGTTAAGTCAGAATGTGTTTAAAAATGAAAGGCAGTTGACAAGCCCAATTTAAAAATAACAATTTTTTAAACTACACTAAGCATTCTTTCCATTTCAAGTTTAAAATCGCTTCCAAAAATGTTTTCAGGCAAGCAGTTTGTTCATTATGTTCCGTCTAGCCAAAAGAAAAAAGTTAACCACGTTGGGTCATTATCAGTTTAGATTGAAAGTGATACATGAAATCAAGTTATAATTACTTATAGGCATATAAATATGGCACATAACCGATTGGGCCAAGTAGTCAGGGGGTTGGCAAAAGCCTTCCAGGACAGTAGAAAGCAACTTTTCACCTTAGGTGAAAGGAGTGTAACAGGGAGGCATAGTTTTAAAAAGGTGAAAGGCAGGAGGTTTAGAAGGGATTAGAGGAAAAACCCTTTTCCACCCAGAGAATGGTGGGAGTAAGGAATGGTATTGAGAGGCAGGAAACCACACTTAAATGCACTTGGGCAAGCCTTTGAAGTGTCATAACATTTATGACTACAGAACTATTGTGTTTAGTATATTTTTGACAGCACAGACTTGATGAGCCAAAAGGGCCTCATATGTACTGCATGATTCTATGATTATGAAATGCTACACAGACAAACTGGAACAATCAAGATCTTTGGCATTCCAATTGTCACCTTATTCCTCAAAGTTCCCCTCCTCTTTAGGATGCACAATCACATTACTAGGAATGTTGGAAAAACCTGGTATCAGCAACTTGCCAATGCCATTGTAGCCATTTGCAAGGTGACTAGCCTATGACAGCAGCATGCAACTTTTCACGGGCATTCACTAGTGGAAAAAGAGTGTTAAGTGGTTATTTGCACATCATAGAGTAAAGAAATTTAGACCCAAGTAATAGTAATAATTGAATTTCCCTTCCCCCACCACAACCAATCAGCAAAGAAGCAAACACCAATAGGAATTAAGATACAAAAAGTCAATTGTCATGATGGGCTTTTCCCATGTGATAACAAAGGAAAGCCACAATACATGTTGTAAAAATTTTTGGCTTAGAAATTTATTCAAGTGGCAGATTGTGCAGCATTGGTTTGTTTCAAAGGACTTGCATTTAAGTTTGACAATCATCCATTGGTTATTTAGTAAAATGACCATTTTGATCAAACTATTATTAAAAACCCATTAAAAGACAGCTAATCATCCCATCGAATTAGGCTTTCCCTAGACATTCAAATAAACCTACCCAAGTCAGTTCTGGTTTCCTCCCCAGAAGACAATAAATCCATAGTCATTTGAGAATCAAAGAAAAAAAATCAGTGAATTGTTAGTACTGACTACCTTCCCACAAGTCCACAGTCTGGAAGATATCCATTGTTGCAACACCATAAGCCTCAGCAGCTTTCAGAAATTGAGAAATCTGTTCCATCTGTTTAAAGGCCATTTTAGATTCTTGGATTTTTTTAATTGGCTCTTCATCTTTTGGATAAAGGCTGTTTATAACTTTACATAATAACTAAGAGAGAAAACATTAGTAACACATCAAAACATGATCTGAATTCAGAGAAGAACATTAAAGCTTTCATTTGGTTATTAAACAGCAGTGGAGTGTTATTGGTGGAAAGAGATCTCCAAGAGGAGCTAAGCTTTGCTCCCAAACCTAATAAAATAGAAATTTAAGGTAGGGAAAATACAGCTGTGAAACTGTCATTTGTCACTTATACAAATCTACGATGTGAGCTTGCCCAAAAGGGAGATAGATATCAATTAGTGACAAATTGATGATTTCCTTCAAATTCACAAGGCAAATGAAATATCTCCTTACAGCAAGCTAATTTTAAAACCAGGCAAAGTACATTTGGTAGAGAGATAGAACGAACAGCAGATGCTGGAGAATCTGAGATAACAAGGTGTAGAGCTGGATGAACACTGCAGGCCAAGCAGCAGGAAAGATGATGATGTTTTGGGTCTGGACCCTTCTTCAGAAATGGGGAGGGGAAGGCAGATGGAAGATGGATAAGAGGAGCAGATAGGTGGAGGGGAGACAGACAGGTCAAGGAGGCAGGGATGGAGCCAGTAAAGGAGACAGTGTAGGTGGGGAGTGGTCAGTCAAGGAGGCTGGTAGGTAGGAGTGGATAGGTGGGAGAAAGGACAGGCAGGTTAGGGAGGTGGGGATGAGCTGGGCTGTGGTCAGGGGATGGAGATTTTGAAGCTTGTGAAATCCACATTGAGACCATTGGGCTGCAGGTGGGCTGCAGGGTTCCCAAGTGAAACATGAGGTGCTGTTCCTGCAACCTTCGGGTGACATTGTTGTGGCACTGGAGGCAGCCCAGGATGGACATGTCGTCCAAACAGTGGGAGGGGGAGTTGAAGTGGTTCGCAACTGGGAGGTGCAGTTGTTGGTCGCCAACCAAGCGTAGGTGTTCCACAAAGCAAAGCAGTCTCCAAGCCTCAGCTTGGTTTCCCCGATGTAGAGGCGGCCACATCAGGAACAGTGGATGCAGTATACCACATTAGCAGATGTGCAGGTGAACATCTGTTGTTTGATGTGGAAGGTCTTCTTGGGGCCTTGGATGGGGGCGGGGTGGAAGGAAGGTGTAGGAGCAGTACACTTTGTGACACTTGCATCTTTCAAATAATTTAAAAAAGTTATGGGTACCCACATGGATCCTTTAGGCTTACCTTCTCTAGGATATTGTTCCAGTTCTTTTCCAGTCCCCCCCACTCCACTTTTTCAATAGATTAATGGCAATATTTGCTGTTTGCTGCACTTACCCACATTTGCTTTGCTTCCAATTGTCAACCTTCTCTCACCTTTACATGTTCCACTCAACTCCTTTCCTTTGTAGGCCATCTGTGTTTCTGCAGATGTTGCTAACAGATATTCGCTGCAAAGGTTACTGATTTCTACAGCTACCATTCCTCACACCATGTTGAATGGATTTTATCCTCAATCCAGTTTCTGTTGCATGCATTCTCATGCTTAGTCTTCATGAAAACATTTTTTGCCTCCCCATAATGAAGATCACACCATGATCTTTCACTGTGGCTGATGGCCCTTTAAAAACAGACATATTCTAGTTCTTATACTTCTGTGCACACCTTAATCCCTCAGAACAGAAGGATTTCCCCCACTTATAGCTACTCTCCAACCACAGTTTAGCAGATTTACCACAATTTTTGCCAAGCATCTCCCTCCCCTACAATTCGAGAGACTATTCCCTCTACAACACCTCATCCCACCCCATTATTCAATCGAACACCATCTGACTATATTATTTCACATATGCAGAATAGATACATCACCTGTTCTTTTACTGCCTCACTCCACTAGCCATGGCCACAAACACTTCCCATAAAGAGCATACTACAGCCATATTTGTTCAACACAAAAACAGACCCTTCGGTCCAGCTTGTCCATGCCAACTAGATGTTGTGAATTAATCTAGTTTCATATCCCTCTAAACCTTTCCTATTCATACCCATCCAGATGCCTTTTAAATGTTGTAATCACACCAGCCTCCACCACCTCCTCTGGTAACTCATTCCACACACGCACCACTGTGATGTTGCCCCACTGTTCACTTAAAGCAGTATTAAAGTGTAGTAGGCTTTATTCACTGTTCACAGTAGCAACTTAACCATCTAAAAAAAAAAGCAAAGGACAATGAATACATGGGAACGTTAACTCCAAATTCTCCAAGCCATCCATCATCTTGACTTGGAACTATAATCATTGCTTCACTGGTGCTAGGAATTCCCTCCCTAATAGAATTGTTGGTATAACTACACCAAATGTTTTGATGGTTTGAGAAGGCAGCTCACCACTATCACCACCTGCCCAAGGGGAATTAGGAATGGGCAACAAATGCTGACCCAGTCAGCGATGCTCGGTTGTGAGAAAGAACAAGAAAACTCCAATGCATTTGCATTGGGAGTGCACCACACTGCTGGATTTGCCATTGTTCTGATCAAAAGTTAATCATCTGAGTCCTCATCTGATCTCAGGCGACTCAGAAATAGAACCCTGGCATTATATGGCTGAGCAGAACAAGTTTTGTTTGCTGCGCTACCAATATTTATCCCTCAGATCAATTTGATCATCACGGTGCTATTTTTGCAATTTTGTTGTATGCACATGAAGGTTCCCACCATCAACAGTGACTAGATAACACAGCCTCAAAGTGTTTTACGGCCATCGGAAGCAATGCTGAAAAAGGTAGCCCAAAAATGCACGTTTTACTCCTAAACATACAATCACACCTATAATTAGATACTTTTCTTTACACGTCAACCTGACGAGCCAAAATTGTGGCTAACCCTCATAATTCAAACTGTTTTAAAGTGTATTTTAAAAAAGGGACAAATTCTCCTTACCTTTGCAACCGGTTTGTGTACCCAAAAGAGTGCATTGTTTTAGTCAGGAAATTTGAAGTAACTCAATCTTGACGTAGCATTCCTTCCTACTGTAGTACTGAGAAGGATCTAAATCTATTCTATGGGTGCTGTTTGACCCCAGGAGCGTTTCTAGTACTTTTGTCCAATCTAAATTGCACAAATAGGGAATAGCAATATTTCAACTACTCATTTGTATCTTGACAAGTCTAAGGATTACAACAGCATGACATCCAAGCCTAATTCAGTCCTCAACTAGCATTCAGAGCGAAGAAAACATTGTATTTTGTCCTCACGTACCTGGGTTAGGCAAGAGGAAAAACATTTATTACTTCCTGTATTTCCAGTACAGACTGGAATTAGTCATTTCTGTTCCTAAGTCTGCATCTACATGACAAGTTTCAAATCAAGAATACTGTTTAGTGTATTATGATGTCAGTGAGTTAACTTATGAAGTGTTATCACTGAATAAACTGGACTTGTTAAAGTCCTACAAATAAAAAAAAAACCAAAAAACTTGAAATGCCAGTCTAGACTTTGACCTGCTACTCAGAAGTCCATGTTACAACTGAAATCAAACCACAAATGCACGCTTTTGTTTAAAGTCATTTTTCCCAGCATTTTCTTTAGGTGTACTTATCTGGACAACTTCCCAAAAGCTTCCTCCAATGGGTAATACAGAATTTGTCATATCCAATACAAGCCAAGTGTCAGACAAATCATTGAGTTGTGGCCTCTGCAATCCTGTATCAGTTATAATTAGGTTGTTATTTATGTCTTTGAAAAATTCCATAATTTACTTACACGAACCAAGTAATTAGAAAGATTTGTATAAGCTCTCTAGGCTCATTCCACAACAGTTAAAGCACATCAGCATCTGCCAACCTATAATCTACATGGAGTGATCTTTGTAAGAAGATTTATGTTCAGTGACTGTTACTTAAGTCAAAGTGGCAAATACTGTTGAGCCCTGATATCAATTAAGTGATGATAACAATGGAGTTATTCATTTTATCTAAACTACATCTTGTCTTTGCATTCTAAACTTGTTATGCTTGACAACATTTATAGAATATAGTTCATCGAGAATGATGAGTTATATATACTTACAGCACCATTCATCAGCCACTTTTGAAAGTGTACTTTTCCAGGATCTGGACGACTTGCATTCCCACCACATTGTGCAATGATCCAAGCTACTAGTCGTTCTTCTAATTCAGAATCATATTTCTGTTCAATCTTTTGCTCAACCTCTCTGCTCAGGCCATAGCTTGGTCCTCTATTCGCCATTTCTGAAGTCTAGAAATACAAACGATTTAATATTTACAGCACCTCTGTACACAAACTCACACCAATATATTACATATCTGCACCATATGCATGCACAGCACAAAATACAGGGCCATGGTATGATGAAAATGTTGGCTTGCCCACATTGTGGGAGTCAGATCATTGTTTAAAAAACCCAAGCTTCAGGATAAACAAAAAGCAGTAACCCCAAAGACCAGTGTCCAATTTAGATATTTTTGGTAGTAGCATTAATGCAAAATTAAATTTAATAGTAATACTTGCAGCCCTGACAGCAAATCAGTCTATATTATGGACAAAGCACCTAAGGCTGCAGTATTTTCCTTGGATTTCCTTCAAGGCCATCCTCAAAATTATACAAGTGTAACAATTCCCTTTACAGACATTTTTGACAGAAGCACAGCCAATTTAAAACAGATTCATTTTCCCAGAAAATAATTTCATCTGTAGGGAATATTTAGAGGCCAACATAATTTCAGGTTTTTGCTTTGAAATTGAATAGCCGAATACAAAAAAAAAGTGTTGTATCAGCCCCCAAAGATGGTTGCATTTAGTAATTTAAGAGAAGAATAGCAAATAGTTTATGATACTTTTACTATTCAACTAGGAAGTAAGCACAGGTACAAGAAAAATAAGTTTATAGCCTTAATTTTCAGCTGATTCATCACAAATCCATTTCAATAAGTTGCGAGTAATGAACTGGCACCAAAACTTCCACAGAATGAGAAACAAATCTGAGGACAAGGCTGACAAAAAGGTTGAATGAAGGCAGGAAACAACTCAGGACTGCTCAGCAGTCAATGAAAAAGCTGCACTGTGATAAAGTATCAACTGAAATATAAATTGTTCTCCCTCCACAAGTGCTGCCAGACATACTGAGTATTTCCAGCATTTTCTGCTTTTAAATTTTCCAAAGGAAAAAAAAATGGAAGTGCTGAAAATGCAAAGAACAGACTAGGTATAGACACATGAAAGTGCAGAGGCAGCAAGAAAGCTTGTGACAAGTGGTTAATTAGAAGACTCAAAAAGTGAAGTGAACAGCAGGGGCTGTGAAATTATGCTGCCTTTGTAACTGTTTAAGTGGAGAAAGGTTAAGCCACAATACAACCTGAAGGCAAAAAGACTAGCAAGCGGCAGGTTACAGAA
>NC_063342.1:31131363-31175976 GCF_021869965.1 Rhincodon typus
TGGCCTGCTGTGTTCGTCCAGCCCTGCACCTTGTCGTCTCAGGTTCTCCAGCATCTGCAGTTCCTACTATCTCTGATTCAGAAAACCTGACATTGGCATCCCAAAGTCTCAGCCCTAAAAAAAAAAAAATCACCTCTGTTAGTCAGTGTTACTAGACTAGTGCATTTTCTTCCAGTTGCCCCATTTGGCTATATTATTAGTGCTCAAATTATTTAGAGTCAAGTCACTTTCCTTCACCACCCCCATCCCACCCCAAAAAGCATTGAAAATTTGCAACAATCTCCTTGAAAAGGATGCTGGGTCAGTTGAAGTTTCAGGTTGAGCTCAATAGATTGTTAGATGTAGGTAACAAGGAATTTGGACTGAATTCCAAGTAAAATGAAGTTGCATGAGGGAACAGCTGTGATTTAATAGAACGGTGGAAAAAGGTTCAAAGGCTGAAAGAGGAGCACTGGGCTACTTCTGTTTTTAGTTTGTAAAGTTATCACCTTTAAAACAATAGCACAAAAGTCAACTTTTTAAACTGTCACTGTCAAATGCAATTCTCAAAATGCAGTCAGTCAATTTAACTTTAATGTAAATGGTTTTCCAGAAACAAAATGCAGCTACAAGAGAAACTTGCTTGGGGCTATTTTGCAGCATTTTAATCAAACATGTCACCATGTACTACTGGATTCTGAAGGGTCTGTTCTGCCCTTGTTGACACTATCAAAATTATTCAAAAGCCAAAAAAAAATCAAATCAGTGATTCACCCAAGAAAGTTATAGTCATAATTAGTTACACCATGCCTTGTGAACAAAGCATTTGACTGGTTGGATCAATATTTGCTGGCAGAATTGGACATTCAGAACAGACTGCTAAATACAACAGCATGCATTTGTTCGTTTCTGGATCAGCAAGCAATGGGAATTCAATGCATTTAATGCGATTTGGCAATTGCAAAAAATCTCCAAATGAACACTGACCCTAGCAATGAAACCATTAATCTTGAAATTAAAGTGTAAAATTCAGTATAAAACCACGGCTTGTAGAGGTAGGCCATTCAGCCCAGTAAGTCTGCTCTGGCCATGATCACATTGAATGGCAATCAGAATCCACAACTCCACTTTCCTACCTTTTTACTATAACCCTCGATTCCTTTATTCTCAGCTTCACTGATACATGACCCAGCCTCACCGTTAAAGAATTCCACAGATTACCCTCAAGAAATGCCTCATCTGTATCTTAGATGTGGTACCCCTCACTCAGGGTTATGCCCTCCTGTGCTAGACTATCACAAGGGAATAACAGCAGCCTCTCCATTTTCCTAGAATCAGTAAAGGTTACCTCATTTTTCTAAACTCCAATACCCAGGATCAACCTAGTGAACCCTTATTTGGACTCCCTCCAATGCGAATACTTTTTCCTTAGACAAGGGGACCAAAACTGTTCACAATATTCCATCTGTGGTCTGATTGGTGCCTTGTACAGTTTTAGCAAAGCTTTTAGTTTTAATACTACATTCCCTTTGAGTGAAATGGCCAACGTTCTATTTGCCTTCCCTATCAACCAAACCCAAATACTGGCTTTTCACGTGATTTATGCACAAGGACTCCAATTGTTTTGCATTGTAGTTATCTGCATTTAAGTGATATTCAGTTCATCTATCCTTTGTACCAGAGTGCATTATCTCGATTTTTCCAGATCATGTTGCACCTGCTGAACCTGTCTATATCCCACTGCAGACTCATCTTCACCACTTGCCTTCTCACCTATTCTTGTCAGCCATAAGCTTGGCTGTAGTATATTCACTTTCCTCATGCAAATTATTTCACACAGTTGTGGCCCCAGCACTGATCCCTGGGGCACTCTACTAGTTACAGGTCGCTATCCCAAGAATGCCCTTTATCCTGACCCTATTAGTTAGCCAATCATCTATCCATGCTAATACGCTAGCATCCCCCACCAATGAATATCATTGACTGAAGTATAAATGGCACTTTATCAAATGCCTTCTGCAAATCCAAATATATTAAAACCAATGCTTCTTGTTTATCTATCCAACTTATTACCTCAAAGAACTCAAAGTTTGTCAGGCACAATTTTCCCTTCAGGAAGCTACACAGAAAGTAAAGCAGACTCAAAGTGCTCTGCTATTACTTCCTTTTAAAATAGACTTACATTTACCCAAAAACAGATGTTAAGCTTGCTGGGATTTTTGCCTCCTTCCTTTTTGAAGGAAGGTACTACATTGGCAATTTTCCAATCCTCAGGTACTTCTCCAGAATTAAGGATTCTTGGAAAATTACTATTAGTGTATCCAGTATCTTAGTTACTTTAAATATCCTTGGATGCACCCCATCAGGCCCAGGAAACCTAGAGTTCCATTGGATTCCCTAGTACTTTTTGATCTAGTGATAGCTATTGTATTTATTTCTTCTGCCTTCTCCCCACTTCCCACCCACTCTTGATTTGGTATTTTTGGAATGTTATTAGTGTCTTCTACCACAAAGAAAGCAATTTATTCAGCTTCTGTATTTCCTGGCTCCCCATTATTATTTCCCCAGCCTCATTCTCTAAATGAGAATATGTTCACATTGGTCTTTTTTTTATATATATTTAAAAGCAGCTCTTGCTATCCACTTTGATATTAATTTAGTTTCTCACTTCCCCCCACCGCCACCAATCCCAGGCCCCTTGTTGGTTTTTAAAACAAGGGGAAGAAATTCTCCCAATCCTCTGGGCTACCATTAATCTTTACCATTTTGTATTTTGATACTATCCTTCTCTTTCCTGGCTAACCATGGTTGGTTTATCCCACTCCCAGAATTCTCCTTTCTCACTGATAATATTGGCACAGAAGGTTGAATTATTTTCTTAAACACTTACCATTTTTCCCTCAACTGTCTTTACCACTAAACTGCTTTCTAATCCACTCCAAGTAACTCCACCATCATTTACATTATTCATCTTTAAGTTTAACACAGTTGCTTCTCACTCATTTCTCCCCATCAAATTCTACCATGCTATGATCACTGTTTCCTACAGAGAATCTTTTTCCTCAAAAAAAAACATTTAATTAAACCTGCTTCATTGCACATCCCTGATCCAAAATAGCCCCATTCCCATTTGGATCCACAAAAATTGTTCCACGAAAACTGTCTAGAGAATAATACAAATTCTCTCATGGCTACTTTTGCCAATCTACGTTTTAAAAAAAATGGTTAAATCATGCATGATTAGCATACTGCCTAGTTACATGCCCTCTACCTCCCAATTTATTCTTTGTTCTACCATATAGCTACTGTTAGAGAGCCTATAGACTTCACCTAAAGTGCCTTTTTTCCTTTTGTTTCTTACCTCCACCTATTTCACCTACCTTCCAATCCAAGGTCACTTCTTGCCATCCTAATCATTCCATCTCAAAGTTACTCTACCATTTCCTTCCCATTTGTCCTTTCGAAAAAGGGGAAAAATACATACCCCAAATATTTTAGTTCCCAGCTTTATCTTGTAATTACATACAAGGTTATAAAATAACTGAATTAATGGCATGACTAAAAGCTAGTCAGTCATTTATTTTCTTCCAAATACTATATGCATTCAAGTAAGTTACCAATTTTTATTTTGTACTTTTCTTCCTCTCTTCTCCTCTCTCCCCCCTTTACCCTATTCACTGCTGGTTTCCTACATTTGTACACACTGTTCCTTCCTCTCCCACCCTGAGCATCATTATACCATGAGTTGCTCTGTAAAACTACCAAATCCTTTTGCATTCTAAGTCTACTTTCACCCCTCCTACACTTCTTCCCCCACACACCCAAAAATCAGTTCACATTCTTAATGTAAGATTCACTAGGACACTGGTCCTAGCACAGTTCAAAATGAAACCCATGCATTGGAACAGTTCCCTTTTCTAAAGTACAAAGCACCAGTGCCCTAAAAGTTTATGATCATTGTTAATACAAAATATCATTTCTGGCTTTGCACAGGTTTAAAGAGTAGTCTTAAAGAATCCAGTGCTTAAAAAAATTCAAATACTGTCATCTGATTTAATTCAAAAAAGGTGGTGGTCATTCAAACTCAAACAAATGAATTGAGGATTGGGAATCAAAATCTGGAAGAGTCAATCTGAAATTCTAATTCACATGCATGTATAGCTTTGCGAGAAAGTAAGCTCCAGATGTCCACTGACTATTATTGCCAATTAAATCATGCAGCTTTGGTGCAGGACAGACATTTTATACAAATTTAAAGACCAAGTAGGTACATGCCACTGATGTTAGGTAATATTTAGTGCATAAACAGCCTATTATCACCAATATTTGGTCTGTCATACTGTGACATTAGTTATTTCACTAATCTAACCAGTAACAGGCCATTTTAGGCCTTCCTCCCCCTCATTTCAAGATCACCAAATTCCACTGCCCCCTCCCCCAAAAAAAATCAGATATCGCTATCTGTCCTCTGACCATATACTGAAATCCTTTTTCATGCATTGATCAAAATGCCAACGTTTGTGGGGAAAAGGGAAGCGGTCAGACGTTGTGCTATATTTTCTCCCTAAACTGTTACCAGTGCTTTAAAAGCTGTGTACATATACGATCAAAGTGACTAACACCTACAACATTATTTCAACACTGAAGCTGTTTTACAGTTTTCATTTGAAATATCTAGATATATATTGACACACGCAAGTTAAGGGAGCGCATGGTCAGCACCAACAAACTGGACATCAGCCAGTGCGGGATTATCCCAGAAAGCGAAAAATAACTAATCGACAAATGAGACCATCTCCATATACTTAGACTTTTGCAAGAGTTCATGTAATTATTCGATTTGTGTTGAAAACAGTGGAGTGTGAACGTCCTAGTATCGCTACAAGACACGTTCATGAATTAGTTCCTCTGTTACAGAATATTTCTCTATCTTCATAACGATTGGCTTCTCTCGCACGACTGCATTTTAAAAGCAACATTGCGCCCCATCTGATTTTCGCATTCCAGGGTAATTCTAATTTCCCCCCCCCTACTAACCTGAAACGGAGACGTGCACAAATCCACACGACTAACAAATATGAACACCAGGGAAAGGCACAGACCTCAGGAATCAGCTGTGGGAGACAGAAAGGGAGCTGTTAAAAAGAGCTCAGCCCAGGAGACCTCAGAAGAACCGGTTATGGTGTGGAATAGACACACCCAACGGGCTCACTGATTGATCGGATACACACGGTTCAGATGCGGGATGCAGCTGATTGTGATAATGCAGCTCCTTTTCCGGTTGCGTTTCTCACCCGCCCCGGCTGGATGGCGAGTGGACAAAATTAAAGCCGTGACCTTCATCACAAGCCTGCACGTTGTCCCGTCACCAGCAGACAATCAGTCAACGCAACCTGAATAAATAAATCTGAATTGGGTTTGGGAAGCAACGTGGTTTACCACCTTTGATGTTTAAGATAGATGTTTCGTTCAGAATATTGTGCTTTCAAGGTCTAATTTTAAAAATATAATCCAGCAAATTAACAGTGAACACCATTAATAATTCAAATATTGCGCTTGAGATAATTAATTGTTCTCAATTTGACATAAATGTCAATTATTTATTAATCTAAAATGTCAGACAGAGATCATTAGTTGATTAGTTCAATTTGTGCATTTTCTAAAAAAAACACTTGCACTTCCATGAAAAATATAGAAATTGATTATAAAATAGAAGCACACGAGCTTTTGATTAATTTGATCCACTTCACCCTGATATCAAGAAACCTCTGAAGGCACTAGATACTACAGAGGCTATAACTCTAACGAAATTCTGATAATAGTGCTGAAGACCTGCTGCAGCAGCCTACTTTCAATCATCAGCAACATGATGCTATCTAATGCACTGACTCAGCAATAACCTGCTCACATTCATAGAATCATTATAGAATCCCTACGTGTACAGTGTGTACAGTGTCTGCCTGGATTTCCTAAGGGTGTTCTGGTTTCCTCCTAGAGTCCAAAGATGTGCAGGCTAGGTGGATTAGCTGTGGGAAATGGGGGTTACAGGGTGGGATGCTCTTTGGAGGGTCATTATGGACTCGATGGACTGAATGGCCTGTTTCCCTGCTGTACAGATTCTATGATCCTACACAATATTCAGCACTATTCATGACTCCTCAGATCCTAAAGCAGTCTGTGTCCCAATGTAATAACACCTTGCCAAAGTTCAAGCTTAGACTGACAAGTGGCAAGTGTGATATAAACTATAATATATATAGTTTAGAAACATACGAACAGGAGTAGGCCATTCAGCCCCTCAAGCCTGTTCTGCTACTCAAGCAGATCATGGATGATCTGTGGCCTAACTCTATATTCATTCCTATGGCCCATATCCTTCATACCTTTGCTTAACATAAATTTAACTTTTTCTGATTTAAATTTAACAACTGATCTGGCATCAGCTGCTGAATGTGGGAAAGTGTGAGGTGATGCACTTTGGCAGGAAGAATAGAGACATAGACTATTTTCTAAATGTTTTGGAAATCTGAAGCACAAAGGGACTTTATGTTCAAGTTCAGGATTCTCTTAAGGTTAACATGCATGTTCAGCTGGTAATTAGGAAGGCAAATGCAATGCTAGCATTCATTTCAAAATGGCTAGAATATAAGAGCAGAGATGTACTACTGAGACTGTATAAGCGTCAAGTCAGACCACATTTGGAATATTGTGAGGAATTTTTGGCCCTGTATCTATAGAAGGATGCAGTGACATTGGAGCGAGTCCACAGGAGTGGATGATCCTGGAGATGAAGGGCTTGTTATATGAGCAGTGGTTGAGAGTTGTGTGGCTATATTTGATGCAATTCAGAAGGATAAAGGGGGATCTCATTGAAATATGCAGAATATTGAGAGGCCTGAATAAAGTGAAGAAGAGTTTTCCACCAATAAGAGAGACTAGGACCCAAGGGCACAGCCTCAGAGTGAAGTGACGACCCTTAAGAATAGAGATAAGGAGAAATTTCTTCAGCCGGAGGGTGATGAATCCGTGTAATTCATCGCCACAGAGGGCCATGGAGGCCAAGTCATTGAGTGTATTTAAGACAGAGATATCTAGATTCTTGATTGTTAGGGGGTTCAAAGGTTACAGGGATAAAGCAGGACAATGGGTTGAGAAATATACAGCCTTGATCAAATGGCAGAGCAGACTTGATTTGCTGAATGGCCTAATTCTGCTATACATCTTATGGCCCAAGCCAGGTTTCAGACTGGGATCTTATTTGTCCAGCAAGAAGATCATCTGAGATCAAAACACCATTTACCTGATATGAGTGCCAGGAAATGCCCATCTCCAGTGAGTGAATCTAACCATCTCCCCTTGACTTTCAAAGGCATTACAATCACTGAACACTGTATTATCAACATCTTTGGGGTCATCATTAACCCAAAACTGAATTGCACTGGCTATAAAGGTACTGTGACTACAAGAGAAAATTGTTTCATTGAAACAAGTAACTCAACTCCTGATTCAAACCTGCCTATCATCTAAAAGTGGCACAAGCCACAAATCAGGAGTGTGATCAATTACTCCCCATTTGCATGGATGAGTGCAGTTCCAACAACAATCAAGAAACCAGAGATAAATTAGGTCCAAGCAACCTGCTTGACTGACACCCCATCCATCACTTTTCAACATTTCCTCCCTACACCACTGTCGTACAGTGGCAACACTGTTTACTATCCACAAGATACGCTGCAATGACTCACCAAGATTGCTTAGTTGGCATTGTCCAAACCCTCGATTTCCACTACCAAAAAAAAGGACAGGGCAGCAAATACATGGGAACACCACCTGCAAGTTGCCTTCCAAGCCAAACACCATCCTTACTTGGAATTATGTTGCTGTTCTTGCACTATTGCTGTGTCAAAATCCTGAAAATCCCTTCCTAATAATACTGTAGTGGTTCGCAAAGACGCCTCACCACTACCCTCTCAAGAGTGAATAGGGATAGGCATAACATGGTGTCCCAGCCTGTAATGTCCACTTCCCATGGACAAACAAAACAATACCTACTGTGAGTACACACACGTAACCACTACACCCAACTCCACAGCTGCCTCTCAAGTTTCACATACCATTTCAGTGTCTGCTTGGCCACATTGGAAAAATAAAAGACATCACAAAATAGACTTTTCAAACCAAATTTTAAAAAACACAATTAACCATTCTGTGTGTTTGTTTTTGTGCTTTTCCCTGTCCTCGTGCATCTACACAGTGCTGCCTCAATGGTTGCAGCATAGCAGGTGGAAGGCCGCTGCCAAATTTCAGAGGTAGAGACTGGAGATAATTTTAGAGAATGACCTCAAACAGAACTGGCACTGGAATGCTTGTGTTTTAGACTGTGCCACCTTCACATAGACAGTGACAATGTGGTTTGGCTGGCCAACAGGTGCAGCAAGTATACTGGCAAAATGATCAATGTTGGGAGGAAGAAACCTGGCATCCTGAGGGAGATCAGCAAGTTTGTGTTCCATGGAGCCAATGCTATTTCTTTGGTATGGCCCCTCAGAAATCCTCGTAACATATTGGAGGACAGATTGCTAGACAGCTGTGATGCCCTGCATGCCACTTTCTACACTGTTATAACAGCAATCTGAGCTTTTGTAATATCTTTATTGATTTCCAATGCAGCATATTGTGACTTCTGATGAAAATTGCTTGTGCTGCATTGGCAGATTTCCAGATGCAGCAAGTATTTTGTTATGACATAATCTTTAGCTGCCTTCTGACCAATAGAAGTTCTGTTTCTTCTGCAGCAGAACCTTTATGAGACCTCACCCTTTAGTTAACTGGCATTTTGCAATACTTCTGTCTGCCCTTACTGCAGGTCACTCATGCCAGGCATCTCGTTACATTCAGATCTATTCAATGCTCTAAGCAATAAACTGTTTCTGTATCTTAGTTGATCACTCCAAGGGTGAATTGAGTGATTATGTGTCTCTAGGACTACTATCTTAGAGTCACAGAGATGTACAGCACAGAAACAGACTCTTCAGTCCAACTTGTCCATGCCAACCAGCTATCCTAAATAAATCTAGTCCCATTTGCCAGCATTTGGCCCATTTGTCTCTAAACCCTTCCTATTCAGACACCCATCCAGATGCCCCATGGTGGCTCAGTGGTTAGCAATACTGCCTCATGGTGCTAGGGACCCAGGTTCAATTCCACCCTTGGGTGACTGTCTGTGTGGTGTTTGCACATTCTCCCCGTGTCTGCGTGGGTTTCCTCCAGGTGCTCCGGTTTCCTCCCACAGTCCAAAGATGTGTGGGCTGGGTGGATTGGCCATACTAAATTGCCTGTAGTGTAGATTAGGTGGGTTATAGGAGGATGGGTGGGATTCTCTGAGGGTCAGTGTGGACTTGTTGGGCAGAAGGACCTGTTTCCACACAGTAGGGATTCTATGATCTATGAAATGCTGTAACTGTACCAGTCTCTGGCAGCTCATTCCATACACACACCACCCTCTGCGTGGAAAAAGTTGCCCTTTAAATCTTTCCCCTCTCACCTTAAACCTATGCTTCAATTTTGGACTCAGCCAGCCCTGGGAAAAAAACCTTGTCTATTACCCTATGCATGCCCCTGATGGTTTTAAAAGCCTCAATACGATCACCCTTCAGCCCCTGATGCTCCAGGGAAAATAGCCCTAGCCTATTCAGCCTCTCCCATAACTCAAACCATCCAAACCTGGCAACATCCTTGTAAATCTTTTCTGAACCCTTTCAAGTTTCACAACATCCTTCCTATAGCAGGAAGACTAGAATTGCACACAGTATTCCAATAGTGGCCGAATCAATGTTCTGTACTGCCACAATATGACCTCCCAACTCCCATGCTGAATGCACTGACCAATGAAGGCAAGCATACAAAAGGCCTTCTTTACTATCCTATCTAAGTGTCACTCCACTTTCAAGGAACCATGAACCTGCACTCCAAGGTTCTTTGTTCAGCAACACTCCCCAGGACCTCACTATTAAGTGTATAAGTCCTGCCATCATGCTGTTTGGGCAAGCTATACATCCTGGGCATCTGGTAAGGTACAGAGATACGGTTATGATTCTAAGTGGGTTTTGGGTATGAGATGTATGCTTATGTCAAAATACCATCATCATTCCATTCAACCCCTCTACAGGCCCAAACCTCTGCAATGGCCATTTATCAATGGCTAATACCATCTCCACCATGGTGTTAGAACATACAGGGAGGCTTATTAGCTTCTGCCTCCAGTTGTATGACAACATGGTCTAATGTAGTTAGGCCACACCTAGAGTATTGCGTTCAATTCTGATTGCCTCATTACTGGAAAGATGTGGAAGTTTTGGAAGGGTGCAGAAGTTGTTCAACAGGATGCTAAATAAAAACTGAAAGAACTGCGGATGCTGCAAATCATGAACAGAAACAAAGTTGCTGGAAAAGCTCAGCAGGTCTGGCAGCTTCTGTGAAGGGAAAAACAGAGTTAACGTTTCGGGTCCAGTGACCCTTCCTCCGTTCTGAGGACCCGAAACGTTAACTCTGTTTTCCCTTCACAGATGCTGCCAGACCTGCTGAGCTTTTCCAGCAACTTTGTTTCTGTTCCTCTGTTTAACAGGATGCTCCCTGGATTAGAGGGTATGAGCTGTAAGGAGAGGCTAGAATAACTCAGATTATTTTCACTGGATCATTGGAGGCTGAGGGAAGAATCGATAGAAGTCTATAAAATTGGGAGATGCATAGATATGGTTGACAGTCAGAATCTTTTTCCCAGAGTCAAAGTGTCTAATACTAGGGGGCATGCATTTAAGGTGGGAGGAGGAATATTTAAAGGAAATGTGAGGGGCAAGTTTTTTACACAGAGGGCGGTAGGAGTCTGGAACGTGCTGCCATGGATGGTGGTGGAGGCAGATATGATAGGGGTATTTAAGGGACTTTTAGATAAGCAAATGAATATGCAAGGAATGGAGGGATATGGATCAAGGGCAGGCAGAAGAGATTAATTTAATTTGGCATCTTGGGCCAAAAGGCTTGTTCCTCCACTGTACTGTTCTGTGTTCTATGTTCTATAACCTGCAAGCAAGACAAGGTTGTGTCCGTAAGGGTCATGTCATCTGTGTGATGTGGCTGTCATGGTTGATTAGCTGACTAGTTGAGAGTTGTGGGTGTGAACCTTAAAGCAGTTCTGTATGAGCATGAGATGAAGCTTATGAACATAATATATCGCACCTTTTTGATGGAGACTTATGGTTGGTGACTTGATGATTTGTGATATAAGCAGGTCAGTGACATAGTTGGTAGGATATTGCATTTAAAGACACAGTCACTGACCTAGATCACTCCTGTAAGGGCACTGATGTTTTTGCAGCACTGAGATCCTCAGAGATAGACCACTAGCATTGATCATTGCAGCTATTTGTATGCAATGCGTATGTAGAGGATCGAGCAAATGCAGGAGGATATTTTAAGATATCATTCATTCCACTTCCTCCATCAAGACTCCCAATGCACCATCCAAAAAACTTGGAACTTACCGTCTTGAACCTCCTGCAATGGTTTGTCAGCTCCTGTTCCAGTCAAAATTCACCTCCCCATTGTGCAATCCAGACTGGTTTTAACTAATGCCAATTACTTACAATATTAACTTCCAGTGAAGACATCCAGCTAAATAATATTGCTGGCTGGACACTGAAATGATTTAAAACAGCAAGCAGAATGAAATTGGCAATGTTGCCTGCATTGCAGTTAAAAAGACATGAGTTATCACTCATTGCAGTCCCTGTGCCTGTTTTCTTGGGCTGTTGAATTTAGTCCCCATATTATTTAAAATGTAATTAAAGATTTTTGTCTTTATTCCTTAGGCTCGATTAAGGAAGGAATCACAGAAATATACCAACCTTCAATCTAGGTCTTCAAATTTTGTTGCGTTAGAGGGTGACTTTGTAAATAGCTGTTGGGGCCACCAATACATTTTACTTCTATATTACACCATCATTTCAAGCAACAATAGAATAGCAATGCAGAAAGGAAAATACATGTTTTTTACCAGGAAAGATACCTTTAATTATTATTTAATTAATTCATAATTATTTAATAATTCTACATTCTCATGGAAAGCTGGTTGCAGTATTGACCAGACTGCACTTTTTTTGCCATCTGAAGGGTTTTCTCAAAGCACAGAATTTTATTGAAGAAACAGATTCGAATCCTGATTCCACAGAATTAGTACTCATTAATATGCATCTGATCCATGGTCATGAATACAAAATTGCAACGCGGTAAATTACTTTTAACCTGGGAGCCATCGCAACTTCCTGTTTAATAACAATCCTTGGGGCCACCTTACAAAGAAATATTGAGCATCAATCATGTTTTTGGCAGTATTCTCATCAAGCAGGCCAATCACTACTTCAAATAAAGGGTCTCAAACAGATGGGAAAAGAGTGTTGCCTCAAAAATTATTGCCATCTGACTATTGTGCAACTTTACCATTCAAGGCAGATACTGAACCTATGCAAGGATGTGCCTGCTTAAAATTATATGATGATGCAGCTGAGAAAAGGACCATTCATCCTAACTTTGGCTGTTTGACAAGATGAGTTTCAACCAGTTTCACTCCCCTGACCCTTTTTACATAGTTCTGAAAAATGTTTTCATTCAAGAATTTTATCAATTTTGTCCACTATCATTCCAAACAGTGCATTCCAAATCATCATGAATCACTGTGTAAAAGAAAATTCTCATGTCATTTCTGGTTCTTTTTCTGATCACCCTTAATCTATCTTTTTTGATTACTCAGCCTCCTGCCACTGGAAACATTTTCTATTTATTTACTCTTATCAAAAACCCTTCATAATTTTGAGTATCTTTATTCAAACAGAGATGGCATATTCTCTACTTGCCTTGATCCATGTAAGACGAACAACTAGCTTAAAAAATAAGAGGTCACCCATTTAAAGCAAAGATGAGGAGAAATTTCTTCTCATGAAAGATCATGAGTCTTTGAAATTCTTCTTCAAAAGGTAGTGGAAGCAGGGTCTTTGAATATTTTTAAAGCAGAGGTAGATTCTTGATAAGTGGTGGGGCAGGGAAAGTAATTGGAGATAATGTGGAGTAATCAGATCAGATCTAATTAATTGGCAGATCACGCTTGGAGTGATGACGCTTGCTCCCAATTAACAAGTTTTCAAGTTGAAAACAATGAGAATAAAGCTTCCGAATTGACTTGCATCTGATTCACCACCTCAAACATTCACTCCCTTCTCCACCAGCTACAGTAACAGCAGTGTGAACAGTCTAAAACACTGTAGCTACTTGTCAAGATTTCTTTGACAGCACAGAAGTACAAGACCAGGAGATGCATATCTGCAATTTTCTCTCTAAGCCACACACCATCTTGGCTTGGAATCCATTTGCGCTTTTACTTCGCTTGATCACTAATTAATGTAGTAGGCACTTGGTTCATATCGAGAATAATAAGAAACTGAGTCAGCAGGATTCAAACATAGAACAAGAAACCCTGAAGGATTTCAAATTCATTATCTCAACCACTTGGCTACAGCTACAAACCCAGTTTCCTTCATCATCAGTGGTCAAAGTCCTGGAACTCCATCTCAAACAGCAATGTGGAACTACACCGTGGAACCACATAGAACAGTTCAAGAAGGTGGCTCATTATCACTTTCTCAAGGACAGTTAGGGATACAGTAACTTGCCAGCTATGCTTACATATGAAAGAAAATAGAAAAATTGCAAAAGTTTCCCTTCTCCATTCTCTACATGCAGCTTAAGTCTTGCATCTATTTACGATTTTAGTTCATCTCCCCTGCACTATTTCTAACACAATGATATCCTTACTAAGTTCTGTGATCCAGAATGGGAGACAGCGCTGCAGCAGAATTCCACACCAGTCACTTATAATATTTTTATAACTCCATCGTTTTTGCACTCATGCCTCTATTAATAAAGTCAGCGGTCCCTATAAGCTTCTGCAACAGCCTTCTCAGTTGTCCTGTCACCTTTGTGTATATACTCTCAGATTTCTCTGTTCTTGTGCCATCTTTAAATCATATTAGTTTGATTACATAAACTTTCCACATTTTTCCCACTAAAATGGACGCCTTCAAATTTCTCTGTTAAATAGCACCAGTGATGGTTTGCCTATTTCACTAGCCTCCCTGCCTCCCCTGTCATCTGTTACTGTTCTCCTATTTTTTCTCTATATTTCCCAGTTTTGTTTCATTTACAATTTTTAATATGATGCCAGGAATCTATCAAAAAAAGCTGACACCACTAATGCTATCTTTGCCTTCAAAAACAGCTCTTCACCATTACTTTTCTGATGAAGGGTCTAGGCCCGAAACGTCAGCCTCTCTGCTCCTATGATGCTGCTTGGCCTGCTGTGTTCATCCAGCCCTGCACCTTGTTGTCTCTCTTCACCATTACTTACTGCTTTCTGTCCTTTATTCAATACAGTATCCATACTACAACTGCCTCTAATTCAGTGAACATCATTTTTTAAAACGTGTTTGTGATATTTTATAAAGGACACAATATTCATCAAATCTATTACTTCATTAAATAATTCAAACAGGTTGCAATTTTTAAAAAAAGTACTGGGGTCTTGTGGTGCAGTGATAGTGTCCCTACCTTTAGGACAGCAGGTTTGACTTCAAATTCTACCTCAGGATGTGATGCCCATGGAGGGTTTTTTTTGTGTAAAAACAAAACTGCTTAACAGTAAGATTGTTAAGGCTGTAACTGATGAGACTTTCACTTAATTGCCTGTTCCAAGTAAATTATGACTTGGCAATACGCTCCCTGTAACATGGCCAATCTCTTCCATTTCTTGACTTTTATTGATACCAATGTATTCCTTTGCTGCAACTTAGTCAATCCCATTCCAAGAAAACCCACAGCTACATAAGTGAAATTTAAAAATCCCAACATCAAGGCATGTGTGCTTATTGAGCTTTATTTCAGTTCACTGTTGTGAAAGTGTCATTCGCTACCTAACCTTATGCTGCCTCAGTGATCTTCCAGTGTATAGAGTAAGTGTATAGCTGGCTGTCAAAAGCCAGTGAATGCTTCACTAAATACAGGTGGACAAGTATCTTTTATAGGGCCATGAAATGGCCCTGCAGTTGGTGGTGCCCCACTTTATGTTGTCTTAACTAAATCCACAAAGTACATTCCCATTTCAGTGGGATCACACATACATTTTCAGCATGTGATTCCGTTTCAAATAAATAATCCCTTAGAGTGCTCTATGATGTGTGTGCAAACAGGCTGTTCGGCAACAGCAATGTCATACTGTTTACTAGAAAAACAGATGGATAGTAAATTGTTTTTTGCTCCTGTGGCATGTAAGGTTTAATTTAATGTCTCCTGTGCTGGATTTGTGATTGATTTATCCTTTATTTGAAGTATTTATGGATTGGAAGGCAGGAAATTAGAATTTGGTGTTTGTAAAATGCTAGGGTGGAAAGCAGTGCGTGGTCCCTTTACAAGATGATGTGCTTTTTCTATGCTTGGAGATTCAAAAAGAATGTCTATGGGCAGCAGCTTGTGGGTTTGCAGGTTCATTGAGCACCGCAATTGAAACATTTGTATCAAAAAGCCCTACAGGTAGCAGGCTACGCAGCAGTTTTGTTTTGTTATCAAGACAACAGGTTTTGATTTTAGCCAATCAATTTGAATCAGGCACTTAGAGACCAAAAACCAATTAAATTTAAATCTGATGTTTTGACCACATAGGACCAATCGTGTAAGATATTGAGATGTCATCAAGGGTCTTTTAGCACACACACAAAGCCAGGCAGTTTCTCATAGTGTCAGCTGTAACCAGTCAATGGGTGGATATTTTGCTGCATCACCATGCTGAGTGTCACATGTGCAACATATGCCAGCGGCTGGAGTAGCAAACCCACACGTGCTTCAACCAAATGACCATGCCTCAAAGTCAGAGGGAGTAGCGCTCAGGCACATTCCCTTCAGACAGGGTGTTAAAGACACACTCCAATATTAGTCCAGGGACTTGAGCAGAGTCAGTCAGCCGCTGAGGATGGTCAGGGTCAGGACCCTCTTATTAGGAGGGGAGGTGCTACTTGTCAGGCACCCGCTACCAGTCTTTGCTCTTTCTGCCCTTCTATGAATAATCTTCTCCTGGAATGAGGGGAAGAGAAGGGATTAAGTGACAAGAAAGTGAATCACAGAGCTGTTAGTGCTGGTGCAAATGGAGAAGGAATGTGATTTCCTAAGGAAATGTGTGGGCAGCACTGAGGTCGTGCAGGGTTAATGGTATGGGGAGCTGGAGTGGGTAGGAGCGAGAGAGAGAAGATATTGCATGTAACTGAGTGGCACAACATTAACATTTTTAGGAAGTGTGTGCAGTAGCAGAGATAGTAAGAGGTAATGGGGAGAAAATGGTATCACATTCTCTAGTCAAGCAGGGAAAATAGACCTTCTTGTGGTACTACTGGATGTTGGTCTGGATAGCTGAGATCACAACAAGCTGGGTGGCAACTTCTGGCCAGACTGGCATGGTCTAGTGTCCTAACTTCCACTGCTGGTCCTGGGGGATGTGGAAGGTCACCCTCTGCACCTCTATGCTTATCTGGTCTGATTCACAGCAACATGGTTGACTCTTAACCATCCTGTGGGCAATTAGGGATGACCAATAAATGCTTGCCCAAACAGTGATGCTCACATCCCGCAAATGAATTTTTTAAAAGTATGTACAAATAGGATATGTTATAAATTATAAATACCAAGTTTTTATACAACCTCAATCGATCTCTCTCGGCACTAATTTCTGCTCTGGCAAAGTTGTGCTTTGAGTTGTACGACTGCACTGTCAATTCCTATTTGTATTAAAAGGTACATGACTTTACTTACTGTGCATCATTTGTTCTTTTTTGTATGGAATTACATCATTACACAAATTTGTATGCAATAGATCAAGTACTCACAAGTACAAAGATCCATTGTCCTTCAGAATCTATGCCAACAGACTTACAAAACATCACATAAAGAGAAAGAAAGCATATATTTTTGGATAAGAGAAAAAACTTTACGGTAAAAGTTGATCGTACTCCTGTTTGGTAATAATGAACAACTCTTTATAGACGAGCTTTACACAATCTGAGTAAGTAAGATCCTGCCTCCAGGCAATGTCGGTGACAATTTTTCATAGATGCAATTAACAAGCCAAACTGTTCCACCATGTCTTCATGATAAATCTACTTGTTTTAATGTCCAAAATTAACCAGAAAGTTAGCAAGAACATTCTTAGTGGTGAAGGCTACTATATCTTCATATAAAATTCCTAGGACAATCCTTTATTGAAATAATCCATCCAGCAGCAGCAAATCTTACAAATTTTAGTGGTGACAAATATGCCACCAGTGGAAATCAATAGGTCTCATCCTGTAAAATAAAAGCATGGAAAGCATTTACATGATAATCCTCATAACAATTTGTGTTCTGAAGAAGGGTCACTGGACCTGAAACGTTAAATCTGATTTCTCTCCACAGATGCTGCCAGATCTGCTAAGTTTTCCCAGCAATTTCTGGTTTCATTTCTGATTTCCAGCATCTGCAATTCTTTCAGTTTTTGAAGTAATTTATTTTGTTCAATTTTGTGAAATTCTGTCAAACAAACAGTCATGAGCCTTGGGGTAAAACGTTTTCTTTATACATTTAAAATTTCAAATATCCTTCATATTTAACAATGAAATAAATTCTTGTAGTTAAGACAAGTAGATAACAGTTTATAGGCAAAACAATTTAGCAAACAAACTGATTATATGCACTTCAGCAATTCTAGAATATCTGAACAAGACTTTGAATACAAGATTGGTAGAATATAATTTTAGACATTACATAACGAAGAATATCAATTTAAGGTACATGCTACTCAAGAATAATGTAGAAGCAAACCATCACAGCTACTGCATCAGTGAATTGATCACTTCTCTGTAGAACCCATTTAGATTTCCCTCTTGGACTTCCTATGTGCACTAACTTCACTGCACAAATTTGCTTTTGTTATCCTGAGAAATGATCATTATCACCTTTTTCTTACTTATTTACTAAATACTGTTACAGTAGTTGTAAGGCATGTGCCTTGAGTGAAGTCATGATCGAATTTGTTAATCTTTTCATAGATTCCTAAGTGGCATCTACCAAATGGATTTTACAAATAGACTATCTGGAATGTTTGTCTTCAAAATTCAGATTACATCAAGTGAAATTAAATATTTAAATAAGATGATTTTTCTGATTTGTACCAATATGCAATTACAATCCATTTTTCCTTATTTAAGGCAAATGACAGGCATTGCAGATAATTGAGCTTGCATATTTACATACTTGGAAATACACACAGGTTATTACATAATTTTGATATTTTCAAAGGTTGCATATAAAGCAAACAGAAGCTATAGTTCGATAATCTTGACCTAAATATAAAATGAGCGACAATAAAATAATTAGCAAAGCTGAAAACAGGTTCCATTGGTCTATATTATATATATATATATAAAGTGAAAACATCAATTGCAGAATTCAGACTTGGTAGCAAAATGTAATTGTTAGAATAGTCAATGAAGCTTTGATTGCAGTATATTTCTATCAGCTTTATTTGGAATGCCATCTAGTGAGGGAATTTTAAATATATAGAGTGAAACCTATGTTCTAATTCTTTGAACTAAGGGTGTCTGACTGAAGTCTGCATGGCTCTACTCATAGAAGTCCTCTGCATCACAATGAAATTACAGTCCTGTAAAGTTTATCCTTTAAATAAAAAATGTCCTATTGTACATAGAGTTATTTTATTCAGACATGGAGAGAAGCCCAGCCTCAAGTTATCTTTCTACTACTCTGGGGTCCTTACAACCCTAATGTGTGATTTTTGTCCTTAACCAATCACTTCATCACAGCAATTTAAGGACAATTCTTTTATTGCGTCCTCCAGCTCCCTATGAAGAGTTAGACACTCAGACATTTCACTTAGTCAGGAACCTTATTGTCTGTCGGGTATCAGACATTAATTCTTAAGGCTGTTGATAAGGCCATCTAACCAGACTAAATGTTTTAACTCCTTATCAGACTATTGAACCAAAGAATGATTCACCATTCACCAAGGTACCTCCAATTATATTCTCACATGAGTTAGCTTACTCCTCTTAGCAAGAAGTTTTGCTAAACACAATTAATATGGCTATTTAAGTATCTGGTCAGCTGCTCACCCACCATTGCAGATATATCATGTGGTCACATTCTCTTTTCCTACACTAACCAAAGACCCCTGGACTGGTGTAACTGTCGTGTCCAATAATACGCTTTCTTTAGTTCATCCATGAGATGTAGCTGTAACTGGCTGAGTCAGCAGTTAATGCCCATCTCTAGTTACCCTGGAGGAGGAGGTGGTGATTTGCCTACTTAAAAGACTATGGTCCGTGCACCGTATGTAGACCCACAATGCTGTTCGGGAATTCCAAGCTAGTTACAGACTAGTTTCCAGAGAAGTGTAATTTAAGCAATTTGGGGGAAAAAGGCATAGTGAATTAATTAGCTAGTAATTAAACATGAGATACTAGAGCTGAACTTCAAATGAGACTGCAAATAGCAACACAATAGTTGGCAGTGGTTGTCTTGCAAAAAAAAATTACAAGCAACATTCTACTTCAGTCAGTAAGGGACAAAATAGCAACTAAAAAAAATCAGTTTAGCATAAAGCTAGAAAGAAAAAAAAAGTCACAAAATATATTATTTTTGCACAGGCATTCACCGCAGAGGCCTTCATCCATGCATTAGTTAATGGCTGTGACCACAGTACGTAAATACAAAGGCTGTCTCTTCAAATTTTTCATTTATGTGCTGACAAGGGGTTAACTATCTGCTTTTATAATAGAATTCACATACAAAACTACTAAAATAATTTTTTCAAGATATGTGGGTATTACTGGTATGGCCAACCTGTGCAGTCCATCTCTAATCACACTTGAGGTCGTGGATAGTGAGCTACCTTTTAGAACTACTACAGTTGAATTGGTGCAGGTATACCCACAGTGATGTGAGGAAGGGAGTTGCAGGACTTTTATCCAGCAAGTGAAGGAACAGCAATTTAGTTCCAAATTGGACAGCATGTGGTTTGGAGGGAAATGTGAAATGACAGCACTCCCACACGTTTGCTGGCCTTGTCCGTTCAGCTTGGTAGAAGTGGTGTGGAAGGTGCTGCTAAGGAGAATCAATGAGCTGCTGCATGCATTTTGCACATGGTGCAGACCTGACACTGTGTTATGTGTGAATGTTTAAATTGATGGATGGGGCCCAATCAAGTGGACTGCATTGTCATGGATGTTGCTGGAGCTGCAGCCATCAAATAAGTGAATATCATGCTTAAACTGTGTCTTGTAGAGGATGGGGAGGCTTTGTAGCTTTGAGTCAAGAGATTACTTGCCTCAGAATTCCTGCTCTCTGACCTGTTCTTGTATCTACAGTATTTATGTTCTGGTCTAAATCAGTTTTTGGTCAATCGTAACCCCAGAATGTTGACAGTAGAGAATTCAGTGAAATAACACCAGAGGCCAGTATCCCATCACCATGTCACCCTTCATTTACACACGAACAGTCCTTGATTTCTGTACTGCCTCTTCAGAGTCAGCTATCAGAGTGTCAGTATCTCTGCCACTTCCCTTCTTATTTGTCACCCAGGGCTCTCTGATTTAACTAGAATAACAGCCCCAATCAGGGAACTTGCATTCCACGAAATCCACCTGGATGACCTTGTTACAATCACTCCAATGCCCTTAAACATCAGGGGGAGATGGTTAGATTTTCTTCTTGGAGACGATCATTGCTACTGTGTGAAATAAAAGTTACTTGAACTTTTCAGTCCAAGCCTGAACACTGTTCAGCTCTTGCTGTTATGAGCACAGATAGTTTCAGTATCTTTAAAGTTACAAATGATAATGCAATTAACTGCAAATATCTGCCCTTTTTACCTAGTGATGGATGGAAGGTGCCATTGATAAAGCAACTGAGGTTGGGTTTAGGACATAAACCAAAGATCTCCTGCAGAATATCAGGAGGCTCAGATGATTGGCTTCCAACAAACACAACCACCTTCTTTTATACTTAGTATGACTCCAACTATTGAGGAGTTTCTCCACCCTTCCATTTCCAAGTGACCTAGATTTTACCAAGTTTCCTTAATATAACACTCAGTCAAATACTGTCTTCATGTAAAGGGCGACTAATCATGTTCTTTTCAGTTCAGCTCTTTTGTCCATGTTTGGACCTAGGCTGTAGAGAGATCTTGAGCCAAATGACCCCAGCATAACTCAAGCTAGGCACTGGGATCAGATTAGGGTTGACTAAATGCCACTTGATGCCACTGTCAGAAGGGTCTAGGCCCGAAACGTCAGCCTTCCTGCTCCTCTGATGCTGCTTGGCCTGCCGTGTTCATCCAGCTCTACACCTTGTTATCTCAGATTCTCCAGCATCTGCAGTTCCTACTACCTCTGAAACTATTTTCGATCACTTTGCTGATGATCAAGAGTAGACTTATGGGATAGTAATTGGCCAGACTGAGCAACTTTCCATGTTGGCGTACAAATGCCAGAGATTTAACTGTACTGGAACAGTTTGTGTAAGGGTCTAGTAATTTTTGGAGCACAAATCTTCAATACTACTGGAATGTGGCGATTATGGGCTCATATATCTTGCAGCATCCAGTGCCTTCAACTGCTTCTTGATATCAATTGGAGTCAATCAAATTGCCATCTGTGTTGGTGATTGCAGTGTGAGCATTGTCATTCCAGGTCAAACCTATTTGTTGCCGTTGCTTCTTCCCCTGCATTACCGACATTACATCCTCGACTCCTCTATCTCTCTCTGCTGACTTTCCCCCAGCCCCAAACTCATAAAAAGGGCAAGAATTTTAAAAAGTACAAATCAATGACATATTTTAAAATTTGAAATTTTATAGACATAAAACAATATATCTATTAGGAACAGACAATACAAAATCTGTGCTAATATACAAGAGGCAGCTCGTTCTCAAGTTGCGGCTACATTTATTTGACATCTTCTTTCTATTTTAACAGTTGCGACCTCTCTCCAGATTAGCAATAGTATTGAAGATTGTGCTCCAAACATTACTAGGCCCTTACCCAAGCTGTTCTACTACAGTTAAATCACTGTTTAGTATCCTTTTTTCTATCTTAACAGTTGGGACCTCTCTCCAGATTGGCCATTTTAACTCTTCTCAGCCTCTTTGGTGAAGACTGAAGCAAGGCATCAATTCAGCATCATCTCCTGAGACTTTATCTTGCTCATCTATTAAATGCCTGAAAGGTCTTGCTTTTATTAGAATGCTTTACTATTTTAGTTTTGAATCCTAAATACTGTACAATAATGTCAATTTTAATTACCCAAAATTTACAGAAACTAAAGCTGTTGATTATCTGAGCTATTCAGCAGGTATGCAACAAGCAATCTATGTAAATGTATGATTTGTCAAGCTTTTACAGATGTAAGAAGTGATCCATAAATATGACAAGTCTAAAAATCCAAAGTCTCTACTACTCAAATTTCATTTCACTAACATGCATTTCAAAATGCTGAATAGTGAAGAATGTTCCACTGTGTTCTTGTTTTGCAAGTTAATAAGTGATGGTAAAAGCCAGTGAATTAATTCTATTTATCAAATGGCATGGTTTTAAAGTAAAGCTTAGCCTCAATATAAGACCTTGCCTACATTGTCACCATGAAGCTCCAAAGCTTTCTGAAATCAGCTTTATGCTGTTATAGAAAATCTATTTCACTGTAGCATCATCCATAACGATAACACCTAAGTGAATAAAAACACTAATTTAACCAATCTTGCAGTAGGCAATATTTTGCAAAATGTCAGTGGTAGTGTATGTTTTGAATTATAACTCAAATGTGCAGACTACATTATTATTCTCCACATTCTCCAATTCTAGTCGGTAGTCCAGATAATTGCACGAGTGATCTGGAGTGGAAGATACTGAAAATTTCCAGAGTAGGCATATTTTGCTCCTCAAAATACGTATTCTATTTAGAATAGCAAGACAGCATTATCAATTTGTTTCTGTTTTTCAGAGTGTAAACTCTCAAATCTTTGCTGGAACAGTTATCACAGCCAGAAATGACACGAGTAAGGTTGCAGTCACACGAGTTAAAGGGAAGCACAAGTTTGCTGAGGCCCACGTATTAGAAATGTTTTATAACTGTTATGATTGCAGTGAAAATGGGCTACCAATATTCAACTTGCATCACTTGACTTTAATTCACGGACTAAAAGAATACTGCTCACCTAAAATAGCTGCTGTGACCATCATCCAAGCACAGGAAACCCACACAAAATATATAAAACCAGCTACTTTGAAATTACCATTTTAATCAAGAGGCTGTGAAATTTAGTGAGGCGTGACAAAATTTTCATATATTTTTCTCCCATTAAAAGTTGTTTATAACTATCAAGCTTGAAATGAAACAATTACACAGACACCAGAATAAGCAAAGGGACAGCACATTAACAGTAAGCTCTTAAGCAAAAAGCAGAAGGGAGAAAACAACATAGACTGCTAACAGCATGAATACGGGGAACTATTCCCACTGCCTGCTTCTCATAATCTCCGTCCAACTGAGAAACCAGCTGATGAAAAGCAACTTGGAACAACAATGATTTCCTGAGAACGCTAGATTATCTGAGCTTCACCACTGCAAAGGAAACAAAACAAGAAGTAGCCAAATAGTTGGACTCAGGTCTTTTCATTTTTTCAAACCAAAGGACTCTTAAGATCATACCTTGTCTTTTCTGTCTTTAGTACACACCCCCACCTACTTTTCTTTGATTTTCAGCATTGGTATTTATGTTGTATTTATGTTGGTTGTTGAATTTTATTATCACTTGTTTTGGGGTAATAGGCATTAATACTCCATCCTCTTTTGCCTGAGAAAACTTTGGATTTTGCTGTCCTTCACTTTTGAACTGGCTAACTAAGTTTAAAGTGCAATAGTTACGTGATAAAGAAGAATTTCTTGTTAAAAATGTTGGTTAAAAAGAGGAAAGCTGTGACTTCTCCTCACCTGTTCATAACATAATGCATCAGTTATTAAGTCACTTGGATGTGGCAAATCCCCAGATTTAAGCTACTAAGAAAAGCAGATCCATTCCCAATTCACTGTAGCTTTCCAAATAAAGCCTGATATATTTTCACAAATGGATGATTACCATCCTAACCATGGTCCCTTATTATCACATTTTTAAAACTTAAAATAGTTTTTCCCTCTCCAGAAAATCAACTACTAGATGTTACAGGAAAAAAAAACAAATCAAACAGTAGCTGGCATTTCAGCTACTCATACCTGTTCCTCTGTTCAGATTATTTAGTTAAATACATTGCGACTTTATAAATCAAGATCTCTGGATATCAGAATAAACTACTGAATCAGACTTGTAGATTTTGTTGGAATGTCTTTGTCCGGAATGATCTAGTTGAGCGTAAATTACTGGCCCCTATGGCAAAACAACAAAGAAAATAATTATTCAGATTTTAATTCAGACATATTTAAAAATTACAGGTGCACGGTAATTAACATAATCAAATTTAAAGGTTATTTTAACAAACTAAGTCAAAACTCAAACTGAAAGTTCAGTACGCTTCTGGAAAACTCTGCTATGAGAATGATGTTGTTTTCTGTCATGAGATATTTATGATGGATCCACGTTAAGATGATATGAATCAAGGGGAAGCACATCAGGGCTAGGAACAATTACATATGTGCTGTCTTATGACACCTGTCAGAAACACTACAAAATAAAAGTCAAGTTCACTGATTTATTTTTCCTATTCAAATAGGCTTACCCCTGTAGCACAAGAAGAGTTTAACGGTGCAATCAATCTGAGCCCCTATAATATGAGCACTTAAGTAAAACAATAACACGTTTTTCTCTTTAGTTCTTCTGATACCCACATCATGAAGATTTAAATAACAAAAGTAAAACATTGAATGCATTATTCCTCATATTGATGCACACTCCCAATTTCAGATCACCACAGTCTTCAAAATCATTCCGACGAAAGTGGTATCTGATGCACCTTTACCATTTTGTTTGAACAGAGCTGCTATAATTTACAACAGTGTAAAGCATCAATCTATTGGGAACTTAGTGGAGGAAAGGGAAGTCCTATTACAATAAGCTGTTTTGATGGAAAGAAATAAATCTTACTGCGCTATTAATTTGTACATTTGAGTGTAGAATAAACTTGCTTAAATCACTCAAATCAAGTCTACCTTCAACGAGCCCAAAGAAATGAATGTGCAAATGTATTGATATTCAATCCATGTTACAAGGGAGTCTTAATGGGACAGTCATGGATCCTGCTGGTGTACAAGTGAAAGAACGGAAGAATGGAGGTTGGGGCTCGTGATTAGAAATGGTGGTCAAATTCACATGGAAAAGAACAGAAAAAATTAAATGATGCAGACGAATGGCTAAAGCGCAGAGCAGGAACTGACAAATGGCAATACCCAAGTAACCAGTTTGCTAAACAGCCTCAGCTTTCAGGTGACCAATGGAGGGGAGGATGCAGTAACGCATAAATTGGGGAAAAAAATCCTAGTTTCTTGTCCAATTAATTTTACTGTGTAATTTATACCATAAAATTAAAATAAACAGAAGTCAGCCAGAACTTCCTAGAGCCATTAAATGAAGATCGGACTTGCCCTTGCCTGTTAAATTGCTATTAGCTTTTACACAAAGGTGCTGCAAATGGGAGTTGGAATCAGTGTAGTGCCCTCTACTGGGCATCTAAAAATGCATGAGCAGAGGAGTTTATTAGGCCTCAACTAACAATGAAGCTAATAACATTCAACATTGGTTATGTACAAATTGCACACCAGCTTCTTGTGGATCAACATGTCTGCATAAATGTTTCAATCCAGGATCTGCTGGCCGAGATGTACTACACTATCCTAAGTTGTGTGAAAGCTACATTTGCAGTCTGGCTCCCCCATTTAAATATATTGAAACACAAAGTTCCAATACCTATTGTTGTAGAAGTAGACTAAATTTTCCACAGTTGTGGATTGTCCATTTCAGTTCAAACATCTCTCCAATTTGATAAGACTTAACTACTGTCAAACATCTTCTGGCAGTGAAAATTAACCTTTACAATTTTGTGGAGTGTCATTCCTTTCATTTTGTTTTGAAAAAATTGTTAATCCTTCTTAATCCAAATCTATTTTTTCCCCTTTATTTTAAGTTTGCTTTTTTTTCTGGGATTTGAGACTGACACGTTCTCATTAAGACTGTTTAACAACTTGTCAATCTGAATTTGTTATGGAAATGCACACTTACAAAAAGAAAAATCAAAACATGACTGAAGAAACAAAAATATGAAAAGTACTCAGTAGGTCAGGCAGCAATGGTGGAAAAAATTAAAATTTCAGGTGAATGAACTTTCACCAGAACCATGGACCCCTTGGACAAAAATCACCAATCTGCATTGTATCTTCCTCTCTCCACATCCAATGCCCAATCTCCTCAGTGTTTACAGGACTTAAGCAAAATATTTCAACATGGGAAACAAAATATCTATCTAGTCTGGAGAATACAAAATAAATTACACAGCACTAAATGAAGTCAGAAAACAAGTTAGTTTGCAGGTCAGATCACCTCAAGACATTTTCATTTCATTTTTAGACTCTACAAAAGGTTTATACTTTTCAATACATTTTGTACA
Source organism: Rhincodon typus (assembly GCF_021869965.1). Classification (NCBI taxonomy): domain Eukaryota; kingdom Metazoa; phylum Chordata; class Chondrichthyes; order Orectolobiformes; family Rhincodontidae; genus Rhincodon; species Rhincodon typus. The sequence goes on from NC_063342.1 coordinate 31,158,132, forward strand.
AAACATAAAGGACAGTATGTCAATTGGAAACTTAAAGCTAAATAAACTAGGTATTTGAGGTGCTTATTTAAAACAAATCCATTTAATGAAGAGGCTCAAATGAAGGATTTGACAATAAACAGAAAAATGTATAAAATTTTACCTGAGAAAGAAAACAAAAGAAGAGCAAATCATACCTGGAATGGGCCAACAGAACTATGATTCATTGAGTCCTTCACACCTGATACTGCTGAACTTCTCAGAGGTTGTTCAGTTGGGAAGACATTTTCTATAGAACTGCCATTTTTTTCAATGCACATTGAAGCATAAAGGAAGCACCAACATGCACATTGGGGATTGGGAGGAAGCAATTACAAATGCTAATAAAGTATAAGCTGAATGGCACATACATTGACACATGCACAAAATACAAAACTTAAAATCAAGCATTGAAACCCCATCTCAGCCACTTAATGTGATGCAGCACTGCTTTAAAAAGTCAAATAGACTGATTTTGTTTTTGTGCAGTGCACACTGAGAGTTGGAATAGTATATTGTCTAAATTCTAATTCAGAAATGGGTTTCCAATACCTTGAGTACAAAACTTAAAAACAAATATATGTGCAGCAGATTTATAAATACACATTAACAGAAGGGTGCAAAAGGTTTGTTACAATACATTACCAATTTCTTAGCACAGACAACCACAAATAACACATTAAATCAAGGCAGCAAGAACTCCATACCAGACAAGTTGGCAAATAAACATACATTTAAAAGTAAATTCTTTACACTTCAAAGTCAGGCAAAAGTCTCACAGAAAGTTCTGTATATGAGTCAAGCCATCAAGGGAAAACATCAACTAAAGTAGATAAAAGGTGCAGCTCTAACTACTGTGGCCATCATCCATGGTTTCCAACTTTCACAAATGGGTTAAATGATGAGAAACAACTTCCAAAACACAGATTAAAAAAAAAAGGTAATAAACACAGAATCTGACTTCAGTGTCAATGGCAAGATAAAAACAAAGCTGGTAATGGCTTAAGATCACATTTTATAAACTGTCAATGTCAAACTGTATTAGTTCTGGGAAAGAGCAGAATGATAAAACAAAACTGTGAATGAGGTAAAACTCTACCTGCATTCTTTTTGTTACAGACCAGATTGTTCAAAATCATTTCAGTATTCTAACACTGAGCCAATACAACAGCTTTTTCTCACTGAGTAACAACCAATGAATAAAGGATGTTAATTGTGAACTAAGCTGTAGCTCTGAAAAAATAAATGATTAAAAGTACAGACAGGTGTTTTGTGATGCATGCCTCAAGTGGAAGTCAATAATTAACTTGAAATATGTGATTTCTGGCTTAGTTTGCAGGATTGGAGTACTATGTACAGTTTTGGCTCAATATGAAAAACATACAGCATTGTTCTCAATTGTAGTTCAGAGAAAGTACACTTGACTCATTCTGGGGTGAAAGGCTTAACTTATGAAAGAAGGTTGAATAAGTCAGTCACTACCCACTGGAATTTAGAAGAATGACAGATGATCTTATTGAAACATACAAGATCCTGAGGAGACTTTACAGAGTGAAAGCATGCTTGCCCTTCTGAAAGAGACAAGAACGTAGGGGACACAATTTAAAAACAAGGAGGTCGCGCATTTAACAATGAAATGAGGAGAATTTTTCTTTTCTTGGAGTGTGGTCTGTGCAATTCTCTTCTGCTGACAGCAATGGAGGTAGGGTCATTGAATTTATGCAAGGTTGAGCTAAGTAGATATTTGGTAGAGGGGTAGGACCAGATAGGGAGCTGAGATCACAATCTTATTCAACAGCAAAGCAGGCTCGAGGGGCTAAATGGCCTACTCCTAAATTCTATGTTCCATTACAGCCCTGTTGTTGCTTGCTATGGAAAAGTTATGATTGGAAGGCAGAGTGAAAAAAAGTAAAAACCTGAGCAAATACCTCCTATCTGATAATAAAGGTGGCATTAGAAGGTACCTACCAAGAAGCCAGCAGTTAACATCAACCAAAACATTTCAGCTGAAGATTGAGAATGCCTTGGGAAAGCAGTAGAGGTAGTCAGAAAAAAGAATGCCCTGTGCAAATTGTTAAAAATACCCAGTAAACTTTCATAACGGGACATACACTTCTAATGATAGAAGCTGGCAGTCAGATGTCTGAGGATAGAAAATTGGCATTTGTCAATCTATCAGTTTATACCAGCCAGTATTTTATCAAATTTAGTTATGAGATTCCCCAGTGCCCTTGTGAAGGAATTGGTGTTGCTTTCTTGAGTTATAGGTACACATTACACTGCTGTCGGAAAGACATTCTACGATTATGAACCAACATTGGTGAATGAACAGTGAAATATTTCTATGTCAGGACTTGTGCCTATAGGTGATATTCCCATGTGCACGCTGCCCTTGTTCTTCTTGGTGTTAGAAGTCAGAGTTTGGAAGTGTCAGGGTGATGGGTTAAGTATTAGATATTATGATACTGGAACAAGAAAAAAAGTACACTGGGGACACTCAGATAGTACATGCAACAGCGATAAGGAGTGATCTCCATTAAAGCTTTTAATAGGTTTGTGACTTCAACTGAGTTCTTTTGGCCCAAGATACGACAGGAAGCATCCTTGAAAAGATGTTCCTGAACTAACAATCCAAGAGGTCTGGAATAATGCTCTATACATGAGTTCCGTTCCCACCATAGCAGCTCATGGAATTTAAAGTCAATCGATTAGTAAATCTGGAATGAAAGAAAGCTCATCTCATTCACGGCTATGAAACCATCAGATTGTTATAAATATCCATCTGGTGCAACTAATGTACTATAGGGAAAGAAATAAGCCATCCTTATTTGGACTGGTATTTATTCGACTCCAGACCCAAAACAATGTGTTTGGTCTTCACTTCTTCCTGAAATGTCCCATCAAACCGCACAGTTCTATCAAACTATTACTGCAGGTGTACCTAAGTTGTATAAGTTGCACTAGTTCCAGAAGGCGGTTCACTGTCACCACCTTTTGAAGATCAATTAAAGTTGGGCAACAAATGCTGACCTTCAGGACTGTAAAATAATTTGACTTGTTAGCAGATGATGAACACCATTCATAAAATGTTACATTAGGAAAATACAGTTCTCCTTACAGTTTTCCTCTCAAGGAAAACTTACACTTCAAATCAAGATGAAGGAGCTCAAAACAAAAATATTAAAGTAAAAAATTGTAAAACTGTATTTCAAAATCAAATGCAAAAGTATTTCCTCACTTCTTTCAGGTCTTCAGATTTTCTAATTATATTTTTCATCATGTAAAGGTTTCTCCAGCTGTATAACAAATTAATTTGTAATTTTTATTTCTAACCAATTGACAAGAAAATAATAAATGCTTATTCTGAGAATGTTGAACATCAATTTTCTACTGTTTAACTTCACGATCTGATTGCAAAATTATTTGTTTCAATGCAATATTCTGTCTCACTAAATTAAGTTGACATGAATTACAAATTTGAATTCCTGTCGAAATCCTGTTCTGTTCAATTTTACTTCGTTTTAGTAACATTAATGATTCAGGGGTGGTGCCAGAGGAATGGAGAATTGCAAACACTCAGCCCTTGTTCAAAAAATGGTTGTAAAAATAGGTCTCTGACATTTTGTGGTGGGGAAACTTCTATAAGCAATCAATCAATCATTCAGAATAGAATTAACAGTTATATAGAAAAATGGGGGTTAATTCGGAAGAGTCAACATGGAATTGTTAAGGGAAAGTCTCATCTAACTAACTTGCTGGAGTTTTTTGAAGAGGTAACAGAGAGGGCTGATAAGGGCAAAGCTGTTGCTGTGGTGTACGTGAACTTCCAAAAGACATTTAATTCAAAGCAACACATCAAACCTGTCAGGAAAGTGATAGGTCATGGGATAAAATGAATAGTAACAATATGGATATAAAATTGTCCGAGTGAGAGGAAATAGAGAATACTGGTTTAAGAGTAATTTTCAGGATGAAAGAAAGCTTGTAACGGATTCCCCCAGGGGTTGGTATTGGGACCTTTGCTTTTCTCCATTTATATTAAAGATTTAGATCTTGGAGTACAGGAGCAATTTCAAAGTTTGTGGACAATAAGAATTTCGAAGTGCCACAGGAGAGTGTAGAACTTCCAATACACACTGACAAGTTGGTGGATTGGGCAAATAAGCGGCAATGAAGTTCAATGCAGAGGTATGATTAATATACTTTGGTACAAAAAACAACTAGAGACAGTATAAAACAAAGGTTACTATTCAAAAGGGACTGCAGAGGCAGAGAGACTTGGATGTATAGTGCATAAGTCATTAAAGGTGGCAGGATAGAGGGAACTGTTAATAAAGTACACAGTAGTCTAAGCTTCATTAATAAGGACATAGAATGCAAGAGCAGGGAAGGTAAGCTCAACCTATATAAGTCAAGATCATGCCTTAGCTGCAGTATTGAGTGCAGTTCTGGTCATAATACATTAAGATGGATGTGAATGCAACGAAGAAAGTGTGGAAGATGTTTGCAAGAATAGTTCCAGGGATGAGAAATCTCAGTTCATGACGATAGATTACAGAAGTAGGGAGTGTTGTCTTGGGGTTCCTTGGAGAGGAGAAAACTATGAGGAGACCTGATAGAAGTTTTCAAAATCATGAGGGGTCTTCACAAAGTAAATAGGAGAAACTGTTCCCATTCATAAAAGGAGTGAGAACCAAAGGGCACAGTTATAAAGTGCTTTACAAAAGAAGCAAACGTAAGGTGAGATAAAACTTGTTCACAAAGTGAATAGTCCAAGTTTGATGGTTATTTAGTTAGAAACAACATGCAGGATTATGGGAGAAAGGTAGGATTTTTGCAATAGGTTAAAATGTTCAGGGAGTTGGTGCATACACAATGGACCAAATGGTCTTCTGCATCATAACTGTGATGCCAATTTTCTTTTGCAAACCAAGTTGCCACCATACAGGTGTTACTTCCACAGAAGCATTCAATGCTAACCAGATGTCAGTCAAGCAGGACTCAGATCAGGCAACTTCTCTTCATTCAAATCTGAAATTTTTACTGGAAGAGCAATTCACACAAAATGCAATCTAAACACAGGCCTCTAGTTTTAGTACGAGCATCACATTTCCAACCACACGTTGGAATCAGAGGAAATATAGCAGATACAGGTCACTAAGCTTGAGCCTGCTCTTTTGTTCAATAAGATCATTGCATCTTCCACCACTATTCCCGTACAACTTGATATCCAAATATTTAGACATCTATCGATCTTTGCTTTCAGCCTCCACAGCTCCCTTGGGTAGAGTGTTCCAAAGATTAACTGTCCGAATAAAGAAATTCTTCTTCAGTGCCAAATGAGACTATATCCTGATTTTAGATACCCCACCGGGGAAACAACTTCCTACATCTATAATATCAAAGTCTGTAAGAATTATGTAGGGCTTGAATGAGATTCCCTTTCATTTTCTAAACATGAGAGAATATAGGCCAATCTCCTCAATCTCTAATTATAGGTCAGTCCTGCCATCCCAGGGATCAGTCTAGTAAACATTTGTTGCACTCCTTCACTGGCAAGTATATCTTTCCTTAGGTAAAGAGATCAGAATTATATACAATGCTCTAGGTATGATCTCACGTAGAGTCTATACAATTGCAGCAAGATTTCTTTACTCCTGTTCACAATCCTACTGCAAAAAGGCAACATACCATTTGTTTTTTTAACTGCCTGCTGCACGTGCATGTTAGCATTCAGCAACATATGATCAAGGACACCCAGCTCCTTTTGCACATCAACACTTTCCAGTCTCTCACCATTTAACCAAAGTCCTTATTTGTCTTTTTCCTACTAAAGTGGACAACTTCATATTTTTCCAACTCTATGTTCCATCCACCATGATCTTATCTACTCACTCACCTTGTCCAAATGCCCTTGAAGCTTCTTTACACCATCCTAATAATTTACACATAATTTTTGCATCATCAGTAATTCTGGAAATATCACATTGGATCCCCACATGCAAATCACTGAAACAGATTGCAACCCGCTGGGCAACAGGCACTGATCCTTGCAGTAGCCTCCTAGTTGCAGCCTGCTAACCTCAAAATGATCTATTTACTCCTGCTGTTTTCTATATATTAATCAATTTGCAATCCATACCGGTGTGCTACTCCCATGTGCTCCAATATTGCTATAACATATCCAAATAAACGACATCCCCTCGTCTAATTTGCTAATCCTCAAAAAAACTTGAGTAGGTATGCCAAATATTATTTCCTTTCATAGATTCATGTTGATTCTGCCCAATCCTGTCATGAAGTGTCCAAGTAACACATCCTTTATAATATTTTCTAACATTTTCCTGATTACTGATGCCAAGTTCCCAGATTTCTCTCTCCCTCCTTTCTTAAATAGTGGGGCTACATTTGGGACCTTCTAATCTACAGGAACCATTCCAAAACCTAGAGATTTTGGAAGATGAGCACCAATGCATTTACTATCTCTACAGTCACCACTCTTTCAACATTATGGGCTATAGATCATGTTGATCAGTGGATTTATTTGCTTCCAGTCCCATTAATTTCTCCAATATTACTACATTTTAAAATTACTAATAATTTCTTCTGCTCCTCATCATCATAGGTTCTTTGATATTTTACTATTCCTGGGAGGATTTTTGCACTTTCTTGCATGAATAATTTACTTTGCAGCAATTCTTTATTCTCCATTATAATTTTTTCTGTCTGCCTTTAATGTGCCATATTTTTCTTTCCTAATCATTTCCTCTTTATGAAATGTACTTATAGGTGTTTTTACAGCAAGTATTTGTGTTTCTGCTGGTTCACTTACAACTTATTTTCTCTATTTCAGGGTCTTGGTCCTCCTTTGCCAAATTCTAAGTTGCTCCCAATCTTCAAGGTTTCTACTTTAGCTACTTAGAAGCATTTTCCCTTGATCTAATACAATGTTAACTTCTTTTGTTAGCCATGATTGGCTGACTTTTCATGCTTGGTTTATGTGTCTCAAAAAGAATGCAAATTTATTATGTTTTATCTATTCAAATGTTGGTCATTTCCTGTCCACTGTCATATGTTTTAATGTTAGTTCTAAAGTAGACAATGCAGTTAGAAAGCCTTCCTTAACAAGCTTTTTAGATCAAGATTATTAAGTTTTCTCATTGCATGATACTAATAGCCCATTCTATGGCTAGTTCCTCAACATAGAAAATAATTCATAATCATGCAAAATCACACAGTTTACATCTGAACAGTATTAAATATTGATCTTTTGGATTTGGCTGAATTTTAGCCACAACTTACTAGTATTCAGGATCAGTTCTTTCCAGTTCCACTGAATTGCATGGAGAACAGAAATAATTCATGGAAAAATCAATCACAACAATATTCTGAATTATGATTCTTTACGTAACAATTAACAGCACACTTCAAATTTACACCCAATTCTCCTCAATGTTACAACAAAGTTTAGAACTTTGCATGCATTAGTTCTTTTAGTCACACATACATTAATTTTCCAGCATCATGTTACAATATTAAATATTTAACTGAAAGCAAAATTGCAAGCCACTAATTTGCCTATTGGGCACACAGGACATTTTCTCATCTAAATACACTACGTTTCAAAATTTTACTAATGCTGTACCTACATTTAACTGTAGTTAGTTCTTTTCAAAACCGAATAAAGAAAAGTTTCCCTTGGCTGTAATTTTCAGATATATCACCCATGTGCCACTGACTGTAATGGATTTGGAAACATAGCTTGGTGGAGAGATATAACACCTCATCATAGCATGAAAAAAAAATTATGACACAAAGTGTGGCTGTCAGGAAATGTGCACTAAAATTAATATTTGTAATAATATATAGATGAACTTAAAGTTTATCTATGTTGAATTAAGGAATAAAGTATGTTCACATTACAATAGCGTTTGTATTTTAGATTCTATTATTTCACCAACTGAAAACCTGCTCACCATTGACAAAGGTGTATGAAAATAATAATGGGGAACATAAACGAAAAATAGATTGGGTGAATGCAGAGGATTACAAATTTTCAATTTTAACAGAAAGTATTGAATATTTCTTGCGTCAGTACATAATTAGCCATAGACAAAAAGATGGTAAGCAGTGAATTGTGATAGTAAGGGCAGAAAGGGATTGCTTTAATGCAATATCTTGCCTCAATCAACACAGGAAAACAAAGTCAAAAGCCTGCAGACAAAAAGGTGAGAAGGGTATAAGTCATAGATTTATACGTAAACAGGAAACAGATTGTATCAGACTTCAAGCTCATAAGAAAATAGAAATGGTTAGACAATGACTTTTCACAATTTAATAAAAGCTGGAGCAGTGCCAATGTACTGATGGGTGCCACAATTACAGCTCTGCTTAAATAGTGGGAAAGGTCAAGCTAGACAACTATTGAATGGTTAGCTTTATATCAATAATAGAAAAAGGACTAGAGACAATAATACCAAATTAAACGACAAAAAAATTGAAAGGCATGGACTGACTATGATAATCAACATAGATTTGTAATGGGGAGATCAGATTTAATTAACTCAATAGTATAGTTTGGTGGGAATAAACATTGAATAGGGGAGAAGAGAAGAAGAAGTGGGACTAGCGGCACAGAAACAGAAATTGCTGGAAAAACTCAGCAGGTCTAGCAGCATCTGTGAAGAATGAGCAGAGTTAACATTTTAAGACCGCTGACCTTTCTTCATAACAGTTCTGAAGAAGAGTCACTAAACCTGAACGTTAACTCTGCTTTCTCTCCATAGATGCTGCCATCCAACCGAGTTTTTCCAGCAATTTCTATTTTTGTTTCTGATTATCAGTTTCTGCAGTTTTTTTTTGTTTAGGGGATAGAGGCACAACCATTTCAATTTTTAACCTGACCACACAGACACACATGGCTACACTGAAGGGACCGACTTTTTGCATGCTAACTTTTGGGTTGCAATGTGGCTGGTCAGACATAAAAGGAACATTAGTCAACAACTCAAGTGGCATCTTTATTATTCAGTACAGCGTTGGAATGAAATCTCTTTTGAAACATACAGAATGTTACTCACGGTCCCACCAAACTGTGCAAGTCACAGGTTCATGGTCAGGAAATGAAAAACCCATTTGCTAAAAATAATAGCTCAACAGACAATTTAAACTAGATTTTAAATCATCAGTACAGCTGACCATTAATGACTATGCTGCTAAAATGTTCCCAAAATACTGTAGACCTAATAATCAAAATTTTAAAACTTCTTTAGTCAAAACCATTTTTCCATCATTACTGCACTTTTCTGACAGAGAAAAGGCTTCACTTTCCTATGGCACTTCATCTAATAACCAGGATGGCATATAATTAAGATAACCAGGTGTAGAGCTGGATGAACACAGCAGGCCAAGCAGCAGCAGAGGAGCAGGAAGGCTGACGTTTCGGGCCTAGACCCTTCTTCATGCTCCTCTGATGCTGCTTGGCCTGCTGTGTTCATCCAGCTCTACACCTTGTTATCTCAGATTCTCCAGCATCTGCAGTTCCTACTATCTCTGGCATATAATTAAAATGGTTTAAAGTGAAAATGAATGAGAGAAAAAGAGGAAGTGAGAGAGAGAAATCAGAGGAACAGCAAGAGAAAGATAACTTGGTCAAAATCTAGTAACAAATAAAATCACTACATGATCATCCTGTAGAGGCTAAGCATCTGTATTAATATAGTATTTGAATTATACCATTATTAGAGGAGACTGAGGAGGGATATGATTGAGATGTGAAAACTTATAGGGGTATAGACAAGGTAGACAGGAATAGACTACTCCCCTTGATAGAGGGATCAATGACCAGGATGCATAGATTTAAGGGAAGGATCAGGAGATTTAGAGGGGATGAGAGGAAAAATTGTTCACCCAGGGGGTAGTGGGAATCTGGAACTCACTGCCTGAAAGGGTGGTAAGAGGCAGAAACCCTAATAACATTTAAACAGCATCTAGATATGCACTTGTAAAACCAAAGCATACAAGGCAATGGAGCAAGTGCTGGAAAAAGGGATTGTAATAGTTAGATGATAGTATTTGAACAGAATGCATGGGACGGGCCTTCTTCTGTGCTGTAGACCACCATGACTCTATAAATAAGAATTACAAAATACATTTGGGATTATAGGGAAATGTGTCCTGATGTTTTTTGGAAGTATGGAATTGCACAGCCCCTTTTTGTTTTAAACTGCTGTGCAGTATGGTAGATAAAGGGACTGTAGGAACATTCCATTTGCTGTGCAATTGTGTGGCTTACACCAAATAACCCTGTATTGAGGCTTGAAATTTGTCACAACCCTTCAATGAGACCTGTGAAAGTGAGGTGAGTTCAGAAATACAAGAGTGGAACGTTGGCCTTTGATGGCAGGTGGCAGTGGGGCTATGGGTGCTATACTTTGGTCAAAGCTTCACTGTGGCCACTGTGGCAACTCCAGACATTCCAGTTTGTAACTCAACATGTGATCCTGAACCCTAAATTAGGAAGTGCTGCCTCGACGGAACACTGGAGTGCAACAAAGTGACACTTGGGTTTAATTTATTAATTGATAGCTAAGGAATACGATGGAAATTTCTAAGTAAAATATGACCTCATTGGGGTTGGTTCTAACTATTGAGAGTTTGCCATTATTTAATATTCTAATATTTATATTTACTGCATTCAGCTACAACAGCAGTATCTATTTTCTAAATTAAACTCTCACTATTAAAAAGAAACCTAGTTATGAAAGCTAATCACTACTGCAGTGATTAGCACCACAGCTGCAATGCAAAATTTTGATATGATCTCATAGAACCATACTGGTATCATACATAGTAAATTTAAATGCCATCCATGATTAGTAATGCACACTTCCTTCATTTGTAGCATTCTTCAAATTGTGTAACAATTTTGTAATTCTACAAGGATTACTATACCTATACCTATTGCAGGCCTGTTATTGCTTGGTGTTTGGCAAAATAGTAATAGTTTTAAATAAAGCAGGTTAAATTCTGTTACAAATTCTTGAAATCAGAGGTGCCTTTGTTCTCTGAAGGTGATTTCCGTGTACCTCAAGTGTAAATTGACTTTTGTCCAATATATACATATATATGTGTATGAATGAAGGCAAAACATCCACTTTGACGTCTGAACTAGATAGTGCTAAATTGAAATGCTCACATGTACTTCAATAGCAAGAAGGCTGTAGTACAGCAGAAAATTAATGTTGCTTAACTATGATATTTTTCTGCTGATACAAGTACGGTTTAATTCCTTATTTTGCATTGTAAAGAGATGCTGCATAATTTAAAATTTACTGAGTCCTATAACCACTGTGTTCACTTTACTGTGAATTTAAAACTGACTAATTCATATCAGGTCTGCTCTCAATTATCCTTCTTGAAAGGGTTTTTCAGAGATTGTAAGGAAACACATCTAAAAGGCCATGGATAGTTGGTTCAGGGCACAAGAGGTGTATCATTATCACAATCTTGATTCATGCCATTGCCCAGCAGTTAAGAACAACAAGAGTAAACAAGAATTAAGAAAATAAATTGTGGGACTGTCTGACATCAATTATCTGGACAATTTACAGACTTTAAAATTTGCAACATAAGTTATTCATTCTGACAGCAAGATGAGGAAGAAATGGGATACCGCTATATCAGAAGTTGTCCAGAATAGCAGGAATGGGGGTAGGAGATTTGGGTCTGACATGGCAGCCAATTTATACATGGTAACTGAAGCTTTAAACCAACATGTGAAATTTATCTGGAACGTCTGAAAATATTTCATATCTATATTGTTCCTTCTCAATATGTAAACAGCTGGGCTCTGTCTGTGATTACCTGATGAAATAGTGAAGATCAGGAGGTGTTTGCATGGTAGAAAATTATAGGAGTAAAGCCATAAATCCTCTAAGCTGAGGCACTGTTGCAGTAGTGTATCATACTGTATTGCTCATGATATCCAATATTTTTTCAATTTGTATACTGAGTATTATTTTCAATCTGGCCTCAAGACCTTAAAGTCCATATTGTTTAAATTATAAAGAAGTTATTCTGTTCTGGATTTCATTTAGAACATCATTGATTGGACATACCTATATCTGGTGCTTTTTGCAAAGAACATTTTGCAAAGCAAAGGGACTGGCTACAGTAGGGAAAATGTTGCATTTACAATTAATGCAAGCTGTTTGACTGGTACAACACTTTCAGAGACAGAGAGAGATCACATGACCCTGTTTGTGGTGTGATGAAGCAACTGGATTTGAATGTAGAGTCAGAGAGGTTAACTTGGTGGAGTAGCACCTTTGCTCTCCTTTCTCCAAAATCACTCTTAAAGTTTGACTTGAAAACTTATTGAAGGACTGCTTCACACTAAGTGGAGGGTTCATAAAGATTAGAAATTTCCATCAACGTGGGAAATTCGGGGAATGGGTCTGGGTGGGATGCTATTCGGAGGGGCGGTGTGGACCTGTTGGGCCGAAGGGCCTGTTTCCACACTGTAGGGATTCTATGATTCTATGATCACTGCAGACCAAGCATTCTTAAAGGAAAATCTGAAATCTGCTACCACTATCTCCAGGTAAAAATAATCAGCTAGCTATAACTGATCCAGGAAGACACATTGGTGTCAACACCCTGTGTGAAAAGTAACTTTGGCTATCAGGCATTTGGGACAATCTGCAAATCACATTTGTTTTAGAAACTTACCTATTACTTTGCCAAAGTACTTTTAAGATAACACTCCACTGAGTGGTTCTCCGTGCATCAGTAGTATAGACCAGTAACTACATATACAGTTGCACAGTTTAAACTGTCAAGGAGTGGCACAAAGAACAGATTTAGCTCACCCCTCTGAAATCGGGTGTAACAATCCCTATCATTGATTATGTGTTGTTCTGTCCTATTCTTAGATTAGAACTATCTTTTAGTTATTATCATACAACTGTTCTCCTATTTCCACATTATCTATTGTCCCACACCCAAGTCAAGCAACGTTTCCTTACTTGTTGGAGTTGAAATATACTGACTAGAGAGCAGTATATGGCACCAGATGCCTCCTTCGTATATTTCACTTACCGTGAAATTCATGGTGGTCACATGTGAATTTTCATTGAGAATAACAGATAATCCAATTAAAAGGAGTGCAAATCTAGTCCTTTATTCATTAGAGAATCATATAGCCTTGACTCATGTGCAAGTTTTAGGACCGAGCAGACAATAAATATACATTCACATTCCCAATGCAGGAACTCTAGCCATTCATCTACTCCACAACTCATCGAACCAAACTGAGGTCGGTTCTATCACACCCTGGATGAGATCATTTAATCCAATTCCTGTAAGTTTCCATAGGATATGACTCAGATCCTGACTAGCTAAATTCAACAAGTGGTCAGGGGCAGCATTCCTGCTACCTTGTCAGAGATCTGTGCATTGCAAAGACTTCCAGACTGGAAGTCAATGGTGCGAATGGTGTTGACAGCCTGATTTTGTGTGCACAGCCAAACAACTTAGCGAGAATGTTGGTCAGGAGAGTCCCTACAGGTATCTTGATAGATATGTGTGCATTTAATACAACCTAAAATAATCTTGACAGATTAAAGCCAAAGTAAACTTATAACTTTAAGTGAATGATAAACGTGTATTGTGCACAAGCTTCCTTATTATGAAAAACATACAGGATCTGCTGATCCAAACAGATAGAAAGAAATTCCAGATTCATTTCTTTTTCTGTACAGATATCAGACATGAGTGAGGACTATTAGAATTAGAATTTAACATCTTTACCTATGAAAAGGAGGAGAAACAACCGCAGTTTGCATTGCTAATCATGATCCAAGCCAGCTGCTGCAGAGTGCTGTTGTAATTTCTTCATTAGCCTACTGCTCAAAAATGGGGTTAAAATAGAGCCGATGTATACACTCAATGTCATAGATTCCAAAAAAAATGAAGACGGCTTGCAAAGTAGAAATGAAAATATAAAAGTTGACTAATTCTGAGAAATCGGATAAGTAAACATTGGTTACAAGTATTCTAACTTCAAGGGAAAATAAGTTTGAGTATGCAGACAATTTATTGGACTAATCCACAGTTTTAAATGGGAGTTCAATCGCTTATTTAAGGGGAACTGGTAGCATACAAGGAAATGTCCTACATTAGTAATCCAGTAGCTCAGGTTCATAGTCCGGTGCCACTTATTTCACATCCCATTGCCACAGCTGGTAGAATTTATATTCAATTAATAGAACCTAGAATTGAAAGTTGATCTCAGTGATGGTGTCCTAGAAACTGTTTATTATAAAATCCCCAACTTGTTTATTAATGTCCTTTAAGGGAGGAAACTATTGTTTGCCTGCCCCGGCCCATATGTGACTCCAGATCCACACCAATATGGTTGACTCTTAATTACCTTCTGAAATGACCTAGCAAGCAACATCCACATTTCATCAAAGAAACAAACAAATTGAACTGTTAAACTCACATAATATCATCTGCTGTTATTCATGTTTACTTATAAAGGGTTACCTAATATAAGCATTCCGTTGGTCATCTTTCTTTTTCTTGATAAAGTACACAATGCCAATAATTAGCAGTAATCCTACAACTGCTCCAATGACTGCACCTGCAATGATGGGATGTTTGGGTAAAGAACCTGGAGAAAGGAAAAAGAAACAAAATTATTCCTTTTTCACATTCTTAGGGTTTCCAACAACAGAACTGCTGCTTAAGTGCACTCACAAGCAAATACAGCATCTATTTTAACATAGCAATTTTTCACAAAGCAAAACAGAGTGTCACAAATTTCAACAAAGACAGAATATGACATTTGTCGAAATATTCCACAACTCATTGAATTCTGGGACGGTTCCAGTGGATTGGAAAATTGCCAATGTGACACCCCTGTTCAAGAAGACAGGTTGATAGAAAGCAGGTAACTATAGGCCAATTAGCTGAATGTCCGCTGTTGAGAAAATGCTAGAGTCCATTATTAAGGAAGAAACAGCAGGATATTTAGAAAAGCTTAATGAAATCAGGTAGATTTGATGGGGTTTCATGAAAGGAAAATCATGTTTGACAAATTTGTTCGAGCTCTTTGAGGATGTAACAAGCACAGCTGATCTAGGGGAGCTGGTAGAAGTAGTGTGTTTGGATTTCCAGAAGACGTTCGATAAGGTGTCATAAGATAGGAATCATGGTATTGAGGGTAATGCATTAGCAGAGATTGAGGTTTGATTAACATACAGAAGTCAGAAAATCAGGATTAATGTGTCTTAGATTTTAAAAATAGAGGAATCTTGTTACAACTGTACAGGGTTTTGGTGAGGTTGCACTTGGAGTATTGTGTACAGTATTTAAGAAAGGATTGGATAGAGTTTAAAAGAGATTCTCTGGGCTGATTTCTGCAATGAAGGGATTGAGTTATTGAGGACAGCTAAATAGATTGAGCCTATATTCATTAGCGTTTAGAAAAATGAGGATTGATCGTATTGAAACATATATGATTCTGAGGGGCTTGACAGGCTTGATTTTGAGAAAATTTAGAATATCTGGTTGGCATGGAAGAGTTGGACCGAAGGGTCTGTTTCCACACTGTACATGTCTATGACTCCATGAAAAATAGTGGGGGATTCTCAAATTAGGGGATGTGGTTACATGGGTGGCACAATGGTTAGCGCTTCTGCCTCACAGCGCCACAAACCTGGGTTTGATTCCATGTTTGGGCGACAGTGTGGATTTTGCACATTTTCCCCATGTCTGTGCAGGCTTCATCCGAGTGCTCCGGTTTCCTCCCACAGTTCAAAGATGTACAGGTTAAGTGGACTGGCAATGCTAAATTGCCCAGTATCCAGGAACATGCAGGCTCTGTGGGTTAACCTGAGAAATACAGGGTTACAGAGATGGTGGTGGTTGGTCTGGGTGGAATGCTCTTCAGAAAGTCAGTGTGGACTTGATGGGCTGGATGGCCTACTTCCACATTGTAAGGGTTCTATGAATAAGGGGACACTCATTTAAACTTGAGATGCAAAGTAATTTATTCTCCTAAAGGCTATTAAATATCTGGAATTCTCTACCCCAGAGTGTTGTGGAAGCTAGATCACTGAAATTATTTAAAGAGAAGGCATATAGATTTATGAAAAAAAAATCAAGGAGAGAAAGGCCACGAGGAGCTGGCATGAAAGAGGAGTTGAGGCCTGGGGCAAATCAGCCATGTCCTATAGGATGGCAGGATAGGGTATGGAGCTGAATAAACTACTGCTCCCAGTCCTACTTCTTTTGTTCTCATACGCAACAAGTGTACAGCAAGCCAAATCAGCATCAGTGAAGAAAATAGACATTTCAGATCCAGACCATTCCCAAAACATTAACATTTTTGTTCTCTCAAATACTGACTGAGGTTACATTTTTAATTCAATTTTCCAATATCCGCAGTATCCTACTTGGAGGAATTTATAGCTCTTCCTCTTTTCTTCAATATGTTCAGTTGAGCAGGCAGGTTCATGATTTAACAACTGAACACCTCCAACATGTCACAATTTGTGACATTAACATTCAGGAAGGAAATATTGAAATGACCAAGATTTTCTGCTCACCTTGTTCAACAACATTCAAGAGAATTTCTGCAGCAGTCTTACTGAAGTCAGATGGATTGATCACTTGACAGGTATAGGTTCCATTATCTTTAAAATCAGTATTTTTTATAATAATGGAAACATCACTCCTGTTGACATTACCATCCCAAACAATGTGGTCAGGAACTTGAGACTTAGATTGTCCCGCTAAATAATATAAAATCTGTCCAAAAAAACAATGAATGAAGTCACATTTCAATAATATTATTCATTAATCAATTATCTTATGAATAAAACTTCAATAAACAATTGTTGAGTTTTATATTCAATTTTTGAAGGTTACAGAGTGAAGGTTATCAGGTAGACCATCAAGGACAACAGAAAATTAATTCTGCAATAGTTACAAGGAGGTAGAATTTCTCCTTGGTTGCATGAATTTATGCAACAGCAGTTCTACCCTTGTTTACAAATCTAAGAACAAGTACTGTTCCTCGGAGTTCCAGTCACATGGATATCAACAGGCACTTGTATAAGATCTGTGTGCTGGGTTGTGTGGCCTCTGACCTTGGCTCAATAACTCTCATCACATGATGAGAAATCAAGTGACATTCAACCAATAATTATGTAAGCAGCTGCATTTACAAGCAGAATCAGAATAACGGGACCTATAAAATGATAACCTATTTTGTAGTGCTTCTAATATCATAAAAACACAAAGCATTCCCACAGGCATTATAAAACAAATAACACAGAGGTACATCATGAGATATTAGGTCAAATGATGAAATGTTTGGTTAAAACGGGTGCATGTTTAAGAGCATCTTGAAAATAAAAGTGAGGTGGAGAGGTGTAAGGAGAGAATTCCTGAGTTCAGGGCTGAAGTGATTCAAGGCACTGCCACTGACAATGAAGTGATTAAAATTGAGAATTCACAAGAGGCTAGAATTATATTCGTATAGATATTTTGGAGGGTTACAGGGCTGGTGGAAATTGCAGAGGTAGGGACAGACACAGCCATGCTGAAAATTTTAAAATCTAGACACTGCTTAACTGGAAGCCAGTTTAGATCAGCACCCACAAAGTTACAGTGAATGGAACTTGTTAGGATTATAGTTGCACTGGAGGTGCTACACCAAAGGTTCACTAAATAGGTCCCCAGCATAGGAGACAACAAGGTGCAGGGCTGGATGAACACAGCAGGCCAAGCAGCATCATAGGAGCAGAGAGGCTGA
>NC_063342.1:31195976-31201562 GCF_021869965.1 Rhincodon typus
ATGTGGTATACTGCATCCGCTGTACCCGGTGTGGCTTCCTCTACATCGGGGAAACCAAGCGGAGGCTCGGGGACCGCTTTGCAGAACACCTACGCTCGGTTCGCAATAAACAACTGCACCTCCCAGTCGCGAACGATTTCAACTCCCCCTCCCATTCCTCAGACGACATGTCCATCCTGGGCCTCCTGCAGTGCCACAACGATGCCACTCGAAGGTTGCAGGAACAGCAACTCATATTCCGCTTGGGAACCCTGCAGCCCAATGGTATCAATGTGGATTTCACAAGCTTCAAAATCTCCCCTCCCCCTACCGCATCCCAAAACCAGTCCAGCTCGTCCCCGCCTCCCTAACCTGTTCTTCCTCCCACCTATCCCCTCCTCCCACCTCAAGCCGCACCATCTCCTACCTACTAACCTCATCCCGCCCCCTTGACCTGTCCGTCCTCCCTGGACTGACCTATCCCCTCCCTAACTCCCCACCTACACTCACCTTTACTGGCTCCATCCCCGCCTCTTCGACCTGTTTGTTTCCTCTCCACCTATCCTCTCCTCTATCCATCTTCTATCCGCCTCCCACTCTCTCCCTATTTATTTCAGAACCCCCTTCCCCTCCCCCATTTCTGATGAAGGGTCTAGGCCCGAAACGTCAGCCTTTCTGCTCCTATGATGCTGCTTGGCCTGATGTGTTTATCCAGCTCTGCACCTTGTTGTCTCGGATTCTCCAGCATCTGCAGTTCCTACTATCTCTGATTCAATTTTAGCCGTTAGGAAAAGGTGGTATTTATGCTAATGAGAGTGGGTGAGGAGGGAATGGAGTGGAGAGTGAGCCCAGAGAGAGAGAGAGAAAAAAATATATGGGCAGATAAAGGGATTGTTGATAGGAAGCCAGCTAGGAAGAAGAAAAGCTGGATAGGTGATAATAGGGGCTCAGAGTAGTTGAAAAAGAATTGGCTGTGCTGAAAGCAGCCCATTTTGTGACAGGACCGGGGATTGTGGAAGCAGGTAACGGACATGGAACGGTCATTGAATTCCATTACTGAATACCCCGCTATTAATATCCAGGTGTTACCATTAATCAGAAACTGAGCTGGACAAGTCAGATAATGGTACACATAAAATAGCATGTCAGAGCTCGGAATTCTCTAGCAAGTAAATCACCTCCTGACTCCCCAAAGCCTGTCCACCACCTGCAAGATGTTGGTAAGGAGTGTAATGGAGTACTCCCCACCTGCCTGGATGAGTGCAACTCCCATCAACACTCCAAGCTTGACATCATCCAGAACAAAGTGGCCCACTTGATTGGCATCAGATTCACACATGGCCACACCTTCCGCAACTAACCCTCAGAAATTCACCAACACTCCTTAGAAAGCAAATTCGAAACCATTGACCACTATCATCTGGAAGGACAAGAGCAACAGATACGCTGGAAACCTGCAAGTTTCCTTCCTAGTCAATTACCACCCGACTTGGAAATATATCACCATTCCTTCAGTATCACTGGGGTCAAAATCCTGGAACGCTATGTTCAGGAAAGCTGCTCACCATCTCCTTCTCAAAGGCAACTAGGGATGGACAATAAATAGCGGACCAGTCAGTGACACCCATATCCCATGAATGAATATGAAACAAAAAGTAGACATAGTTCATTGTGACAATAACTGAGGCTTTAACCCATTTGAGAAGTCTTACTCAGTAATGTGGCAAAAGGCTTTTCATAGTCTAGGTGAACTATGTCTATTGAATTTGCCTCATTCACTATCTTGGTGATTTGTTCAAATGGTTCCATGCCATTTTAGAGACCAACCTTTACCCTTGTTGGGTACCCAACTGTCATTTTCTGTTTATGTGGTCATCTACTTCGGCTACAATGATTACCAAGCATCTTTCCCCATTACCGAACTAAAATTACTGCGCCTATAGCAAAGTTGACTGCCCAATTAATATAAGAACAGAGGTTAAAGCCAAGGGCTTTTCTTACTAAAGTTTAATTGGAGCAAATTACTGCTTCGCTAGGTTTGGATGTCAGGCAAGCAGACTGATGAAACAAATATGGTGGAAGTGTCAACAGAGATGGTGAAATAAAGTTGAGTATTATCAGCATGAATGTGGCACTTGGCATGATATTTTTGCATGATTTTGCCAAAGGTCAGCACATAAATAAGAAATAGGAGAGTGCCAAGGTTGACCATTCTCAGAGTTGAGGTACCATTACAATGGTACAAACAAAAACCATAGAAGAATCTGCCTATGACTTTATAACCAAGAATAAAATTAGGCAAGAGTAACGCTCCTCAGCTGGACAATGGAGGAGGAGTTGTGTAGTAAGTATGTCAATAGCTGCATATAGGCTGAGAAGGAAAAGTGAACCATAGTCACTGTCATGGATCTTATACCTTTGAGCTGTTGCAAATATTATGACAGGTTCAAAAGCCTGGTTGGAGAAGTCCAAACATAAGTTGGAATTTGGGCACATGTTTGGAGGCAACATCATGTTCAAGGTTTTGAAGAGGAAAGGTGAAGGAAGGCATTGGAGAAGTGGCAATAGTTTGGAAGGACAAAGGAGTCAAGTATGTGTTCTTTGAAGATGGAATAATGACAGCACCTTTGATAGGAAGGGCAACAGTACCTGAGGATGAGAAAACCATTGATAAAAATTAGCAGTCACTAATCTGATGGGGATTAAGTTGGAAAAGCAGGAATTTAATGTTTAAATAACTCAAAATTTAATCTGGGTTCTTGACAAGAAAAAATAAGTTGATGGATATTGAGTTTGGAAGGCAATGAATAATATCCAAGCAATAGCTTCCAAGTCACTTTTATGATCGAGAGCACCCTAAACACAGGTCAGTGCTAGTTGTGGTCTGGTCCAACTTCTTCTTTTGTTTCTTTCTATCTCTCTT
The DNA here is from genome assembly GCF_021869965.1 of Rhincodon typus. NCBI lineage: Eukaryota > Metazoa > Chordata > Chondrichthyes > Orectolobiformes > Rhincodontidae > Rhincodon > Rhincodon typus. Next base: position 31,198,879 of record NC_063342.1, read on the forward strand.
TTGTCTTCTTTGCTTTGTAAACCTGTGTACTGGACCCTTTGAAGAGCCTTTTTTAACCCTTTTTAGCTCTGGTATCCAGAATTTCTGACACCATTTTGGTAAAAGCAATTGACTTGTACCGTTCATAACACAATCAATATGATTAATACTCCACTCACACTTTCATCAATTGACAATTGATACTCTAACATTAATACTCAATAAATCCATCCTGAACTACAATAACAAAGTTAACACGCAGACAACATAGACTTTCAGAGATAGCAAGAACTGTAGATGCTGGAGTCAGATATAACACAGTGTGGAGCTGGAGGAACACAGCTGGCCAGGCAGCATCAGAGGAGCAGGAAAAATGACATTTCGAGTCAGGACCCTTTTTCAGTAATGGGAAGGAGGAAGGGAGCTGGGAAATAAGTAGAGGAGGGGTGGGGCTGGGGAAAGTAGGTGGGATGGTGATAGGTGAGTGCAGGTAGTGAGTGTTGGGGATTGGTCAGTGGAATGGCAGGGGCGGATAGGTGGGAGAGAAGATGGACAGGTTGTTACAGAGATAGTAGGAACTGCCGATGCTGGAGAATCTGAGATAACAAGGTGTAGAGCTGGATGAACACAGCAGGCCAAGCAGCATCAGAGGAGCAGGAAAGCTGACGTTTCGGGTCTAGACCCTTCTTCAGAAATGGGATCTCATGGACAGGTTGTGTCAGGTCAAGGAGGTGGGTATAAGAGGGAGGCTTGGACATGGGATGAGGCAAGGGTTGGGAGATTTTAAAGCTGGTGAATTCCATGTTTAGGCCATAGGGATGTAGGCTCCCAAGGTGGAATATGAGGTGTCGCTCCTCCAGTTTGCGGGTGATGTCATTGTGACACTAGAGGAGGCCCAGTCAACAGACTTTCATTGTTCTTTACATTTGACCTTTAGTAGTACAATCCAAAGCATACAAACAGAATAACCATTTAACTATTCCTACCTTTTACTGTTAAAATGGTACACTCTGCAGACAAAATCAATTCGTTTTCATTTCTATTCAATCTTACTGAACTATCCCTGTTCTAACATCTCATCTTTTGTTTCTATAAATTTACAGATTCAAGAGTATACTGTCCTAAATCAAAGCAGAGTTATCACACACTAAGAATTAACTCTCTGCTTACCAAATACCCACTCAAACATCTATAAAGTACAGCACCTAAAATTTAAAACAAAGGCAAAATATATAAAAACCCATATTTGAACAACATAGATTTAGAGGTCACGAGGTGGGACAGAAAAAAGGGGAAAGGATGTGGAAGGTTTAGGCTAGGATGAGGGATTTGTGGGGAAGGTTTATGGCGGAGGGAACTGAATGGATGGTCTATAAGAGCATAAGAATAAATGGTCATAGCTGATTTTGTGTTTTGACACCACTTTCTTGCCCACTTCTCATCTGCCTGTATTATTTGAGAGAAAAAAAAGCTATCTCAGCCTTAAATGTCAACACGTTTTATTGTATTTTTTTGTAAAAAGACCCCACCACCAAAGACATCTTTCCCTCCCCACCCTTATCTGCTTTCCGGAGGGACAACTCTCTCCGTGACTCCCTTGTCCGCTCCACACTCCCCTCCAGCTCCACCACACCCGGCACTTTTCCCTGCAACCGCAGGAAGTGCTACACCTGCCCCCATACCTCCTCCCTCACCCCCATCCCAGGCCCCAAGAAGACTTTCCACATCAAGCAGATGTTCACCTGCACATCTGCCAATGTGGTATACTGCATCCGCTGTACCCGGTGTGGCTTCCTCTACATCAGGGAAACCAAGCGGAGACTCGGGGACCGCTTTGCAGAACACCTACGCTCGGTTCGCAATAAACAACTGCACCTCCCAGTCGCGAACCATTTCAACTCCCCCTCCCATTCCTCAGACGACATGTCCATCCTGGGCCTCCTGCAGTGCCACAACGATGCCACCCGAAGGTTGCAGGAACAGCAACTCATATTCCGCTTGGGAACCCTGCAGCCCAATGGTATCAATGTGGATTTCACAAGTTTCAAAATCTCCCCTCCCCCTACCGCATCCCAAAACCAGTCCAGCTCGTCCCTGCCTCCCTAACCTGTTCTTCCTCCCACCTATCCCCTCCTCCCACCTCAAGCCGCACCTCCATCTCCTACCGACCAACCTCATCCCACCCCCTTGACCTGTCCGTCCTCCCTGGACTGACCTATCCCCTTCCTAACTCCCTACCTACACTCACCTTTACTGGCTCCATCCCCGCCTCTTCGACCTGTTTGTTTCCTCTCCACCTATCCTCTCCTCTATCCCTCTTCTATCCGCCTCCCACTCTCTCCCTATTTATTTCAAAACCCCCTTCCCCTCCCCCTTTTCTGATGAAGGGTCTAGGCCCGAAACGTCAGCCTCTCTGCTCCTATGATGCTGCTTGGCCTGCTGTGTTCATCCAGCCCTGCACCTTGTTGTCACAGTAAATTACTATTCTGTTCCAGTGTGTCTGAAACCCTCTGCAAGAGAACATTCCAAAAATTCACAACCCTATGAGTGAAGGCATTTCTCCTCTTCATGCCCTAAGTGTATGGCCTTAATCTCGAGACTGTGCCCCCTCCCTTGTTCTGATTCCACAGACAGGGGAAACAATATCTCAGTACCTATTCCAACAACCCCTTCAAGATCTTGAATGTTTCAGTGAGATCACCTCT
>NC_063342.1:31202062-31213356 GCF_021869965.1 Rhincodon typus
GGGGGAGGGGAGGAGACATTGAGGAACAGAAGCCCATTTTTCTGTGGTTTCTTTCTGCAATCGTTCTACTCACAGGAGAATGAGAGTGTGGAATTGTTTAAAATATGCATGGCGGGCTATTGGGATAGAATCTTCTTGCTGGCATTTGGTAAGGGATCATGTCTAATCAATGATAGAGTTCTTGTTCTTGTATTTGGTTACTGTAATTTTACCTTTTCCCATGTTATTTACTGTCTTTGATGTGAGGCTCTAGTGTGTTGTTTTGTGAGTTAACAGATTGAAAATCAGTTGACCCTAGTGTAGATTCATGGTTTTACCCTGCTATGTGCTGGTTATTTACCGTGAAGTCTGAAAGATCACTTTCTAGCTTTGATTCAGGTTTCTCTCCATGATCCATGTATTCTATGGCTGCAGTTGCCAGTTTGCGCTGGCGATTACAAAGGCAATCACAATCCAGTGATTGTTTTGATACCACACCCAACGCTGCAATCGTTCTAAGTGGTATAATTAAAGCTAATTTGAAGTTTTCTTATATAACTGTGTTCTGCATAAAATGCTAGAAACAACTTATTCACAATCATATTGTTTTACATGTTGACTTTTTATTTACAGTCTGCACTTATTATTATTCGGAGTACATTTTCGAATGTGATGGAATTCTCAAGTGAGCAAGCAGATCAGTTAGCTACAGTGCTATAGCAATACCTGAATGCCTAGACCGTCTTAAACATAGATTTCTTTAAAGCTGTACGTCATTGTCGTAAAATTATGGTGCAGAAGTAAGCTATTTGACTGATTGTGTCTGTGCTGGCAAGAAAGAACTATCCATCTTCCAATTTCTAACTGTTGGTTGTGATTGTTGCACTTTAAGACTATAAGATGTATGAGCAGAAGTAGGCCATTCAGCCCTTTGAGTCTGCTCCACCATTCAATGACATCATGGCTGATCTGTTAATCCTCAAACCCATTTTCCCATCTTGTCCCTGTAACCCTTGATTCCATTACTGATTAAAAATCGTTGTCTTAATTACGCAAACTTGACAGGCCTGTGCGGTTTTCCATAGATTCACTACCCTCAGAAGAAATTCCTCCTCATCACTGTCTTAAATGTGCAACTTTTACTCTGTGGTTATGCCCTCTGGTAACAGTCACTCCCAGAAGTGGGAGCAACCTTTCCACATCTACCCTGTCAAATCCCCCAAGAATCTTGTATGTTTCAACTAGGTTGTCTCTCATTCTTCTAAATTCTAATGAGTACAGGCTCAACCTATTCAACATTCCTAATAAAACATTCCCACCATACCTATACCCATGTAGTGAACCTTCTGTGGACTTTCTGCAATACCAGTATATTTTTCCTTTAGATCAAGGGCAAACTGTTCACAGCATTTAGCTGTGGTGTGATGTATTAAAAATATCAAGGTGTACGAGGACTGTGCAGGAAAATGTTGAAGTAGAAGATGGTTCTCACTGAATGGCAGAGCAGGAGTTCCTACTCCTATGTCTTTAATATGATTAATTACTTTTGCCAATTACTTTAAGTCCATGTCCTTCTCTACTGAGGAAAATTGATCCCTTCGAATTTTATAAACATCATTAAATCTCCTCTTTTCACTTATCCAAAACAAATCACCCATCCAAACCTTCCCTCTTAGATAAAATGTCCAGATGTTTATATCTTTGTAAATCTCTTCTGTAATCTATCTACTGTGGATGTATCCTCCTTGGAATGTGGTAACTAAAAATGTACCTATTGTAAAACATTAATAAGGCCATAGCTAGAGTACAGTTCTAGAGTTACATCTCTGCTTGTATTTTGACCCCTCAGATGATAATAGTTAAGATGGTTAAAACATATGCAATATTCTAGGGGTGTCCTGCTCTCTTAAGGGATATGTGGGCATGCATTCCAAGGTCCCTCTGTTCTTCTCGACTGCTCCAAAATCCTACTATTTCCTTGCTACGTTTGCCATCCCAAATGCATTGTCTCATTGTTCTCAAGATACAAATCCATTTGACAATTTTATGTGAACATGACCAGTTCATTGCTTTCTTCCTGTAATTCACAGCTTTCTTTTGCACTATCAAAAACACAGCCAATTTTCATATCTAGTGCAAACATTTTAAACATGTGCTCAAAGTCTAAGTCAGAAAAAGAAAGCAACTATGTACTGAGACCTGCAGACCATCACTGGAAACAGCCTTCGTGGTGGAGATCTTGTCTACTTGCTGGCCGATTCACTCGCTGTAATCTATTGCTTAGAGTCACAGAGATATACAGCACGGAAACAGACCCTTTGGTCCAACACGTCTTTTAAATGTTGTAATCATACCAGCCTCCCCCACTTCCTCTGGCTACTCATTTCCATACGCACACCACCCTCTGTGTGAAAAAGTTACCTCTTAGGTCCCTCTTAACATCTTTCCCCTGTCACCTTAAACCTATGCCCTCTAGTTTTGGACTCCCCGACCCCAGGGAAAAGACCTTGTCTATTTACCCTATCCATGCCTCTCATGATTTTATAAACCTTTCTCACATCACCCCTTAGCCTCCGATGCTCCAGGGAAAATAGCCCCAGTCTCCCTCTATAGTTCAAACCCTCCAACCCTGGCAACATCCTCATAAATCTTTTCTGAACCCTTTCTAGTTTCACGACATCCATTAGGGTGAACAGAATTGCAAGCAGTATTCCAAAAGTGGCTGAACCAATGTCCTGTACAGCCACAACATGACCTCACAACTCCTATACTTGATGCACTGACCAATAAAGGCAAGCATACTAAATGCCTTCTCCGTTATCCTATCTACCTGTGACTCCAATTACCATTATGTGTATAAGTCCTGCCCTGATTTGTCTTTCCTTGCAGCACCTCACATTTATCTAAATTAAAGTCCATCTGCCACTCCTCAGCCCATTGGCCCATTTGATCAAGATCCCATTGAACTCTGAGGTAACCTTCTTCGTTGTCTACTACACCTCCAATTTTGGTGTCATCTGCAAACTTAATAACCATACCACCTATGTTCACATCAAATAATTTATATAAGTGACAAATAGCAGTGGACTCAGCACTGATCCTTGTGGCACACTGCTGGTTACAGGCCTCCAGTCTGATAAACAATCCTTCACCACCAAACTCTGTCTTCTACCTTTGAGTCCGTTCTGTATCCAAATAGCTAGTTCTCCCTGTATTCCATGTGATCTAACTTTGCTAACTAATCTACCATGAGGAACTTGTTGAACGCCTTATTGAAGTCCATATAGATCACATCCACCGCTCTGCCCTCATCAGTCCTCTTCGTTACTTCTTCAAAAAACAATCAAGTTAGTGAGACATGATTTCCCATGCACAATTGACTATCCCTAATCAGCCCTTGCCTTTCCATATACATGTAAATCCTGTCCCTCAGGATTCCCTCCAACAACTTGCCCACCACCGATGTCAGGCTCACTGGTCTATAGTTCCCTGGCTTTTCCTTACCACCTTTCTTAAATAGTGGCACAATGTTAGCCAACCTCCAGTTGTCTGGCACCTCACCTGTGGCTTAGAGGAGAATGGAGACGGGCACTGAAGGTGATATGGAGTCACCCACCAGTGAATCAGTGGATACACTAGAGTCCCTCCAAGTTATCACTTATCCCCAAATAATGGAGCTCTGGGACTTGGTTGTAGGTCATTTGTATTGTTGCAGTAAGATCCAGTTGGTCCTTGATCATTGGAACTGCTCATCCCATCAGTCTTTGTGGATATTAGGACCTATGCATGTGTGAGCATTTTGATCACCTTGGTCTGGGCTAAGTACACTGAATCCTCAGAATGCTCATATTAACATAGCTAATGTCTTTCCCATGCGATTAATTATAATAGTAGATTTATTAAAGTCTTCCCATAAGTATATCTGCAAAACATTATAGAAATGCTGGGTTAAACAGGCCGACTGAGGAGTTCAGGATATCCTGGCAAATGACTATGCAGAAGACCTGAGGAAAATTTAGCAACTATGGAGATGCTCTTTCCTTGGAGCAGGGCTACTGTTGTTCCTCTGCCAAAGAGAAGTATGTCTGCCTCCTCCTCCCCGAATAATTGGGATAACAAAGATTGCCTCTCAAATGTTATTGTAGGTTTGGTGGCCTGGATTTTGCTGCCAGCAGCAAGACAACTTCCCTCACTCCTGGACGTGAAGAAAGCTTCTCCAAACAGTCTCATAATCAGCATTCTGATTTCTGACCTATCTAATGAAAGATCATCCTGACCTGAAATGGGAACTCTGTTTATTTCTACAGCTTCTACCTGATATGCTGAATATATCCAGCATGTTTTGTTTTTACTGTCTTTTTTAGTGATTAATCCATTTGTACTTGGAGATCTCTTTGTTCCTCTACCACTTAGACTCTCACCTTCTAAGTTACAAGTGACCTGCTTATCATTCCGTACTGTCTCGTATTTTTATGTTGAATTTCATTTGTTCATTCTACGTTTACTGTTTACTAATATGTCCTTGTTGCATTTCTCCTCTGTGTTGGCCATCAACCCATCTCCCAACCCACCACTCTATTTGTCATTTACAAGTTTAGAAAATATTTTTTATTTCAGTGTCCAAACCAATAGTATACATTTGTGGAAAACACGGCACCAGCACTGTGGAACTCCACTTGTATCTGCCACTCTGAATAACTGCCCTTTACTACCACTGTGCGCTTTCTGTGTTGAAGCCAGTTAACAATTTGTTCTGCCATTTGTCTCCAACTCCATTTTTTGTCACCTCTTAGTCTATAACGGCACCTTTATTCAAGTTCTTTCGAAACTCCAGATAAATTACATCTACTGCCATTGCCTGCTCTGTTACCTTAAAAATATGAGTAAGATTGATCAAATAAGATTTTACATTCAACGATAACTATGAAGTAGGTACACTATTTCAAAAAAAAACCCAGATAATCTTCATTCAACAAGGTGTAACTTTTACTGCAAGACAGAGTATGAGTGGAAGCTCCCACCAAATCATTGTTGTAAGGACATTAGCACTTTGTGAGAAGCTCTACAACATTCTTGAGGAGAGCACACTCACTATACTGGATTATTCTGTTACGTTGTTGCTGCCTAAGCTCCCAGTTGCTGTAAGTTTCAATATTACCATACCATTTGGATTATTGTGTGTAAAACTCCTGTCATTACCTTTTCCAGCCTCATCTTTGCCTTACGCAGAAGAAAGTAAGCAACAGTCTATTGATGTGCATTAAACAATGTTTCAGAAAAATGGAGACCTGTTGTGCAATCATACATTTTTAAAAAGTTAAGAAGATTGATTATAATTACATCCGAAATATCTGAATAAGATTCCATAACAAATGTAACAAGAAATTCAGATACATTTATTATTGAATGAGCAATTGTCCATTTTTCTTTCAGTAATCCATCCTTTGTCTGGCTTTGAAATTTATGCTAAATCAGAAATGATCGTGGAAAATGGGACAGATGTCAGACTGTCATGTACATTTAAATCAAATAAAGTTGACCAAAGGACTTTGTCGGTTTATTGGAGTTTCAAACCAGGAACTGGTGGGAAAGATCAGCTTGTGAGTATTAGAGCTGATATTTCAATGGCTTGGAAATGTATTGTAATGTCATCATCTGCTTTTAACTTAGTAAATTCTTTAATGTGTGTGTTTTTTTAAAATTTCCATGGAAGTACCAGTATCCAGGCACTTGAAAGGAACATGTAAGAGTTGGAGAGATATCTTCTTAAGAGCATAAGTAAATTGGAGCAGGAATGGACCATATAGTCCATTGAGCCTGATCTTCCATTTGATACAATCATGGCTGATCTATACTTTTTCTTCACATTCTCATTTGCTGAAGGAGCAAACATTTGTCTGTCACAGCCTTAACTGGATTCAGTGCTGGTGCATCTATAGACAACACCTAGAATGTGTGCGTACTTTTGGTCCATGTTTTGTAGAATTTAGTTTCAACGGAGGCAGTACAGTAAAGACTCACTTGATTGGTATCTGGGATGAAAGGGATGTTCTAGGCTGAGTACATTAGGACTATATTCCCTGGAGTATAGAATTCTAAAGGTTGACAGTCTTTTGGATGAACAAATTTCTTAGCTCAGTCCTACATAATTGATCCCTTATCCTGAGACTGTGTTCTAGATTTCTTAGCAAGGGGAAACAACCTGTTTCTACCTGATCAAGTTCCTTTGTATTTTGTATGTTTCAATGAGACTACCAGTTGTTCTGCTAAACTCCAAGGAATATAGTCCCAATTTACTCAGCGCAGAACATCCCTTTCATCCCAGATACCAATCAAGTGAGCCTTTACTGAATTACCTTGATGAAACCAAATTTTACAGTTTATAGACCAAAGTACACACAATATTCTAGGTGTTGTCTCAACAAAGCCCTGCACGATTACAGCAGGACTTCCTAATTGCTTGCTGTATCTATGTCCTAATTTTGTGTTCTTTCTTTAAGTCAGGGCGGCACGGTGGCTCAGTAGTTAGCACTGCAGCCTCACAGTGCTAGGGACCCAGGTTTGATTCCACCCTCAGGCGACTGTCTGTGTGGAGTTTGCACGTTCTCCCCGTGTCTGCGTGGGTTTCCTCCCACAGTCTAAAGAAGTGTAGGCTAGGTGGATTGGCCATGCTAAATTGCCCGTAGTGTTCAGGAATGTGTCGATTAGGTGATTTATAGGGGGATGGGTCTGGGTGGGATGCTCCAAGGGTCAGTGTGGCGTAGTTGGGCCAAAGGGCCTGTTTCCACACTGTAGGGATTCTATGATCTACAACATAGCCTTGCTGAACACCATATTTAGTTTGACTTCAGTTCAGAAGATTAAAGTTTTCAGTTTGGGAGAACAGTCATTCCAGCAGTAAGATTTAAGTTTGTGTGCCCCTAAGCTGAGAGAGTTTTGAAAGAGGTTTCAAAATGTTGGACCTGAAGAGAGCTTTTCAAACATTCCCTTCGTCATAAGTCACTGTTTGTGACTTCTCAGATACTGAAGCTGTCCATGTCCAAAAGCAGCAAGGCTTGGGCAATGTCCAGGTTTGGACTGGCAAATAGCAAATAACATTCAAGTCACACAAGTCCATAAGAACATAAAAATTAGGAGAGGACTAAATTAATCAGCCCATTCAAGCCTGTTCCGCCATTCAATATAGTCATGACTGATCTCATCTCAGCCTCAGCTCAACTTTACTGCCCACTTTCTGTAACCGTTCAACCTGTTACTAATTAAAAATCTGTCCATCTCCTCAAATTTACACAATGTTCCAGCATCTACTACACTCTGGAATAGTGAATTCCACAGATTTACAACCCTCTGAGAGAGGTAATTTTTCCTCATATCTGTTTTAAATCTGCTACCCCTTATCCTAAAACTATAACCTTTTGTTGTAGATTGCCCCACAAGAGGAAACATCCTCTCTTCATCCACTTTGCCAATCCACTTTAGCATTTTGTATACCTACATTAGATTATCTCTCATTCTTCTAAACTCTTGAGAGCATAGGCCTGAACTACTCAATCTCCCCTTCATAAGACTAACCCCTCAGCTCAGGAATCAATGTTGTGAACCTCCTCTGAATTGCCTTTGATGCAACTCCTCAAGCAAGTCTAACTGTCACCTCTTGACATTCAGTGGCATTGCCATGACTGACTTCCTTCACTGTTAACATCCTGGTGGTTACCATTCATCAAAAACTGATATGGACTAGCCATCTAAATATGGTGGCTACTAGAGATAGACCAGGAAATTACAGGCCAGCCTGTCTAACCTCAGTGGTAAGGAAGCCATTGGAAAGAATTATAAGGTAGAGAGTATATCTGCACTTGAAGTGATGTGGAGTAATCAGGGATAGTAAGCATGGATTTGTTTAGGGACAGTCATGATTAATAAATTTGATTTAGTTTTTTCAGGAGATAACCAGGAGTGTTGATGAGGATAATGCATTCAATGTAGTTTACATGGACTAAGCAAGGCATTTGTTAAAATCCCTCATGACATACTGATCAGATTCTATGGAATCCAAGAGAAAGTGGCACATTGGAGCCAAAATTAGCTGAGTAGCAGAAAACAAAAGATGATGGCGGAGGAGTGTTTCTTGTGATTGGAAGTCTGTTTCCAATGGGAATCTGGAGGCTCGGTTATGGGGCCTCTGCTGTTTGTGGTATGTATCAATGATAATGACTTAAATGTTGGGAGTATGATCAAGAAGTTAATGAATGATGCAAAACTTGGTATAGTGGTAAATAGTGAGGATGACAACCATAAATTGCAGGAGGATATTTGTAGACAGGGAAGAGTAGTGGCAAATGGAATTCAATCCATTAAAGTGTGAAGTGATACAATTGGGAAAGGTGAACAAGGCATGGGATTACATGACAAATGGTAACACCTTGGAACGTACTGACAGTTAGAGGGATCTCGGTGTATGCATCCACAATTCCCTGAAGATAGCACGGCAGGTAGATGAGATAGTTAGCAAGGTATAAGGATAGCTGCCTTTATTAACTAAAGCGCAGAATACAAAATCAAAAAAGTTATACTGGAACTGTAGAAAACACTGATTAAGCCACAACTGGTGTAATGCATCAGTTCTGGCCACCATATTAAAGGAAGGATGTAATTATACTAGAGCGGGTACAGAGATTGTTGTGTGCTGCCTGGGCTGGAGAGTCTCCACTTTGAGGAATGATTGAATTGGCTTGGATTGTTTTCCTCGGAACAGTGAAGGTCGAGATGGAATCTGACAGGGTATATATGATTGAGAGACATAGATATGATGGATAGGAAGGCATTTTTTCATTAGTAGAGGAGTAAATAACCTGGGTAGATAGATTTAAGGTAAGGGGCAGAAGGCTAAGAGGAGAAATATTTTTCTCTGAGGGTTCAGGGAATCTGGAATTCCCTGCCTACAAGGATGGTTAAGTCAGAAACTCTTGTAATATTTAAGCAGTATTTAGATATTCACTTGAATTATTATAAGGTCCAGAAGTATGGTCAACAACAGGAAAATAGGATTAATGTAGTCAGATCTTTGTTGACCAGTGTGGATCAGTACGGTACATGAATCATGAGTGGCTTTAATTTTAATGTAGGCTGTGAAAGTCAAATTGGCAAAGTTAGCCGCAAAGAAGAATTTACAGCGTGTATTCAGGACAATTTCCTTTATCTATATGCTGCAGATCAAACTGGGGTTCAGTTTTTTTTTGGAATTGGTAATGCGTAATGTGGAAGGTTTAATAAATGACCTCAGTGTAAATGGTCCCCTAGCGAACAGTAACCATATCCAGGTAGAACTTAGCATTCAGTGTGAGAATGAAAAACTGGGGTCGAAAACAAGTATGCTAAACTTAAATAAGGGTACTCGCAGAGGCATGAGGGCAGCGGACTGGGAAAGGAGTTTATCAGAAAAGATGGATGAGCAATAATGACAAACGTTTAAGTAAATAGTCCATGACTCTCAGCAAAAATTCATCCTAGTAAAGTTGAAGGACATGAATGGAATGTACTATTGCCATTGTCTCAGAACTGCTCTCATTAGGGAGAGATAACTAGTGCTGATTTTAGCATGAGGGTCACCACATCTCAGGCAAGACGCAAGGCTGAGAAGGTGGTAGAGAAATTGAACCTATGCTGTTAGGTGTCACTCTGCATCACAAACCAGCTATCCAGCTAACTGAGCTAAGCACCTGAATGGATAAACTGACCATTGTTAACCAAGAAGGTTAAAACTAAAGGCTAACAAAATGACCCAAAAAACAGAGAAAATAAACTGAGAGCAAATTAGCAAGCAATATATAAATGGACAGTCAGAACTTCTTGAAACATAAAACTAAAGGGAAAGAGGCCAAAGTGAATGTAGGCCTTTTAGAGAATAAGGCTGGGGAAATAATAGGGAACCAAGAAATGGCAGAGGAGTTGAATAAATACCTTGCATCATTGTTCATGGTAGAGCACATTAATAGCATTTCAAAAATACTTCATAATCAAAAAGCAAAGCAGGGAGAGGAAACAAATGCAGTAACTATCACCAGAGAAAGGTGCTGGGGAAATTAATGGAGCTAAAGGTCAATATGTTACTTGGACCTGACAGGTTGCATCCTGGGATATTAAAGGAAGTAGCCACAGAGATAGTGGATGCACTTGGAATCTTCCAACATTCCTGAGATTCTGGAAAAGACCCCGAGGACTGAATAACTACCATTGTAACACTGACAGTTCAAGAAGGGAGGCAGTAGTATTCAGGACAAAGTCAAATGTAGTGATCAGTCATAAGCTACTTGAATGATGGAACATCCAAGAGGCTGAATGACTGATTTGTTCAACAAGACTCTTGCCTCCATATTTGATGCTCCAATCCCAAGTAAAATCATTATTCGCTTTCACCCTGGCTGTTTTACCTCAGGTATTATCCTCATTTCTGGTCCTTTTTAAGTCCAAGGGACATAGATTTAAAAGGAAAGGATATGTCCAACAGCTGATTTTGCCATGCATCACCAGAAGTACTTAGATCATAAAAAGCACTATCTGATCCTCCTCTTGTTTGCTACTTGCTGTTACTATCATTAATACTATGTCACAGGGCTAAATTTCCTCTAAGGCCCCAGATTTCCTAACCCTGAATGCCCATATTGGTGTTGTTTTTCTCCTATCTTCCCTCAGCCCCTCTCCAAGTTCATTGTCTCCATGAAAGTCACCTCACTCTCCCTCAATCAGATTAACTGATTATCCTAAACCAATTATCACCCTGCCCTAGCCACACTGAAAAGCCAACATATGTTTCACGGTCCTTATAAATTAATGCCCCATCTCCAACCACTTTTCTCTTTAAAGTATTTGATCATATAGCCTTTCAAATCTGTGATTTTTTTCCCACAATTCCATGTTTGAATCATTTTCAATTAGGTTTCTGAAATGGGCCTTAGCAAATTCACAAATGATATATGCCACCTTTGACATGTTTGAACTCACTTGTCCTCCAGTGTGCTCCCATAGTTTTGATTTTTTGCGATCAGTGGAAACAACCTCTCAAACACATTCAAAATCTTGTACGCTTGAATGAGATCATCTCTCATTCTTCTGAACTGCAGAGAATGTAGAACTAATTTACTCAGCCTCTCATCCTAGAACAGTCCTCCTATGCTGGGGTAGTAGGAACTGCAGATGCTGGAGAATCCGAGACAACAAGGTGCAGGGCTGGATGAACACAGCAGGCCAAGCAGCATCATAGGAGCAGAGAGGCTGACGTTTCGGGCCTAGACCCTTCATCAGAAAAAGGGTCTAGG
>NC_063342.1:31213856-31227792 GCF_021869965.1 Rhincodon typus
GCCCTCGATGTTGCGCCGACCTGTGAAACCAATCTGAAGCCCATCTAACCTAAACTATTCCATTATCATCCATATGTTTATCCGATGACCATTTAAATGCCCTTAAAATTGGCGAGTCTACTACTTTTGCAGGCAGGGCATTCCACGCCCTTACTACTCTCTGAGTAAAGAACCTACCTCTGACATCTGTCCTATATCTATCACCCCTCAATTTAAAGCTATGTCCCCTCGTGCTAGCCATCACCATCCGAGGAAAAAGGCTCCCACTGTCCACCCTATCTAATCCTCTGATCATCTTGTATGTCTCTATTAAGTCACCTCTTAACCTTCTTCTGTCTACCGAAAACAGCCTCAAGTCCCTCAGCCTTTCCTCATAAGACCTTCCCTCCATACCAGGCAACATCCTCTGCACCCTTTCCAATGCTTCCACATCCTTCCTATAATGTGGTGACCAGAACTGTACGCAATACTCCAAGTGCGGCCGCACCAGAGTTTTGTACAGCTGCAACATGACCTCATGGCTCTGAAACTCAATCCCTCTACCAATAAAACCTAACACACCATATGCCTTCTTAACAACCCTATCAACCTGGGCGGCAACTTTCAGGGATCTATGCACACGGACACCGAGATCTCTCTGCTCATAGACACTACCAAGAATCTTACCATTAGCCCAGTACTCTGTATACCAAGAACCTTACCATTAGCCCAGTACTAAATGTAGTGTCTTCAAATTTGCAGTTGACACAAGTTTGGGTGGGAGGGTGAGCTGTGAGGAGGATGCAGAGATGCTTCCATGTGATTTGGATAAGTGAGGGGGCAAATGCACTGCAGATGAAGTACAATGTGGGTAAATGTGAGGTTATCCACTTTGGTAGCAAAAACAGGAAGGTAGATTATTATCTGAATGACTATAAATTGAATGGGAGGAATGAACAATGAGACCTGGGTGTCCTTGTACATCACTGAAGGTAAGTGCGCAGGAGCTGCAGGTGGTAGAAGGCAAATGGTACATTGGCCTTCATAGCGAGAGGTTTTGAGTACAGACCACATCTGGAATACTGTGTGCAGTTTGGTCTCCTTATCTGAGGAAGGATGTTCTTGCCATAGAGGGAGTGCAGCGAACATTTATCAGACTGATTCCGGGAATGGCAGGACTGATGTATGAGGAGAGGTTGAGTCAGTTAGGATTGTATTCACTAGAGTTTAGAAGAATGAAGCAGGGATGGGTGGGGGGAGTCTTGTAGAAACCTATAAAATCCTAACAGGACTAGACACGGTAGATCCAGAAATTATGTTCCTGATGATGGGGGAATCCAGAACCAGGGTCACAGTCAAAGACTGGAGGGTGGCTAATGTTGTTGCATTGTTTAAGAAAGGTAGCAAGGACAAGCCAGGGGACTACAGGCCACTGAACCTGACATCAATGGTAGGCAAGTTATTGGAAAGGATACTGAGGGACAGGATCAACCAACATTTGGATAGTCAAGGTCTGATTAGGGATAGTCAGCATGGATTTGTGCGCGGGAAATCATGTCGGACAAATCTTTTAGTGTTTTTTGAAGGGATAACCAAGAGGATAGAAGAGGGTAGGGCAGTGGATATTGTCTATATGGATTTCACTAAGGTCTTTGACAAGGCTCTGCACAGCAGGCTAGTCATGAAGGTTAGATTGCATGGGATCCAGGGAGATCTAGCTGATTGGATTCAAAATTGGCTCAATGGTAGGAAGCAGAGGGTAATAGTTGAAAGTTGTTTCTCGGACTGGAGGCCTGTGCCTAATGGTGTGCCACAGGGGTCAGTGCTGGGATCTTTGTTATTTATTTACATAAATGATCTGGATGTGAATGTACAAGGCATAATAAATAAATTTGCGGATAATACAAAATTAGGAGGTATCGTTGATAACCTTCCGCGCTATCAAGAATTACGGAGGGATCAGATGGGGAAGTGGGCTGAGGATTGGCAAATGCAATTCAGTACAGATAAGTGTGAGGTATTGCAGTTTGGAAAGTCAAACCAAGGTAGGACTTGTACAGTAAATGATAAGGTCCTGAGGAACATTGTGGAACAGAGGAACTTAGGAGTACAAGTACATAGTTCATTGAAAGTGGCATCACAGGTGGACAAGGTGGGGAAGAAGGCATTTAGAATGCTGGCCTTCATCGGCCGAGGCACTGAGTACAGGAGTTGTGACATTACTGTTACAGCTGTATAAGTCATTGGTGAGGCCGCACTTGGAGTATTGTGTACAGTTTTGGTCATCCTGTTATAGGAAAGACATAGTTAAACTGGAAAGTGTGCAAAGAAGATTTACGAGGCTGTTGTCAGGACTAGTAGGCCTGAGTTATAGGGCAAGGTTGGCCAGGATAGGACTTTATTCCTTAAAACGTAGGAGAATAAGGGGTGACCTTATGGAAGTGTATAAAATCATGAGGGGCATCAATAAAATGAATGCATATAGTCTTTTTCCTAGGGATGGGAAATTGAAAACTAAAGGGCATAGGTTTAGGTGAGAGGGGAAAGATTTAAGAAAGAACTGAGGGGTAACTTATTCACGCAGAGTGGTGCGTATATGGAATGGGCTGTCAGAGAAAGTGGTTGAGGCAGGTACAATGGCAACATTTAAAAAAAAATTTGGATAGGTACATGGATGGGAGGGTTTACAGGGATATGGACCAAATGTGTGCAATTGGAACTAGCTGAGTGGGCATCACGGTCAGCATGGACCAGTTTGGGCCGAGGGGTCTGTTTCCATGCTGTATTACTCTATGACTCTAAGGATACAGGGCTGATCATTTAAGACGGAGATGAAGAGAAATTTCTTCACACAGAGTGGTGAGATGTGGAATTCCCTATCACAGAAAGTAATTGAGGCCAAAACATTGTATGATTTCAAGTTGGATATAGCACTTGGGGTAACGGGATCAAAGGATATGGGTGAAAAGCTGGAACAGATTGTTGAGTTAAATGATCAACCATGATGGTGGAGCAGCCTCGAACTGCCACATGGCCTACTGTGGCTCCTATTTTTGATATTTCTAAGTTAAAAAAAGCATGTTATGACAGGAGGTATGATGAGCTATTTCACAAATGGGCCAGTGGAATGTGGGAACTATGTGAAAGCTCTATTCATTGAATGTCAAAGATTCCTTTTTTAGGATAAGTCAGTGACTCAAAGAAGTAAAAAGTAGAAAGATGGTCAGAAACAACTTCAATCTTTTAGGAACTCTGACTAAGGTCACACTACAACCATCAACCTAAGCCTAGACTTAGTTTTGCATAATAACTAATTATGTAATATTTGTTGTTTCAGTTCAAGTGAAAATCTTCAATTCATCCAGTCCACTGATCCACAGCATTTATTCATTTTTCTGTTAAACATTAAAGATTGTCTTCAAATATTGACAACAAGTTGTCCAATTCATACTGGAAACTCGTTAACTTTCTTGTTCCAACACTCACACTGGCAATCTGTTTCAAATGTTTATCATCCTTTAAGTAAATAGAAGTCCTCAGGCATTTCCCAATTTTCTTTGTTGTCCTTAATTTATAAATAGGGCTTTCCGGGCTTTTACTTTATACATGACAGAAAAGTGTACTTAGATATCAGTTTTTTAAACCATGCTTAATTTTAAACTTGATCATATACCCCCAGTTCACCAATTCCTTTGGTCAATTGGCATGCCGAGAACCTTCAAATAATTGCATAACTTGGATGGAATGCGGTCATTCAGTTCATCAAACCTGTTGTGCTATTCAATAGGATCATGCCTGATCAGCTGTGGACTCAACTCCATTTTCCTGTCCCAGTCTGTCTTGTCAATCAAAAATATGTATAACTTGACCTTGTTCATTAACCTTAACACTAATTCAATGATCTAGCTTCTACTCTCTCGGAGAAGGGTATTCCAAAGATGTGAGAAGAAATTCCTCCTTATCTCAGACTTAAATGTGAGACCCTTATTTTTAAACTTCACCCCCCTAGTTCTAGATTCCCCCATTAGGGACAGGATGCTCTGTCAAGCCCCTCAGAATCTTATGTTTCAATATGTTCACTTCATTCTTCTAAACTCCAAGGAATACAAGTCCTTCATCGCTAGAGGGATGGAGTTTAAAAACATGTTGCAGCTGTTGTCGGGTGCTGGTGAGGCCATACCTGAAGTGCTGTGTACTGTTTTGGTCTCTTTACTTGAGAAAGGATGTACCGGCACTCGAGAGGGTGCAGAGGAGGTTCACTAGATTGATTCCAGAGTTGAGAGGGCTGCTTACAAGGAGAGATTGAGTAAACTTGGGCTATACTTATCAGAATTTAAAAGAATGTTGGCGGGGGGGGGCGGTTCTTATAGAGACATATAAAATTACGGAGGGAATAGACAAGATAGAAGCAGGGAGGTTGTTTCCACTGGCAGGTAAAATTAGAACTAGGGGGCATAGCCTCAAAATAAGGGGGAGCAGATTTGGGACTAAGTTGAAGAGAACTTCTTCACCCAAAGGATTGTGAATCCGTGGAATTCCTCGCCCAGTGAAGCAGTTGAGGCTATCTCGTTGAAGGTTTTTAAGGCAAAGATAGATAGATTTTTGTACAGTAAAGGAATTAAGCATTATTGTGAGTGGGCAGGTAAGTGAAGCTGAGTCCACAAATAGATCAGCCATTGATTGGTGGAGCAGGCTCGACAGGCCAGATGGCCTACTCCTGTTCCTATTTCTTATATTCTTGATTGCATGTTCAAGGAATTCTAATAAGTTTGTCAAACAGAATTTTCCTTTCACAAAGTCATGTTGACTATCTGGGAATATGATTTTCTGAATGTCCTTCTACTACCTCCTTAATAATTGATTTCTAGCATCTTGACAATGATAGATGTTAGACCAACTGGCCTATAGATTTGGATGTTCTGTTTACCTCCTTTCTTAAACAATGGTGTTACATTTACAGCTTTCCAATCCATTGGGATCTTTTCAGAATCTAGGGAATGTCTTATAATGAAGGAAATGGTCAAGGGTAGTGAATTATATCTGTTATATAATTCACTGTTATATCATTCTGCTCAGTTCAAGGATTTACAATATAGCTCTTCTCCCTACCCCACTTCAACAACTGAATATCTTTCTAAAATAGGGTGGGTAAAAATGCTGTCAGTTTTTATGTAGTTTCATCAAGGCCAAATGAAGTTTAAAAATTACCTCTGAATTTGTATCTTATTCTATATCCCAATATCCTGTTCACTTTTTAAAAAAAGTTTGAGAACATCATGCTGATGGTTTTAAAGTGGCTGTAAAGTCTAAAATACCAAGAGCTCCCTTTTGCTCCAATACATGACATTACATTACTTTATTACATCCAATACATCAGCAGATAACAGGGAAGGTAAATGGAATGTTGGCCTTCATTTCAAAGGAAATGGAGTACAAAAATAGGCTCATCTTGCTAAAATGTACAAGGCACCAACCAGACTACACCAAGAATACTGTGAACAGTTTTTATCAAGAGAAGCAGTCCAGAGAAGATTCACTTGGTTGATTGGCATGGGCATGGAGGGATTTTCTTATGAGGCAAGGTTAAGTGAGTTCTTGTACTCCTTAGAGTTTAGAAGAATGAGAGGAAATCTTATTGAAACATAAGATTCTTGGGCGGCTTGACAGGTTTTTTCACCTTCTGGAAAGGTCTAGGACTGTCTTCTGTTCAAGGTAGGTCAACCTGTGGAATTCTTTATTACAGAGAGCTGTAATGGCTTGGTTATTAAGAATATTCAAGACTGAAATAGATTTTTAATCAGTAAGCGGTAAAAGGTTACGGAAAAGGCAAAAAAAAAATGGAGTTGTTCAGATTTACCATGATCTCACTGAATGGCGGACAAGACTCAATGGGCCAAATGGCCTACCTCTACTCCAATGAGTTATGGTCTTACTAAGTCTATTCTAATTTACCACATAACCAACACCAACCTTTTCATTGCTAATCCTCACACCCTCGTGTCAAATTGCAGCTGCTATTTGTCTACTGACTTATTGTCAAAATCTGTTTGACAGACAAATCTTGGTGCAGTCATAAAAAACATAAAGATAGTAATTTTCATAAAAGGTCAGGCCCTGTAATGACAAATAGAAGCATCATAGTGAATGTAAATTAGGGGAGAAGGTGAGAGACAAAATGGACTTCAGAAGAATACCAGTACCTGGCATAATCTCTACATCAAAACTGGGCAAGAGATCTGCAACCACTTCACTCCTACCTAGGAAATCAGAAAGAGAGAGAAAGAGAGAGAGAGAGAGAGAGAAAAAAGAGAAAGAAATTTGATTACTAAGCATGAATAGAGTACAGTTCAATCTGTACTTGCGACTGAAACATGCTCAGTCCTTGAACCTACTGATGCTGGACGTTAAAGCTACATTCAGCAAAACAATTGCCTCTTCTAGATTCTGCAGTTTAGAATAATAACTATGTATATGGATTTGATTGAACACATCATACTTAAAGAACAGAAGAAAATAAATTACCCAAAGGGGATTTGTAAAAAGTCTGGATAACTGATTTAATATAAACAACTTGACATCCCCATTTGCTGTGGAGTACAAGAGACCAATATACATTCCAATGTAAACAGGCATTTCAGTATAATAGTTTCTAAACTTACCATTTTGTGGGTGTACATAATTTATTTTTGCTTATCAAGATCAGGAATGACTGTACAAAGAATATTAAATAGTTTAAAAATATTTTCCCCTTATTTAAAGTAAAGGAAGGAACATGAGTTTATGCATCCATCTTAGAATGTCTAGGGTTAGACAGAATGTAAACTTTACACTTTCAATGTCTTCCAGCATTGGCTTATATGTCATACAATGTCATAACTTGAGGAAGATTATCTGTTACTTTTTATGATCATTATTCAGTCATAGTCACATTTATAACTTATCATTTCAGTGTTTCCAGCAGTTATGGTAGAGAGGCACTAGTGAAAGGACTTACGAGATAATAAGGGCAGGTTAGTAGAATTGATTAATCATTATCTAATTTTTCATTATTCTCTTTTTGACTGATGCAAGTCTAGATAATTATGAGGCTTAATTCTGAAAACACCAGTTACTTTTTTTTGAAAGGTCTCCTCTCTGTTACAACAAAGCCACAAAATAAACAGCATTCTGGTACCATAGAACATAGAACATTACAGCGCAGTACAGGCCGTTCGGCCCTCGATGTTGCACCGACCTGTGAAACCAATCTGAAGCCCATCTAACCTACACTATTCTATTATCATCCATACGTTTATCCAATGACCATTTAAATGCCCTTAAAGTTGGCGAGTCAACTATTTTTGCAGGCAAGGCATTCCACGCCCTTACTACTCTGAGTAAAGAACCTACCTCTGACATCTGTCCTATATCTATCACCCCTCAATTTAAAGCTATGTCCCCTCGTGCTAGCCATCACCATCCGAGGAAAAAGGCTCCCACTGTCCACCCTATCTAATCCTCTGATCATCTTGTATGTCTCTATCAAGTCACCTCTTAACCTTCTTCTCTCTAACGAAAACAGCCTCAAAACCCTCAGCCTTTCCTCATAAGACCTTCCCTCCATACCAGGCAACATCCTGGTAAATCTCCTCTGCACCCTTTCCAATGCTTCCACATTCCTTCCTATAATGCGGTGACCAGAACTGTACGCAATACTCCAAGTGCGGCCGCACCAGAGTTTTGTACAGCTGCAACATGACCTCATGGCTCCGAAACTCAATCCCTCTACCAATAAAACCCAACATACTGTACGCCTTCTTAACAACGCTATCAACCTGGGTGGCAACTTTCAGTGATCTATGCACATCGACACCGAGATCTTTCTGCTCATCCACACTACCAAGAATCTTACCATTAGCCCAATACTCTGTATTCCTGTTACTCCTTCCAAAGTGAATCACCTCACACTTTTCCGCATTAAACTCCATTTGCCACCTCTCAGCCCAGCTCTGCAGCTTATCTATGTCCCTCTGTAACCTGCAACATCCTTCCGCACTATCCACAACTCCACCGACTTTGGTGTCATCCGCAAATTTACTAACCCATCCTTCTACGCCCTCATCCAGGTCATTTATAAAAATGACAAACAGCAGTGGCCCCAAAACAGATCCTTGAGGTACACCACTAGTAACTGAACTCCAGGATGAACATTTCCCATCAACCACCACCCTCTGTCTTCTTACAGCTAGCCAATTTCTGATCCAAACCGCTAAATCACCCTCAATCCCATGCCTCCGTATTTTCTGCAATAGCCTACCATGGGGAACCTTATCAAACGCTTTACTGAAATCCAAATACACCACATCAACCGCTTTACCCTCATCCACCTGTTTGGTCACCTTCTCGAAGAACTCAATAAGGTTTGTGAGGCACGACCTACCTTTCACAAAACCGTGTTGACTATCCCTAATCAAATTATTCCTTTCTAGATGATTATAAATCCTATCTCTTATAATCCTTTCCAACACTTTACCCACAACCGAAGTAAGGCTCACTGGTCTATAATTACCAGGGTTGTCTCTACTCCCCTTCTTGAACAAGGGGACAACATTTGCTAGTCTCCAGTCTTCTGGCACTATTCCTGAAGACAATGACGACATAAAGATCAAAGCCAAAGGCTCTGCAATCTCCTCTCTAGCTTCCCAGAGAATCCTAGGATAAATCCCATCCGGCCCAGGGGACTTATCTATTTTCACACCTTCCAGAATTGCTAACACCTCCTCCTTATGAACCTCAATCCCGTCTAGTCTAATAGACTGTATCTCAGTATTCTCCACGACTACATTGTCATTCAGCACATAAAGGCTTACACTAATTCTGTCTCGTCATGCCTTTTAGTGCATACACAAAGCCAGGAAGCTTGTTACGATTAGCAGCAACTCAAGAGGGCAGGCATGTTGCAGTATCTGGGACATCATTTTCATACCTACAGCATGAGTCAGCAGCAGTGGCAAACTGAATATGCTTCAAACAAGTGACCATATTTCAAAATCTAAGGGGAGTAATACTCTATCAAGTCAAGGGGGGCTATTATCAGTTAGGGGTTCTGCCACAGTCAGTCAAGGGCAGCATCCAGTCTCGGTCCAGGAGATTGGACATCGTCAGTTAGCCGCTTGGAACAGTGGGGGTCCATGTCACTACGGTAATGGGAGTTTGTCCTTCAAGTCCAATGTGACATCAGGGGATAGACTGGGAGCTGCATAGAGATCAGCCAGGCTTGTCCTTTCAAATCAGTCAGGTTTTGAGCCATGGTCAGTCCTGGGGTGTCACTGAAAGTCAGAGTGGGTTATCGGGGACCACTAATGTGGTGGGCATGTTGGAAAATCAATTGTGGGGATTGGACAGAGCATGCTCGGTTGCAGAGTGGACAATAACTTGTGAAGGGACAATTCAACATGTAAGGGTGGGAGATAATACAGCATTGGAAGGTACACGGTACTGCACAAATTATAGTTGGTCACCACCATGCTGGCTAAAATGGGGTGACAGTGCATAACAACATTTGTCATGGCTAAGCTGTATGCCTGGGATTCGGACAGTAAAGTGGAGAGATAAAGAATTAAATAAAGAGTTGGCTGGATACATGGCAAAGCACAAATCTGACAGGGTTGACATGGAATGTAAAGGAGAAAAAAAATGAAGGCTTGTGGGGAGGTCATTGCCCCTCTACCCTTGATCTCCTTGACCTTGATAAAACCATGACTGTTACTCTGGTTGTTCCCCCTTTGTACAGCCCTCACCTTCACTCTCTTAAATTCAGGGGATGAAAGCTTGAAAGGATATGATAAAAAATTTGATTAGCCGTCCACCATCAGATCTGGCTGGATTGCTTAAAACATTAATTGGATATTGCTGTTATATGCCAAATCCACTCACTAATCGAGGATCATCCTGAAATGCAAAGATAGCTTCTGGCTTTGTACCTTTACTATAGTTTTATTCACCTGTTCCCTCCACCCCACCTCCCAAAACAAGTGCAAAGAATTCAGACTTCTGTGTCATGAAGATAAACACAATTTAATCAACTGTCTCTGCCACATTCTTCCTTTCCACTAGCCCAGTTGACCAAACATCCTTTAGTGCTTCCCCTGCCCTAGCTCTGAATTCTCAACTTGTACTAATTTCTTTCCTATTTCAATCATACCCTCTCAGAGCTCATCGTGTCTAGGAGACCCACTTCCCATTCCCTTGATCCTATTCACACTAAACTGCTCACCACTCAGTTTGCCATCCTGGCCCTCACATTAGCCACTATTATAAATGGGTCTCTCTCCAACTGTTTGTCCCTGCTCCCCCTTGAATCTGCTGTCTTCACATTTCTCCTCAAAACAAAAATCAACCCTTGATCTCAGCACTCTTGCAAACTACGTTTCTATCTCCAATGCTACTCTCACACAAAAAAATGAAAGAACTGCAAGTGCTGTAAATCAGGAACAAAAACAGAAGTTATTGGAAAAGCTCAGCTAATATTTTGGGTCCGGTGACCCTTCCTCAGAACAGAGGAGGAAGGGTCACCAGACCTGAAATGTTAACTCTGATTTCTCATCATAGATGCTGCCAGACCTGTTGAGCTTTTCCAACAACTTCTGTTTTTGCTACTCCCATAAATCCTGCAGGAACAGGTTGTTGAGTTGAACAATTAACCATGATCATAATGAATGGCGGAGCAGGCTTGAAAGGCCAAATGGCTACTCATGCTCCTATTTTCTATGGTTCTAATAATATGTTATGTCGTCTCAAATTCTGCCCATCTTCCCCAAAATACTATGGTTAAATCTGTCCCATTCAGGTTTCAACCCCTGCCACAGTACTAAAACAGCTCTCATTAAAAATCACAAATTTAAATCTATGTGACTGAGTCATGGATAGACTTTTGCTCTTCGTCTTCTCAACCTGTCAGTAGCCTTTGACAAGTTGATCTCACCATCCTTCAAGGATCTATCCATAGGCTTTTTCCCACTTTTTATGTACATTCTGCCCCCAACCACCATTAGTCGAACATGGTGTTAGTGTACCTGTGCACTGCTGACCACCCAGCTCTACCTCACTATCTCTCAACTCCTCTACTATTACTAAGTTAACAGACTGATTATCCAACATCCAGTAGATGAGCAAAAATTTTCTCTAATATTTGCAAGAATGAAGGTATTGATGCCTGCTGTAAACTCCAGTCTATAGCAATTTTGTGTTCCTAGTAACAGACTGAGATAACATTGATCTCTTTGCAACTGTGAACTCTCATGATCCTGAAATAGGCTTTAACTTCAACTATCTATTTCCACCTACACCACATTGCTAAACTCCACCTCATCTATTGCATAAACTCTGATTCATACCTTTAAGATTCACCCATTCCAATGCACTCCTGGTTGATCTTGCTCAGTTTACCGTCTACAAACTTTAGGCCATCCAAAATTCTGATACTTGTGCTTAAAGTACATTCCCGTGCTCTCTGATCTACATTTGTTCCCAGTCAAGCAAATTTTAACTTTAAAATTCTCATCTTTGATTTGACATGCATTTATTGAATCACCCATTTGCCATCTCTAATTTTATCCAGCTCCACGAGCTTCTAAGATATGTACACTCCTATCATTCCAGTTTCTAGTGTATCCTAAATTTTGATTCCTCCACCTTTGGCCATAGGCTCTAAACTCCGGAATAACCTCGTTAACACCTCTCTGCCTCCCTACCTCATTTTCCTCCTTTAAAACATCCCTTAAAAGTTAGCTATTTGCCCAAGCGTTTGGTCATTTGTCCTAATATCGCCTTACGTGGCTTTGTGTTGTACTTTGATTTACATGCTTATACAAAGCACATCGAGATATTTCGGAGATAGCGTCAATAAAGTGCGGAGCTGGGGGAACACCGCAGGTCAGGCAGCATCAGAGGAGCAGGAAAGTCGGTGTTTCGGGTTTACACCCTTCATCAGGATATTTCATTATGTTTAAAATGTGCGATACGTGTTGTTGCTATTTCAGTAACAAGTAACCATAACATTCCTGGATTAGTACAAAATCCAATATGGCTGATGAGATTGGACTGAATACATCTTGCATGTCTGAAAGTGAAATCCAGTTCAGACCAGTACCATCATTTCCAAGTTTTTTTTCAAACTAGTTATAGTTCACTAATGCCTTTTAGGGAAGGAAACCTGCTGTCCTTGCCCATTCGGGTCTATATGTAACTCCAGACCCATTAAAAGGTGTGTATATGTGGCCTGACACAACTGCTTCTGAAATACTTTAATGGGCGACCTTAGTTACATCAAAACCAATAGAGTGGTTGATATCAATTGGAAAAAAATACGCATCTCCGCCATCCTCTGATCATTGAGGATGTGCAATACATGCTTGCCTTACCATCAATGTTCACCTCCAATAAGTTTAAAAATACAGCTCCAGAGGAGACAGCAGCACCCAGCCCTGCCGAGTCTTCACCATCCCCCCAGACCTCCCCGTTACTGAGGACAAACGGTCAGTCCTCAGTAAAGGGCTCACCTTTGTCCCCCTCCACCCACACATCAACGAATACCGGTCACGTTTGGACATTGAGCAGTTTTTCCGCCGCCTCCGCGCTTACTACTTCAACTGTGAGCCTAACCCTCCCTCTACCGGCCCCTTCTCCTGCCTCCAACACACCCCCTCCTCCTGGACACCACCCCAAGGCCTCCTACCCTCCCTCGACCTTTTCATCTCCAACTGCCGTCGAAACATCAATCGCCTCAACCTCTCCACCCCTCTCACCCACTCCAACCTCTCCCCCG
Organism: Rhincodon typus; assembly: GCF_021869965.1. Lineage (NCBI taxonomy): Eukaryota > Metazoa > Chordata > Chondrichthyes > Orectolobiformes > Rhincodontidae > Rhincodon > Rhincodon typus. The sequence continues at coordinate 31,226,641 of NC_063342.1, forward strand.
CAGAACGTGCAGCCCTCCGCTCCAATCCCAACCTCACCATAAAACCTGCGGACAAGGGAGGGGCAGTTGTAGTATGGCGCACTGACCTCTACATCGCCGTGGCCAGGTGCCAACTCTCCGACACCACCACCTACCGCCCCCTTGATCATGACCCCACCCCCGACCACCAAAACATGATCTCCCAAACCATCCACAACCTCATCACCTCAGGTGACCTCCAACCCACAGCCTCCAACCTCATCGTTCCCCAACCCCGCACTGCCCGCTTCTATCTCCTTCCCAAAATCCACAAACCTGACTGCCCTGGTCGACCCATAGTCTCAGCCTGCTCCTGCCCCACTGAACTTATCTCCACCTATCTCGACTCCATTTTCTCCCCCTTAGTCCAGGAACTCCCTACCTACATCCGTGACACCACCCACGCCCTCCACCTCCTCCAGAACCTCCAATTCCCCGGTCCCCAACACCTCACCTTTACCATTGATGTCCAGTCCCTATACACCTGCATTCCCCATACAGATGGCCTAAAGGCCCTCCGCTTCTTCCTGTCCCGCAGGCCCGACCAGTCCCCCTCCACTGACACCCTCATCCGCTTAGCCAAACTCGTCCTCACCCTTAACAACTTCTCTTTCAATTCCTCCCACTTCCTACAGACAAAGGGGGTGGCCATTGGTACCCGCGTGGGCCCAAGCCTCTTTGAAGGTTACATGGAACAATCCCTCTTCCGTACCTACACTGGCCCTAAACCCCACCTCTTCCTCCATTACATTGATGACTGTATCGGCGCCGACTCGTGCTCCCACGAGGAGCTCGAACAGTTCATCCACTTCACCAACACCTTCCACCCCAACCTTAAGTTCATCTGGACCATCTCTAATACCTCTCTCTCCTTCCTGTACCTCTCTGTCTCCATCTCAGGCAACCACCTAGAAACCGATATCCATTTCAAGCCCACCGACTCCCACAGCTACCTAGAATACACATCCTCCCACTCACCTTCCTGCAAAAATGCCATCCCCTATTCCCAATTCCTTCGTCTCCGCCGCATCTGCTCCCAGGATGAGGCATTCCATTCCCGTACATCTCAGATGTCCTCGTTTTTCAAGGACTGCAACTTCCCCCCCCCCCCCCCCCCCCCCCCCCCCCCCCCCC
>NC_063342.1:31228292-31283225 GCF_021869965.1 Rhincodon typus
ATTGCGTGACACCATTCTGTTCCCCCCAACTCAATGTGCTATGATTGCAATGCCAACAGAGAGTGAGAAATTTGATTTAAAACAAAGTGGCCTGAGTGCATAAAAATTAGAAAACCGTCTTGAAAGTTGAAGACAGAGCAGCAGGACACATGTTTGAACTGAAATGTGCTGAAGACTTGAGTTTGGTACATCATCTGAGCATCGCTCAGGAGAATGGTCCCAAGATTGCTGACAATTGAAGTCTTGTAAGGTAGAGTGACTGAAGATTCCCAAAGAGGCAAGAAATTGTTTGTTTGTTGTTACTGCTAGAATTCACACAAGTTTATTTGCTCAAATAAAGCCTCCTCCACCTACCTCTGCTTTGGAGTTCTGCTGCGGAATATCAATTGCTTTTACTTCTTCAATTTTGGGTTCTTCTTTAGAGGTCTCAGAATCTGCAGTCTCACTTCCTGCTATGTTGTGATCACTGCTGACAGAAGCCTCCCTGTCCTTGTTTGAACATTCCTCATTCTCTTTTGTAGTGATATCATTGTCTTCAAGGTGTTCACATTGGCTTAGATCAGAAGAGATTTCAGATTCTTGGCTTTGAGAAGATGAGAGGCGATGGACCTCTTTCTCGGATGCCTGTTCAGGTGAAGATTCTTTAGGTGAGGGGAGAGAGTCTTCTTCAGGTGAAGGGGAAATCTTTGAAGTCGTATCTTCAGTTTGAACTCCCTGATCAGTAAAAACATCATTGCTTTCTTCATCTGGTGTTCCATTCTGTTCTGGTTCTGCATTCTTAGGTGGTGTGTCTGTTTCTGGAGAGTCAGAGTTAGCTGCAGCTTCAGCGACCGACCTTCGAAATTTCCTGCTGGGTGGGCGTCGTTTCACAGACACACGTACTCGATTCTAACAGGTCAAACCAAACAAAAACACAAATAAATTTGTGATCGTTAATGTAATAATCAAGCATTAAACAGGTGTGACTGCCTGTCAGTGTATGTTTGCCTACCCATTCCTATTATTTTGCAGTGTATACCAAAATAATGTGATACCACAAAACTGGGAGAGAATGCATTAACTTTACTTCTGAAAATGTAAGTTGACTCAGCACCTGGTTCCATTTCAGGAAGCGTGACCCAGATTACCTTTGTGAAAAAGTGCTTCCAATTTGAGTCCAAGATAAATGACTTCCAACTTCAAAATTACACCTCTGTTCAAAAATAAAGCAAAACAGAAATTGTTGGAGAAACTCATCAGGTTTGGTAGCATCCATGTAGAGAGAAACAGAGTTAATGTTGAGTCCAATCTCTGATTCCTTCTCAGAACCAAAGAGCACTTGAAAATTATAGGTTTTTTTTGATGTTGACAATGGGAGAAGAGGAGTGAGTGGAACAGATGGTGAAGGTGTCCAGACAAAAGACAAAGAGAATGCAGATGCTAACTGCAGAGAGATAAACAAAAGAATTAGGTAGTAATGGTAAATATGAATAGTAGAGATAGATAGGCTTTGCTAAAAGCAAACCCATGCAAACAAGGCATGGGGTTGAGAGGTGGGAAGGGGTTGGGAATCAGAAGGGCAAGGAAACAGAGTGTACCCAAACTGGAGGGCAACGTTTATACTCTGAAGCTGCTGAACTCCATGCTCACTCCCAAAAGTTGTGAAAGAGCCCAAGCAGAAAATAAAGTGCTGTTTGTACAGCTTGCATTGAGCTTTGCTGGAAAGCTGCAGCAGGCCCAGGACAGAAATCTGAGCACGAGATCAAGATGATCTTTTGAAATGGCAAGGAAGTGAAAGGCTGCGGTCATTCTTACAGACAAAACAGTCACTCAGTCAATATTTGATCTTGTCAACATAGAGGAGATTGCATTGCAAGTAGTTAACACTGTAGACTCTCTGGGTTACAAACAGGTTCCATTCTGCAGTTTACTTGCAAGATGGAACGCAATGTAGGACAATGGTACACAGCTGTTTGCAAGTATTCGAAAACAGGTTGAGACAGGAAATGTTCGTACATTGGGTCTTTATATTTTTAAGTCAATGTACGAGGTCAAGTTTGTAAGTACAAGTGTTCATAAGTTGGATGTTTGTAAATCACGGACACAAGTAAATGCTGCTTCACCAAGGTGGTGCATGTGGGGCCCTGGACAGCGAGGAGTGTAGTGGTGAATGGGCAAGTGTTCACCTTGGCGGACATGGCAGAAATGGTGGAAAATTATTATTTGATTATGGATACTGATCAGAAGAAGAAGAAGAAGAGGGAGACAAGGAGAAAGAGAACACTATTTTTGTTCCAAGATAGGGGAAAAGAGGTGAGGACAGAAGAGTGGGGAACGAATCAAACGGGGCTGAGGGCCCCATCAACCACAGTACAGTTGGCGGGGCGGGGAACGAGGATACCTCTGAGGGGAAAAAAAAAGGACATGTTGGAGGTACTCATGTAGAAGGTGGTATCATTGGAACAGAGAAACTAGGAGAATGGAGCAGAGTCCTTACAGGAAACAAGGTGTGAGGAAATGTAGTCAATCAGCAGGTTGGTAAAAAGATATTGATGGAAGCCCATCTCCAGAAATGGAAACAGAGACATCAAGGAAGGCAAGGGAAGAATCAGGTGAAGGTGAGAGATGGATGGAAATTAGAAGCAAGATTGATTAATTTTTCCCAATTCTGGAAAAAAGTAAAGGAAGCAGCACCAACAATGTCATCGATATACCAGAGAAAAAGAATTATAGGATGCAGTCAAGACAGAACTCGAACAAGGAATGTTCCACATTTCCCCCAGAGAGGCAGCCATAACAGGCACATGTAGATACCCATAGCCTCACCTCTTACTTGAAGAGAGTGAGATGAATGATAGGAGAAATTGTTCAAAGTGAGAATGAGCTCAGCTAGATGAAGGAGGGTGGTGATTGATGGGGACTGTTCAGGCCTCCCTTCAAGGAAGCAGCAGAAAGCCTTCAGGTCATCCTGATAGGGAAGTGGATGTGTTGAGGAACTGTACACCCCTGAAGAGGAGGAGGCAGCTAGGGCCAGGAAACTGGAAATTGTGTAACTGACAAAGTATCAGAAGAATCAAGAATGTAAGTGGGAAGAGACTGAATGAGAAGAGGGGGAACAGGGAAGAGTCAAGATAGAGAGAAATTAGATCAATGGGGCTGAAATAGGCTGAAAGAGGATGGGTCTGCCAGGATAGTCCTATTATGGGTCATGGGAAGGAGGTTGAAGCTGGCCTTGCAGAATTAGGAGACAGGAGGTGGGTAGCTCTGAAGAGGATAGTAGGTCAGAGACAATCCCTTTGTTCTAGACTCACCTAACAAAAGAAATCGCTTCATTGTGTCTACCACATTAATTCCGTTTTTCTTTCATTTTGAACAACTTGATTAGATCATGTCTGATCAAGAGTCTGTACAAAGGAAGTAAGTTTGGCACTTTGCACTTCTATCTATTGGAGACTAAAATCCAACATCAATTGGGAATGTTATTTTACACTTGTGCATTGACTTTTACTGAGCCGTGCATGTGTACCTCCAGATCCTTTTTTCTTCAAAACTGCCACCATGTACAGGTTCAAGTCAGAGCCATCAAGAAGCGCCAGTCATTCCCAAATTAGCACAGGAAATAACAGGTTTCTGTCTCAAACCTTTTCTTCCTCTTCACTTTGCAAATACAATCATATTGGAAAATCTATCCTACGGTTCCAATTATAACCAACATCTCTTCTTGTTTGGATACCGATAATCTTGCCCTGCATTTCCTATTTTTATTTCACATACTTGTATGTTTGTTCTACTTTTAATTCCTTGAAGACAGCAGCTTGTACCAGGCTAGGTAGCGTGGATCATAATATTCTAGACATCACTTAACTGTTATTTATTATTGGCTCCTATCTATAAATCATGTCTTTTTATTCCAAATTCACAGATGTTAAACTTCAACAAAACCACCCAAAACTGTTGCCGCAACGTTACCTTGTGCAGACTGTGCAAAGGTCCTCTTTCTGCAGGTTGATCAATTGTAACTGGCCCTCCATCAGATTCACTGGATTGGGAGCGTGCTCCAGGACTATCAGGTGTGGAAGCAGGACTAGCAAAAGGCGAGAAGGAAGATTTTAATGGACTCTTTGGACCAGCCCCAGGTAAGAGAGCAGTTGGTGAGAGAAGCAAATTGGCCTATGTGAGAAACAGAAGAGATAAAACGGTTACATTCTATTGGCCTTCCTAATTATTTTTTGTACCTGTCTAAATAACTTCTGGAATTTCAGTCCATGAACCCCAAAACATACTGTTCCTCCACAGCTTCTAGTTTCTTGAGAGAATAGTAAGAACACAGTTCAAAACTGACTGTTTGGATAGGAACTTCCTTTGAGCAGAGTTTTCCTACTGGAAAATTTCATGCTGCAATCAGATTGCTCCTAGAACTAAAATGACAGAGGTGAGCAGCTTTCAGGTTTTCAGTCCGAGATGGAGAGCTTGTAAAAATGTATTCTTAGGCAGTTCTGAATTTGTAAAATACAAGTTCTATCAAATTAAAGTATTCATATCACTTTGTAAAACAACAAAATGGCTGAGATAAAGGGTTAAAAATTATATTTAAAAAAAAAAGCTTAGGTTGCAGAGAAGCTATATAAATTTGCAAGTTCAACATTGTGACTTTTACAGTTAATTAAACTGCTTTATCAACTTCAGAAGACCCAATTTTCTGAAAGTTTTCTCCCAGTGAAAAGCTTCAGATGTCTTCCAAAATCCTTCTCCATCAACAGTGTGTATTCCCTGAAATGATAGCCCACTTTTTTTCTTTAAAACTTCATAGACACTAATGGATCTTTTATTAATCAGCATTTTCTGCATTTCTTTTTCTGCCTCATTATCTAAATGCTTAGCTCACTTGTCCCACACACCCATTACTCTGCATGTAACAAGCACGGTTACAGGAAGTGGCAAATATTCTCAGAACCCACCTGGAGTTTTTCAATGAGAGGAGAGGAAGTCTTCAATTTCAACTTCGGTTGACGGTTGGAGTCATTAACTGATGATTTCTGAAAGGAGTAGCATGTAATATGAAAAGTTCAGTGAGTCTCTCAAGTTACAACATTTACTTTGAACATGCATTATCTGACCACAGCTTATTAGAATTTTAGCCTTCACATAGGAAGTTTGAGCTTTAATATTACCTACAGGATGGTCACTATAGGATTATTTTAAAAGGTAAGTAAATGCTTTCAGATATGATCATTTTACCTCATCTGCATGATGGTCTGTCTCAATGTCATTCTTCATCCCACACAAGGGGAGAGAGCTAGGAGGCTTTTTACGAACTGGTCTCTTGGGCGGTTTCTAAAAGAAAAAGGAATACAGCTGCATTGAAATAAGTTTCAGAATATCCTAAAAAGTGTATCACGGTCAATAATTCAAGGAAGTTGATCATGGCGATCATGATGCAGAACCACAAAGGCAATTTTTGAGAGGCCAAATGTCCTCATTGGAAGCCATGAACTGACCAGAATTGCTTAGTAATTTGAACTGTACCCCCAGAAAATTATCAAAAATGCAGCCAGATTTTTGGAAAAGCCCAGCTGGTTCACTAATATAAAGAATCCAGTCTATACTATCTAATGCAAAAAAAAATTATGGATGGAGAACACATAGTATTGCCTTGCCAGTGACATCAAAATCTTAAAAAAATTTGTTTTAACAAAGATAGAGGTACAGTAAACATTATGCAAACAACAAAACAACCATTTTCTTCATGACTAGATCCCATAAAGAATAATGAGATAAATTGTTCACCTATTTTTAGTGGTGCTGGTTTAAAAGAGGGTTGTTAACTGAGACAACAGAGAACTTCCTGCACTTGTCAGATAGTGCCATGGAATATTTGCCATTCACCCAGACAGGCCTCAGTTTAACAATCATCTAAAGAATGGTAGTCCTTCAGCACTGCATTCAAACACTTACCTAGAATGACACTTGAGTCCTTAAGTAGGACTTGAACCCACAACCTGCTTACTCAACAGAGAATGCTATATCTGAGTGACACTAATGAGAGAGGCAGAACTGTGAACATTTAGAAACAGGAAATTAACTGAACTTGTCCTCCTTGCAACGCTTCAAGCAGCACTGGTTTGTCTTTAGAAAACAAAAGCAAAGCAAAGCAAAGCATTCTCTAGGTACAAATTCACATAGTGGTAAGTCAAGCTGTGTTGTTTAATGAAGCAATAAACTCATTTCAGTTCTTCCAAACCACAGCTTCTTTATAAAAAAAGTACGGAGAAACTCAGCAGGTCTGGTAACATCTGTGGAGGGAGCAACAGTTAATGTTTTGAGTCTGGTATGACGCTTCTTCAGTACAACTTCTTCATCATTCACAAACATAATCAAAGATACGTCACTTTAGAATTGATGGCATTATCCCATGTCTATCTTTCAGCATGGAATTGACTTTCCCCAGTGACTTGACACCTCTGCTAACAATTCAATTCCAAGATGCTTGACTTCTAGTTTCATAAACATTTAACACTTCCACACCTCTGAATACTCTTTAAACCCTAAACCAATGCAAGATTTGCACACTGCTCTCACATCTATGACAGCTTCTCCAGCACAACTCTGTTCACTTTAAATATTACTGCCTGGTTACAATCCATACCATGAAAACAGTCACCTGTTTACTTCCCTCAGCCTGCCGTCTTCATGCAGTCTTCAGGATTTTAAAATCCAAGCTTACTTTCACCTGACAATTGCATGCTAATTTATCTCAACCTCATTATCACTCTGTTCACTTCAGGATAATAGAATCTTACAGCACAGAAACAAACATTTTGGTCCAACTCATCTGCACCAAACAGACCTCAGTCCCATTTGCTAGCATTTGGCCCATATCCCTGTAAACTCTTCCTTTTCATATATCCATCCTGACGGCTTTTAAATGTTATAATTGTATCAGCCTCCATCACTTCCTCTGGCAGCTCATTCTAGACACATTTCACCTCTGCGTGGAAAAGTTACCCTTCAGGTCCTTTTTAAATCTTCCCCCTCTCACCTTCAACCTATGCCTTCTGGTTTTGGACTTCCCCATCCTAGGAAAAAGACCTTGTCTATTCACCCTATCCATGCCTCTCATGATTTTATGAACCTCTATAAAAGGTCACCTCTCAGTCTCCGATGCTCCAAGGATAAAAAGCACCAACCTATTCAGCCTCACTCGATAGCTCAAACCCTCCAGTCCCAGCTATATCCTTGTAAATCTTTTCTGAACCCTTTCAAGTTTCACAACATCCTTCCTGTAGGAATGCGACCGGAATTGTACACAGTATTGCAAATGTGACCTCACCAATGACCTGTACGGCTGGAACATGACGTCCTAACTCCTTTACTCAATATTATGACCAATGAAGGCAAGTGCGCTATACACCTTCTTCACCACCCTGTCTACCTGCAACCCCACTTTCAAGGAACTACACACTTGCACTTGGAGGTCTCCTAGTTCAGCAACACTCCCCAGGACCTTACCATTAATTGTATATGTTCTGCCCTAGTTTGCCTTACCTAGATGCAATACCTCACATTTATCTAAATTAAGTCCCATCTGCCACTCTTCGCCCCACTGGCTCATCTGATCAAAGTCCTGTTGTACTCAGGGATAATCTTCTTCACTGTCTACTACATCCCCTATTTTGGTATCATCTGCAAACTTACTAACCATACCTCCTATGATACAGTGACAAAATTCAAGTGGACCTAGCACAGATCCTGGTGGCACACCACTGGTCTCAAGTCCAAAAGATAACCTTCCACCACTACCCTAGGTTGTCTCCTATCCTCAAGCCAATTTTGTATCCCTTGGCGAACTCCCCCAAATCCCACGTAATCTAACCTTACTAACCAGTCTACCTTGCAGAACCTTCTCAAACAATTTACTGAAGTCCATACAGACAGACAGACAACATGACCCACTCTGCCTTCAATCATCTTGGACACCTCTTCAAATAACTCAAATCAAGTTTGACAGACATTATTTCCTATGCACAAAGCCAATCTGGCTATCCTTAATCAGTCCTTACCTTTCCAAATGCACATAAATACTGTCCCTCAGAGTCCTATTCAAGGACTTACTCACCACTGACAAGTCTCATAGGTCTATACTTCCCTGGCTTTTCCTTACCACCTTTCTTAAATAATGGCACCACATTAACCAACCTCCAGTTTTCCAGCACCTCACCCGTTGCAATCAATGATATAGGTATCTCAGCAAGGGACCAGCAATCCATTTCCAAGCTTCCCACAAAGTTCTGGGAAACAATGGATCAGGGCCTGGGGATTTATCTACCTTTAAGCTTTTTTAGGCCTCCAGCACCTCCTCTTGTGTAATATCACTACTTATTTCCCCAAGTTCTCTAGCTTCCATATCCTCCTTTACAGTAAACACTGATGTGAAATACTCATTTGGTATCTCACACATCTCCTGTGGTTCCACACATAGATGACTTTGTTGATCTTCAAGGGGCCCTATTCTGTCCCTCATAGTTCTTTTGCCCATAACGTATTTGTAGTATGTCTTTGGATTCTCTTTAACCCCATTTTCCAAAGCCACGTCCCCTTTTTGCCCTCCTGATTTCCTTCTTAAGTATATTCCTACTACCCTTGTACTCTTCTAGGGATTCAACCAATCCCAGTTGTCTATATCTGATAAATGCCTTCTTTTTCTTGACCAGAGCCTCAGTTTCTCTAGTCAACCAGCATTCCGTACACCTATCAGCCTCACCCTTCACACTAACAGGAACATACTGTCTCCAAAGTCGTGTTATCTCATTCTTAAGTGTCCCACTTTCAGACCACCCATATACCTGCAGGTAGCCTCCCCCAAAGAACATTATCCTAGACTTGGTGCTTGGTCCTTCACATTATTTTTTTGCCTACTGTAAAACCACTTTATTATTGACGAATATTTGTAAAGATCACAGAAATAAAATTCTTCTCAATAAAACAGGACATGTATATGTATGCACCAATGTCACTAGACCAGTGATACAAACCACCAGGTCAACATTATGGGAATAGGAGTTTGAATTCTACCATGGCAGATGGTGAAATTTGAATTCAATAAAAATCAGGAATAAAAAGCTAGCCTATCGTCACAAAAGTATCAGTTCACTAATGTGATTTTAGGGGAGGAAATCTGCCATTCTTAACCGGTCTAGACTACATGCAACTGTGGACCCACATGAATGATACTTTTAAATGCTCTCCGGGCAATTAGGAATGGGCCATAAATGCTGGCCTAGTCAGCAATGCCAACATCCCAGAAAGAATCAAAAGAAAACACAGCATAGCAGAGACCATTCAGCCCATCATTTATCCACCAGCTGATTTAATGGACATTCAGCCTATTCCCACATTATTGCTAAAGACCAACAGCTGGAAAGATTACAGCACTTCACATGCATATCCAAGTACTTTTTAAATGTTGTGAATTTCTGCCCAACTACTGTTTTACACTGTTCTAGCATAGTTCCTAGCTTTTATATATGATGTCTCAATCAATTAAAAGGCAAGTATTCAAACTTTTCTTTTAGTGCATCATTGCTACCTGTTCAACTACTTTCAGAGGTCTGTGGACATACACTGTTCTTCTATACTTCTCAGCATCCTACCCTTTACTATGTATTCCCTGGCTCTATTAGCCTTCTTCAAATAATAAGACAATTAGAAGAAAGATAAATGAAGACAGATGAAGAGATTGATTAAGAACAATATGACACAAATGAGAGAAATCAGACAGGCCGATGCAACAACAGGTAATGAGAAATAGAACAAAAAAGTAGAATATTGCCATACATGTTGAATCTGGTATCACAAGGGATAAGAGGGAAGTCCATTAAGGGAAAATTCAAGACAGAAAGAATACTGTAAAAGAAGAGAGAAATCACAAGAAAGTTTCTCTGATGCTAAAATACTGAATGTAGAAAACCATTTGAACTGCAATGGAATTATAAATAACTGGTCTGGATGCATTTTAGAACTGACTAATAATTTCTTTTTTTTTTAAAAAAAATATAGATTTCTTAAGAAGAGTGAAATGTCATATAGTATGATCTGTTAATAAGGTCAAGTGAAGTATGTATATGTAAAATGCGAATGTTGTTAATCCATTTGTGAAAATTGAATAAGGACTTTCAAACATTTCTTGATATAATTTGGTTATTAATGATGGAACCATTATTACCATTTTCTAATATTCAATGTAGTTAAGATAAGTAATGTGCAGCAAATATCAATTTCATAAAATGATCTAAATGCTTACCTCATTCTTTTCCAAGGTATTGTTTGTTTCTTGTTTAAATTTTGACGCTAATGCAGCAACTGACATAGGCTTTTCTTCCATGGTTGGAATTGCATCTCCTGAACTCTCCTAAAATGAAAAAAAGGCAGAAATAAAAAGGAGTAAACTTACTTATTGATGACAACTTCTGGTCAAATTAAAAGGCAGTATACAATAACATGCATTTAAAAGCACACAGCACCTCTGTTACTGCGTTCTGTGGATATTGTTAAACAATTGTGATATATAGTGCCCAATAATGTTCCTTAACAGCAGTTTCTCTACATCATTCCAATTCACTCTTTGTTTTTAGTCTGTCAAATAAATGTCACTTAAAAGATTCCTTACATCAAGAAGTATAAAACATTCATTCAGTTACCTGGTCCGGACCTAAATTTGGGTTTAGGCTAATGGATTTGACTACCATAAAGACTTTAAAATAAAAATTGCTATCAAGCTGTAGGTGAGACTGGCATCAGTGACATTTATTGCACCCTTCTGGTCACACACATTAGGCAGTTGTGGGCCTGCTTTTTTAGACTACTACATTCCAAGTAATTTGAGAAAAAGCTTAGTAAACCATTGGTCATATTGTAGAAGCAAACTATTGTGTTGGAGATCTGAAATAAGAACAAAGTGCTGAAGCTGAAGATATCTGGGCAGCTTCTCTCGAGATAGACAAAGCGAGTTAATGTTTCTAATCCAATATGATCATTGGAACCGAAGATTATATTACTGCACCAACTTCAAATCACAGATTAACTACAACAGTTCATAAACACAAACAGGAAATTATAATTTAGATTAATCACTCAAAGCTAAAATGGCTGGTAGCATGGCTGCCAGAACTGGTGCTCATAGGGCCAGTGATGTCAGCTGGTCACAACAGGTTTCAGGATTTGTCTGTGCATGCACCGCTGGTGTCACCACATTCCAAGTGCAGTGATGTCAGCACCAGCGCATGTGCAAATTGCCCCACCTTTTAGACTTTAAGAGTGACAGCCAATCCCTTGTGGGTCTTGACCACTTCTCATGACCCTTCCACTCTTCATGTCAATTCATTCTGGGCAGGGCAGGACGAGAAAGTGGCTGCTCAGAAAGATGATAAGCCTCAATTCGCCAAAATTACTGTGTAAACTCAGGTTAAAACAAGCTGTTCTACACTGTTACAACACAACGGCTATGGGTGGTATTTTCCACTGACAGATTGCCATTGGTACAGAAAGGTGGTCTGACCACCACATAATTGAGCAACATCACGTCTGACTTTCAGTGACAGTGTAATACCAGTTATATAGACTGACTGTCCCAACTGTTCGTGCTCAAATCAAACAGAAGGTTCCTTTAGTTGCCCATAATAGATGGTGCAATGACCAAAATCAAACAAACCATAGCTGTTAAACCCAAAGCAAAAATGTTAGATGTTATTCTATGATTAATTAGCACTAGTTGAATAATCCTGAGTGAGCTATTGCTACACTAAGGACCAATTTAAGATGAAGAGTGAAACTCAACCTTTTTTTTTAAAACATTCTATCAAAGTGAGATACATTTATACACAGGAACCTATTTTTTTGAAAACAGAATCTGTTTAAACCATACACACATTTTGAATTACGCTGGAGCTTGGGGGAACATATTGTTTCACCATTTTCTCCATTGCAATGCCTTGTCCAGGGCTGACTTGCCAACTAATCAGCAGGCGTTTCTCTTGTCATATAAATGCTGCGATCATGGGCCATCTGACATTCTTGCATTTGTCCTGATATAAGGTGTAAAGCTTCAGCATAGTCTTCCTATTCAGCAATATTCATTTCAGTACCACCAAACTATTTGATTTACTCAGTGAATGTAATCTAATTAGTTAAAGTGAATCTGCAAACAGAACTGCCATAAACTTCCCCTATAAAAGGGTGGTAATTTCTACAGAAATATGCAGGGCAAGGCAGGAATCCTAGCTGATAACAGCTTGCACTTTCAGGTTTCATGGGTATGATGATTATCAGCACGATACACTTATGAATTTTCTTTCACCTTTCAACCAATCAACCAATAAAACCCTGGGTCACAATTTTGACCATTTCCAGGATAACAGCCAACTTTTCAGCATCTGAGCTAGTTACACAGCTTCCAATTTTTTGGACCATTTTAGACAGCTCACACAGTACCTCCAAGAGCACCGGTCTACTTTGCTGCCAAAGACAAAATCTGATATCTTCCCGAGACCAAGTTGGCTCCCCCCATCAAGGATGTTCTGCTGTCTAATTTGTCTCTCTTTGCATCTATGCACTGATTTTCTTCATCAGCCAGTCCTCTGAATGCAGCTTTCATTTGTGTCTACAGCCACACAACCTCTTTTCAAAAAAAAGAAAGACTCCTTCCCTGTTGCTTGGTACGGTTTCCAAATCCAGAGTTTACAGGTCACTTAGTCCTGCATGTCATACTATCCAAAAAAAGTTACAAAATGATGTCTTTACAACTGATGCAAATTCTTGAAGAAGTGCTTTTTACCAAAATTCTTTTAAAAATTACAGAATACACAGATCTTATAAAGAAATAAAAAATATTCTTTACCATACTGCCTGTAAGTCAAATGTTGTCAACATGGTATATTAGCACAAATATAGGACTAGCTAACTAACAACAAAAATCAAGTTGGTGAAAGTGAATCAGCACTGGGGCCTCAGCTATTTACAATCTATTATATTGACTTGGATGAAAGGACCAACTGCACTGTAGCCAAATTTGCTGAAGATATGAAGAAAGCTATGAAAGCAAGGTGTGAAGAGGATACAAAAGTATTAGCAAGGCGATATGGATGGGCAAAGTGAGTAAAGAAAAATGGTTAGATGAAGTATAATGTGGGAAAATGTGAGATTGTTCACTTTGGTTTCTAGAAGGCATTTGAAAAGGTGTCACAAAAGTTGTGTATAAGTTCTGAGAAAGGGTCACCGGACCCAAAACGTTAACTGTTTTCTCCTTCACAGATGCTGCCAGACCCGCTGAGCTTTTCCAACAACTTTGTTTTTGTTCCTGATTTACAGCAACCACAGTTCTTTCGGTTTTTATTGTGTATAACAATATTTGATTTGATTAAGCAAATTTTGACTTGATTAAGCAATTGTAGAATTAAATCGTATGCTGTTTAATTGTGATTAGCTGTAAAACTCTCTGTAAAGAAGAAAGCCATATGACTAGGTTAAAGTGAAGGTCATAGAGTTACGCGTTTATGGTTTAGGCTAACAAATAGGAAAGTGTGTTGAAGCAGACAGCTTTTACTCAGACTCTCATTTGTGCATGTTCTAAATTGGCTTTACTTGGTATTTTAAATGTGTAATAGGCCTATGTATATTAATTTTCAATGGTTATTTTCAGCATTGATTTGTTTCAGGCATTAATTGTGGAATCACAAATGGTTGTTTTAGTTACATTTGGTATGATACTCATTAAATCAGTAGCAGAGAAAATTGATTTTTGTCACTGAAGAAATTATGTATAATTATTAAAATCCCATACTACTTTTGTAGTTCCAGATTTAAGTAATCATCTGACAACGAAAGAAAATCAGTAAGTGATTGTCAGCACTATGTTCCGTCTATTGCTTATTAGCCCAAACTGTTCTTAATCACTACAATCCTCAAGTTGATAATGCTCCTACGGTGGGATTTTTATCCAAGATTTTGGCTCAGCATCAAGTGAAGGTACAGCAGTATTTGCCCAAATCAAGTTTATGAGACATGTATCCTCATAAATTGCCGCTCTTGCCATTTCCAGTGATGAAGTTTAGCAGTGCTATTGAATAAAACTTGGTGTGTTAGTGCTCCAGTGTATCCTGTAAGTAGTACATAGCAACCACAGTTGGGGTGGTTGACAAGTTCACTGGGAATGACACAAAGTATGTGGACCCCTTTGTTTTGGATGGAGTCAAGTGCTTGTACTTGACTACAGATGCATCCACCCAGTTAAATTTCACATCAGCTTTGAGGGGTTAGGTGTGAACAGAGCATCAACCATTTTTCCAAAACTTGTATCTATGTTATTGATATAACACAAAGCTGTATTTCTCATTACTAGCGCCTGCCCCCTCCCCACCCCAAGATGTTGTTGACCAAGAATTTGGGTTAATAGTGGTACTTTAAAAATAAGAAGGTGGGATTTTTCTTGTTGGAGATGGTCATTACCTGAAAATAGATGGCAAAAATCAAAGTCAATCTAAGCCTGATTATATGCCATGTTCTGCTATACACTGTCACAGCCTTTTCTTTATTGGAAGAATCACATGTGGAACCAAAACAGTATAGAATCATCAGTAATTTGCCCTTCTCTACCATTTGAGGAATGGAAGGTCATTGATGAAGCAGCGAAAAAAAAGTTTAAGGCCAAGAACACCTCCCTAAGGAATGTCTGCAGTAATATCCTGGAACTTTAATCACCGTACTTTGCCAATCATAACCTTTTTTGCGACTGTTAGGAAAAGGCCTTGAACCACTGTTTTTAACAATCTCTAGTGCCCTATTCAGTTGATACTAGCCTGATACAAGAAAAATTATCCTCACTCTTGTATGTAGCATCAGTACTAATGCCAAGGCTGAATTAAGGTGGCAACAAAGACTGTAGCCAAGGGATTTTCTCTGAACCCAAACTGTAGTAACCCAATCTGAGAGTAAAGTATGGACAAATGTTTGCTGATGGTATCATTACCTATGGCTCTTTACACTCCTGTAGCAGTGGTAATACCCCTTCCTCTGTGGCAGGAGGCCCATATCAAGCCCCACCTACTCCTGATGTACGTAATAACATCCCGGAACAGGTTGATTAGGAAATACCATCATTTTTCCAAAGACCATAGAGGGGGACAAATTGGCCAGGTTAAAATGTGGTCATTAGATTAGCAATTTTTATTTCAACATATGAATTAGGAGCAGAAGGAGGCCATTCAGCCTGCTTGAGCCTGTTCTGCCATTCAACATGGTCATGGCAGATCTTTCTACGTTTTGAATTCTACTTTTACATCTACCCCCTAATAACTTTTGATTCTCTTGCCCAACAAGAATCTACCTCTACCATAAAAAGCACTTAATGCTCTTGCCTTTGCTGCCTTCTGAGGCAGAGTGTATTCCAAGGTTTCCTCAAGCCTTAAACAAAAAAATAAACATGTAGAGATAGCATAGGAGTGCCTAACTTGCAGAAGTGGCGAAATGTGCACATATAGATTTGTACCAGAAGCATGTTGGTGGGCATCACATCAGAAGTACTGCTCCACCTACCCACAAAGGGAAAAGTACATTAATTTCCATTTGTAATATCTATCAGTTCTTCCATCACAAAATATGGAATAAAGTGTCTGAAAAAAATCAGTGCAACTATGGTCATCATTTCCCAAATTTTCACTTGACATCTTTATTACACAAGGGATATCTCAATTTGTAACTGGATAACTAGAGGAAATAGTTGTTGTTGGCGTTGATTTCACACAGTTTGCTTACAATTTATTTCCTTTGACAGCCAACGTGAAAGTCTAGTTACACCCCGCCTGATGCATCCTGTTCACACCCTTGTCTAAATCTATTTTCATTTTCGCGTGTTGGGTATATATAAATTGATTCTGTTTTAAATATATATCCAGCTGTCATACAGTGCTGGGAATTTTAGGTTCACACAACTTGCTGATAAGACGCTCAGCCAGTAAAGGCAGTCTGCTCGCATGGCTGGATTATCTTTTCAATTCATGGGCAGTAGCACCAGTTCTATTTTTAAATGACCCCTATTAAACTGACTTTTAAATGTAGCCATCTGTATTGCTTCTCACAATAATCTTTGGAGTTCAAACGGAAAACAATGACAGGAAGTCCGGCTTTTATGAGAAATTGCCAAAAATGCTATCATCAGCATTAAGGCTACAGCACTTAACTATTTCACATCTTGCAGTTGGACTGTTATGCTCCATTTTTTAAATGTGCAAATACAAAACACAAAAGAATGTCATTTTAGAAAAGTTTAACAGTAAAAAAAATACAATTGTAACATTTCTTCAATCCTCTAAGCCTTTAACATTACAAGCAGTCTTCAACCAACAGGCAAACTAAGTAAAATAAATTAAAAATACCAGGGTTACTTTGGATACGGACAATGTAGAAGACATGGTAAGTCACCTAACATTCAGTTCCATTGAATTCAAAAGTGTGAATATTGGGCATTATGTACAAGGAGTTATACATGGGCTAGATTAATATATATCCTCTAGATGTCAGGCAGCCAATGTCACAGCTCTGCTGGTTTCAACCAGTTAGCAGCAGATGGAATACTGTTTTAATTTTTAAGAAGTATTTACAATTAGAAGGGTTGGTGAGACTTACTGACCACTTTAAACAAAAGTGCAATATCAATGATTATTTTTTCCTTCCCTTCAACAGGTAATAGCCATATAACCTGGTGGTGTTCATGGTACAGGAGGAATACAAAGACAGCTACCAATGTATTACTTTGCCTGCCTTTAGCAGGTCATTGATCTGCAGTATTTGGTGACCCAAGGGTTAGGTCCAGACATTAGATTCAAGTCCCTGCAGAATCTTGCATGTTTCAATTATGTCACCTGTCAGTCTTCTAAACCGCAATGAGTACAAGCCCAATGTACAGCTAAAAAACATACCTTCCATTCTAGGACCAACCTAGAACCTTCTCTAGATTTCCTCCAGTGCCAGTATTTCTTTCCCTAGGGGACCAACACTGTTCACAGTATTCTGGTGTGGACTACACTCCCCCTCAACTTTTATTTCTGGCTGCATGGACTTTGGAATTCAGAGTGCACTGGTCCGTAAATGTGGGACCTGTGAGAGGCTGCCTAGGTCAGAGGAAGTTTACCACATGGTCTAATTAGCACTTTGTATAGTTTAACAAAACCTCCTTGTTTTAATACTTTAATGCCTTTGAAATAAAAGCCAATAATTCCATTTGCTTTCCTAGATTTATGATTGATGCATGGGGACCTCTTCCCCACCCCCCCCCCCTCCCAAAACCATGTCCTTGTCCTGCAACTTCCTGCAGTCTTTCTCCATTTAAATAATAGTCAACTCTTCTATTCTTTCTACCAAAGTGCACGTCACATTTTCTCAGAGCACAATCTGGCAGGTTTGTCCATCTGTAGACAACATGTCATTCTCACAATTTGTCTTCCCACCTCTTTTTGTCAATAGTACATTCACTTCCCTCATCCAAATCATTAATATATATTGTGAATAATTGTGGCCCCAGCTCGGATTTCCTGTGGTACTCCAACAGTTACAGGTTGCCATCCTGAAAATGCTCATCTAATCCCACCTTTGTCTTCTATTAGTTAGCCAATCCTCCATCCATGTCAATATACTTCCCTCAACATAAGTAGCCTCATGTACAGTGCCTTATCAAATGCCATTTGGAAATCCGAATATATTGCATCTATTGATTCTTCATTATCCATTCTGCTTGTTACCTCCTCCAAGAACTTTAAATGTGTCAGGCAATGATTTCCCTTATTAAATCCATGCTGGCTCTATTTGAATTTATTATGCATTTTCAGTGTTCTGCTATTACCTTCTTTATAATAGATTCCAACATTTTCCCAATGACAGATGTTAAGATAACTGGCCTATACGTACTGCATTTCTGTCTCCCTCCCTTTTTGAATAAGGGTATTATATTGTCAGTTTTCCAATCCTCTGGAACTTTTCCAGAATCTAAGGACTCTTGTAAGATTACGACCAGTGCACCTACTATCTCTGTGGCTGCTTCCTTTAACAATGGAGGATGCAAAACATCAGGTTCAGGCGAATTACCAACCGTTAATCCCACTGGTTTCCCTTGTACTTTTTCCTCTGGTAATAGTTATCGTATATATATCCCCTCTTCTCTTTGTCCCATTGATTGTTTAGTAATTCTCGGATGTTACTGTATTCTCACATGAAAACTGACAAAACATTTATTCAACTCCTCTGCTATTTCCTAGTTCCCCATTATTATTTCCCCAGTCTCATTCCCTAAGGGGCCTATGTCCACTTTGCCCTCTACCTTTTTATATAACATCAAACAGGCAAGATCTTCTTCAATATATGTTAATTTACCTTCAAAAGGTTTTCACTCTTAAATTTTGGTCACATTTTGTTGCTTTTTAACATTTTCCAATTCTCTTGCTGCCTAATCTTTGTCTCAAGCTTTTTTTTATCCCCAATTTGATGCTCTGCTTAACTTGTTGGTTAGCACGTTTAGTTTATCCCCTTCCTTGAATCCTTTTCCTTCAATTGGATATGTATTTATTGTGCATCATGAGCTATTTTCTTAAACATCTTATTTCTCCTCAACTGTCTTTTCTGCTGAATTCATTAAATAGCTCACTCCAGCTAACTCTGCCCTCATTGCTTTGCAATTCCTGTTAAGTTTAGCATAGTTGCTTCTGACCCAGGTTTCTCACTCTTAAACTGAATGCTGAGCTTATAGAGGTTACAGTCACTATTTCCTAGTAGATCTTTTGCTCGAGGTAATTTATTAAACCCCTGCTTCATTGCACATTACCAGATCCAAAATAGCCTGATCCCTACTTAAGTAATCTTAAGGGCTTCAATGGGCCCAAACCTCAGCAGGTTACCCAAGGCCTTCTATGCCTACCATGATGAGGAAAAGTCACACACTTCAATTTGAGTTTTCTTTACCGCTTTTGTACATTCAATTTACATCTACCTTGTGTATCTTATCATTTCAAATTATAACCTTCTTGAAATCTCTTATTTGTCATCGTCACTGTAAAATCCTTTTTTTGGGACCATAGGCTGAAAACAAAAAGGAGTAAGATATTGATTTAAACCAAAGAAATTGTGGAAGATGTTACATTTTTAAATACAAATTTACTGAAACACATTGTCATTTGTATCTACAACGTAATCTTGTTCAAGCAGTGGAGGAGGATGTTAAACACCTTAGCTGGTGTGCATGCTTTCAGGGCAGTTTGCAGCCCTTTGATTGGTTTTTCAATTGACCAGTTGTTGAAGACTCAAGAAAGTTCAGCATAGTAACAACCACTTGAATAATTTCTGGGTAACTGTTACAGCAGAAACATCAAACCTCCAAATAGAAAGCAACTCCTCCTTCATCCTGGGAGGAGAAATAACAGAAAAGCTGGTAGCTAATCTCACTCACTATTTTGGTCCAAATTGCTCTCTCGTAAATTTCTTTATTGAAAATAAAAAAAAGGGAAGAACCAACTTTGCAGGTACTGAAAAGGGAATCCTCCAACAAGCAAACACAAGACTGAGAATCAGGGTATCTACGATCTCACATCAATAGAAGAAAATCAGAAGAAAGCTACAGAGATTGTAAGAACTGCTGATGCTGGAGTCAGAGATAACAGCGTGGAGCTGGAGGAACACAGCAGGCCAGGCAGCATCAGAGGAGCAGGAAAGGGGACGTTTCGGGTTGGGACCATTCTCCAGAAAAAAAGCTACATATGTCTGTGATCCAAACTGGGGTCAAAACTGTGCTTCTGATTTTTGCTCCCACCATCCTCGTCCATAAAATCTGTGTCTTATCTCGGTGTGTTTGTATATGTGTGCATAAGAATTTTAAAAAGCATTGTAAGTGGCAAAGTATTGTCCTTTCTTGCAGGTCATTGAAAACAGTTTGATTATTGCAAACGGTATTTTTTGGTTTTAGAAGAAATGGTATGCATGCTCTTTTCACTTGAATTAGACAGTTAGGGAAAACTGGGCAATTCAATGGTTTAACCAAATTCTCATATAACTGACAATTACAGGGATAATGGGGCTTGATTTCCAGCGTACTAGCCCAATGATTTGTGACATTGTAGACACAATGAAGAAAAAGTGAGTGAATTAAATGTCACATCTAATATAAACCTATAATCAAAATGTATTTCCAACATACAACTATTTCACAAAAAGTGAAATAAATTTTAAAAAGGCAGCAATAGAGGAAGTTAATTTAAAAATGTCATATGCTTTTCCAATGTTGTGACTTGACACTGACAGAATCAAGTGTTTTCTTCAGAAAAAAAGTGAATCATTTGTTTTCATAACAATCTTACACACAATATTTTTATACACATTTCCGAGTTTGCATTAAGAGTCCTGAGGAGACTACAAGTGTTCAATTACTTAATGTGACAATGTAAGTGTATAAAACATGGTCAAAAATATACAGCATCAATAAGAAGTTTATTAAACACAAATGATGCTCTAAGAATTGGTCCATTGAAAGTCGCAACAATCAGACTGTAACATGAAAATATATAACACCCAGCAGAAGATTCTGATGTCAGTTTCCTATCTTGTAGGACTTGAACAGAATGATTCAGTTTCTATTTCTGGTTGAGTACTTTAATTTGAAAATGACTATTTTAGTGAGGAAACTTTTCCTTCTAGATTAAGAAGAGGAGGTAAATGAAATTTAATTCCTACATTACTGTTCAACAATTCTTAATGCCTAATATGTAAAAATATACATAAAAAGGGATGTTTTAGTATAGAAAAAAGGAAACGTTTAAATTTGTAATTCATAGATGTTATAAACGAAACAGTAACTTGAACAAGAGATAGTAGGAACAGAATCCCCCTCGTCCTCACGTACCACGCCATCAACCTCCGAATCCAACACATCATCCTCCGACACTTCCGCCATCTGCAATCTGACCCCACTACCAAAGACATTTTTCCCTCCCCACCCTTATCTGCTTTCCGGAGGGACCACTCTCTCCGTGACTCCCTTGTCCGCTCCACACTCCCGTCCAGCCCCACCACCCCCGGCACTTTTCCCTGCAACCGAAGCAAGTGCTACACCTGCCCCTACACCTCCCCCCTCACCTCTCCATTCCAGGCCCTAAGAAGACCTTCCACATCAAACAGATGTTCACCTGCAAATCTGCTAATGTGGTATACTGTATCCGCTGTTCCCATTGTGGCCTCCTCTACATCGGGGAAACCAAGCAGAGGCTTGGGGACTGCTTTGCGGAACACCTATGCTCGGTTCGCAACAAACAACTGCACCTCCCAGTCGCGAACCATTTCAACTCCCCCTCCCACTCCTTGGACGACATGTCCATCCTGGGCCTCCTGCATTGCCACAATGACGCCACCCGAAAGCTACAGGAACAACATCTCATGTGTCGCTTGGGAACACTGCAGCCCAAGGGTATCAATGTGGACTTCACAAGCTTCAAAATCTCCCCTTCCGAGCGCACCCCAAAACCAGGCCAGCTCGTCCCTGCCTCCCTAACCTGTCCTTCCTCCCACCTCAAGCCCCACCCCCATTTCCTACCCACTAACCTCATCCCGCCTCCTTGACCTGTCCGTCCTCTCCCCTCCCTAACTCCCCACCTACACTCACGTTTACTGGGTCCAACCCCACCTCGTTGACCTGTCTGTCTCCCCTCCACCTATCTTCTCCTTTATCCATCTTCTATCCGCCTCCCCCTCTCTCCCTATTTATTTCAGAATCCCCTGCTCCTCCCCCATTTCTGAAGAAGGGTCTCGACCCGAAACGTCAGCTTTCCTGCTCCTCTGATGCTGCTTGGCCTGCTGTGTTCATCCAGCTCTATACCGTGTTATCTCAGTAACTTGATCAAGACATGTTTTTACTTGATACTGTTGAGATTTTATTTTTTGAATCATCAATATTTTTCTAAAACAAATGCATCTCTATTTTCCCACCTTTTACCTATTTAAAAAAAATACATCCATTGCCATGCTTTCTCCAAAGTAGAAGAAATGTTTGGTCCATGTGCTCAAGTATCAGGAGGCTAGTTGATATAACCGCAAATGGACTAAACATTTAATTTGCAAAATCTGTCTCACCATAAATGCAATTTCAAGTAACTGTATGAAAGTACAATGAATAATTGCAGAAAAGTTATAACTATTTCTCAGGGAGGATTGCTTTTTGTAAAGACCATGTTTTTATTTTCTGTATATGAGCATTTACTGAAATGGAAAAAAGGATTGGTTTAAAACCAATCACTGTGCAAAGAATTGCTGTACTTTTATAACCTACATACTGAAACTCTGTGTGGCGTTTACATTGCTGCTTTGTTCCACAGTAGGCGGAAGTTGTTTGTCGATGTCACAGCACCACGGTGTATGTGCAAAGTGAGATTTGGCTGGCAACAAGCGGCTGATTGGTTTGTACTACTGTGACCAATGGTCATCAAAAAGTCAGTTTGATGACAACTCTGATTGGTTCCTAGGCAGCTGAGCAGCTTGAGTGTATGAATGATGTACGACTGCTGGAGGGGCAGGTTGTGTCTCTCTTTGTGCATTAAAAAGATCTGGAGAAAGCGAATTACTTTTTTTTCCACCAATTGCTGAAAACTACTGCCTTTAACCAATAAGTAAAAGGTTTTGTAGTTAGTGTGCCAATTGACCTGTTCCTCCTGTGAAGTGAAAGAACCTGGAGACAGGAGAATGAAGAACTCAAAGTCATGGCAAGCCAAGAGGAACATCTCAATGAACCGATGGACTGATGAATTTGAACAGTGTTGCCCAGTTTCTCCCTCCACGCATAAACCCAATATTTTTTCTTGTTTGTCTATGTCTGTCTGTATGTGTGAAGGGGTTTTAAAATGGATTAAAGTTTTAACTAGTAGAGTCATATTTGATTGTTCATAGCTGTTTACTTGTGCTTAGGAAACGCTCAAGAAGCTTGATATCATCCACAAAGCAGCCCATTTGATTGTGGATGTGGTGCCAGTCACTCCACGACTGATGCTCAGTCGCAGCAGTGTACCATCTACAAGATGGAGCTTTGAATTTCTGCAGCTCTTCGATAACACCTTCCAAACCCAAGACCACTATTACCTAGAAGGACAAGGGCAACAGATGTATGGAAACAACACCACCTGCGAATATCCTTCAAGCCACACACCACCCTGACTTGGATACATATTACCATTCTTTCAACGTCACTGGATCAAAATCCTGGAATTACCTCCCTAACAGCATTGAGAGTCTACCTAGAGCACATGGACTGCAGCAGTTCTAAGAGGAAGCTGTAAACCACTTTTTCCAGGGCAATGAAGGATGGGCAATAATGCCAGTGACGCTCACATTCCATGACTGAATCAAAAAATAAATAAATAAATCATAGTTCTTATTAAGTACAAGAAGGTGGTCAGTGTTTCTGTTAACTTGATTCCAACAGACAGGGAAAATTGGGGACTTTGCATGCTTTGACTAAATCATTAACTTCCATAGTAACCCTGGGAGAGATGGGGCATGGGAACCAGTGCATTTTCCTAAGTAGGGTCACAGTAAGTGGTGCCTATAATGCTACTTCTGTCAACAGCCTCCAATAATAGTGTTCCATGTGTACCTGGGTCTTCATTTACAGTCACTCAGCTCTGAGCTACTGCTACGATTTAGATGCATGTACTTTATTTCTCCAGCAGAAAGTTGATAAATACATTGTTGGCCCACTACCAGAAAGATGTGGACGTTTCAGACAGGGTACAGAAAAGGTTTACCAGGATATTGCCTAGTTTAGACGGCATTAGCTATGAGGAGAGAGATTGGACAAACTTGGTTTGTTTTCATTTGAAGGTCAGAGGCTGAGGCACAAGTTTAAAACAATTGAGAGGCGTGGGTTGAATGAATAATTGGAGCCTTTTCCCAGGTTAGGAGTTTCCATTAATACGTGACAGAGGTCAAATGTAAAAAGGGGGAAAAAAGTTTAAAAGGAGAAGTGAGAGACAAGATTTTTTTTGAAACAAAGACTGGTAAGTGCCTGGAATGCACTGCCAGAGGTGGTGGTAGAAGCAGATATGACAGCAATGTTTAAGAGGCATCTTGACAGAAACAATGAATAAGCAGGGGAGAGGGGGACACGGACCGTGTAGAGGCAAATGGCTTTTTTGTTTAGAAAAGGTGTCATGTGTCAGTGCAGGCTTGGTGGGCTGAAGGCCCTATTCCTGTGCTGTACTGTTCTTTAGAAAGTATACAATGGCTATTTTTTCTCAAAGCAGTGACTCAAATTCAGAAAAGACAAAAGGAACAACAGGGTGATAGTCCAGTTGCTACTCCAATGTCCAGACTCCACAGGTTTTAAAATCATCCAGTTCAAGTTCAATATGTGCTACATGCACAGTAAAACTAGAGGCTTAGCTTCAACATACTTGACCTCATTCTCAATAATCTACCTGCTGACATATCGGTAAGAGTGACCACTGCACAGTCCTTGTGGAGACAAAGTCCTGCCTTCACTTTGAGAATAATCTGCATCATGTTGTGTGGCACTATCACAATGCTAAATGGGACAGATTTAGAACAGATCTAGCAAACCAAGGCTGGCATCTGCAAGGCACTGCTTTTTTTCCTTTATCCAGAGGGCAGTTAAGAGTCAACTGTGGGGCTGGAGTCACATGTAGGCCAGACCAGGTAAGGATGGCAGTTTCCTTCCCTCAAGGATATTAGTGAACCAGATGGGTTTTTCCTGACAATCGACAATGGACTCACGGTCATCATTAGATTGTTAATTCCAGACATTTATTGAATGCAAATTCCACCATCTGCCATGGCGGGATTCGAACCCAGGTCCCCAGAATGTTATCTGGGTCTCTGGATTAACAGTCCAGCGATAATACCACTAGGCCATCACCTCCCCTGAGGGGATATCAACAGCAACAGAATTGTACTCCAGCATGATCTGTAACCTCATGGCCTGGCATATCCCCCGCTCAACCATTACCTTTATTCATTCACGGGATGAGGGAGTCACTGGCTAGGCAGCACTTATTGCCCTAATTGCCCAGAGGGCAGTTAAGAGTCAACCACATTGCGGTGGGTCTGGATGGGTTTTTTCAACAATCGATAATGGACTCTCAGTCATCATTAGGCTGTTAATTCCAGATATTTATTGAATTCTAATTCCACCACCTACCGTGGCGGGATTCAAACCCGGGTTGCCAGAATGTTGGCTGGGTCTCTAGATTAGCAATAATACCACTAGGCCATTGCCTCCCCTGGTTCAATGGAGACTTCGAGAGAGGAGGTCAGGAGCAGCACCAGGCATACCTAAAAATGAGATGTTACCAAACAGGATTACTTGCATGCCAAACATTATAAGCAGCAAGCGATAGATACAGCTAAGCGATCCCATAACCAACGGATCAGATCTAAACTCTGCAGTTCTGCCACATCCAGTCGTGAATGGTGACAAACATTTAAACAATTCACTAGGGGAAGTGACTCAACAAATATCCCCATCCTCAATGATCAAACAGGCTAGCACATCAGTGCAAAAAATAAGACTGAAGCATTCACAACAATCTCCAGCCAGAATCAGAAAGGATGATCCATCTCTGCCTCCTCCAGTGGTCTCTACCTCACAGATGCCAGTCTTCAGACAATTCAATTTACTCCATGTGATATCAAGAAATGGTTGGAGCTACTGGATATTGCAAAGATTACGGGTCCTGCCAATCTTCTGACAATAGTACTGAAGACTTGTGCTCCAGAATTTACCACTCCCCTACCAAGCTGTTTCAGTACAGCTGCGACGCTGGCAGCTACTCAAGTGTGGAAAATTGTCCAAGTATGTCCTGTACACAAGAAGCAGGACAAATCTAATCCAGCCACTTACTGCCCCATCAGTCCACATCCAATCATCAGTAAAGTCATGGAAGGTATCAACAACAGTATCAATCAGCACCTGCTCAGCAATAACCTGCTCACTGATGCCCAGTTTGGGATCCATCAGGGCCACTCAGCTCCTGACCTCATTACAGCCTTGGTTCAAACATGGACAAAAGAACGGAATTCCAGAGAGGAGGCGAGAGTGATAGTCCTTGACAACAAGGCTGCATTTTACCAAACATGGCAAGAATGCTAGCAAAACTAGAACCAATGGGAATTGGGGCATATTCTCCACTGATCCGAGTCATACTTGGCATGTAGGAAGATGGTCGTGGTGTTGATGCACTGTCAGCTCAGCTCCAGGACATCTCTGCAGGAGTTCCTCAGGGTAGTGTCCTAGGCCCAATCATCTTCAGTTGCTTCATCAATGACCTTCCCTCCATCATAAAGGTCAGAAGTGGGGATGTTTGCTGATGATTGCTTAATGTTCAGCAACATTCACTTAGGTATTGAAGCAGTCCATGTTCAAATGCAACAAGACCTGGAAAATATCCAGGCTTGGGCTGACACATGACAAGTAACATTTATGCCACACAAATGTCAGGCAATAACCATCTCCAATATGAGACAATCTAACCCACTACACCTTGATATTCAAAGAATCGCCCATTATCAACATATTGGGGGTTACTATTGACCAGAAACTCAACTGAGCTTGCCATATAAATACAATGGCCATAACAGCAGGTCAGAAGTTAGGAATACTGCAGCGAGCAACTCACCCGACTCCTTAAAACCAGTCCATCATCTACAAGGCACAAGTCAGGAATGTGATGGAACACTCCCCACTTGTTGGAAGTGGACTCATCCAAACAACACTCAAGAAGCTTAACATCATCCAGGACAAAGCAGCCCACTTGACTGACACCACATCCATAGGCATTCACTCCCTCCACCACTGATGCTCAGTACTGGCAGTGTGCACTATCTACAAGATGCACCGTAGAAATTCACCAAAGATCCTCAGACAGCACCTTCCAAACCCACAACTGCTTCCAACTGGAAGGACAAGGACAGCAGATACATGGGAACACCATCACCAGCAAGTTCCCACCAAGCCACTTACTATCCGGACTTGGAAATATACTGCCGTTCCATGAGAGTCATTAAGTCAAAATCCTGGAACTCCCCCCTAATGGCATTGTGGATGTACCTACAGCACATGGACTGTGGCAGCTCACCACCATCTTCTCAAGGGCAATTAGAGACAGGCAATAAATGCTGGCCAGCCAACGACACCCATGTCCCACGAGAAAATAAAAAGAACTGAAGTCTTTAGATCATTGATCATCGAGTGCTGTTCACTGACAAACCCAGGCAAATGTGTAATAAACAGTAGGACCTAAATATGATTAAATGAAGGAGCCAGTTGTTCATGTCAGTGTTGACAACCTATACTTCGAAAGCTGATCGCATAAAGTTAATTTCCTTCTCTCTAGGCTATTCGTTACTATTTCTGGCTGCTGTATTCCATATTCAGGTAAGTTGGTGAAATGAATGGAAACGATAGCCCTAGAAGCTTTATCCACAGTCACGGATGCAATTGACAGAAGACTTGACTTTGAACCAAACCAAACAAACCAAACATTTTTTTAAATGCACTGACCTGACAATAGGGCAACTTTAGTTGAATACTTCAATGTTAGTGGCATGACTGAAAAACTGATTTAAAACCTTCCCAATTATAGCAGATAAACCTTTTACAGAAAATAAAACAGGAATTCAGACCTTGGGCTCTAAGAAGTGCAACTACACATCAATTCTGAAGATACCTGAGACATGCTGAAGACCCATGATAACAGAAAAGAGATGCAGATTATCTAATTTTTTTTTTGCATGAATACTTGATAGTCAAAGTATAAATCAGGCTTCCAGCTAACAAAGACTATTTTAGACTCAAAAGTTAATTTCTTTATTAAAATCAAAATTTTTATCATGTGAATGAATAAAACCAATTTTGATCATTGCAAAACTAAAATGTATTGTCCAAGTAGTCCCCAGGTTAGAAACGGCTTCCATTCTGGAGTACATTTCTAAGTCAATTTGTACACAAGTCAGAATTCAATGCAGGACAATATAAAATAGCAGTTCGTAAATATATAGAAACGTTACTACTACAAGCATTCTTAAGTCGGGAACTTTCCGTTACATAGCTTTACTTGTATTTCTCTTCACTTGTCAAACACGGCTCAATTTGTAGCACTTTTGCCTTTGAAATGCAAGGTGTAGTTTCAAGTCTGGTTCCAGAGCTGGAGACTAGATATCAAGGCTGACATTCCAATTCAATACTTGGGTGTTGGAGTTATATGGTTAAACTTAAACTGAACTATTTTCTGACATGGATTCAAACAAACAAAAACATGATGACATTTTTCAGCATGCACGCACACCGTCCAGTATTAAAAGTGCAAAAGGACCCAAATCAAGAACGAACTGAAGCTTGTTTGTGTGAAATAAAGGTAAAGTTGTCGTAGTGCCAGAGGACCATAAGCTTGCTCTCTCATCGGAGAGAGAAAACTGGTGGTGGTGGTGGGTGGTTTAACCTGAGGGTCACCACACCTCAGACGAAGGGGGTGGTCGAGAAGGGAAGTCCATTGTGGTAACTTAGGCCAGTGGCATCACCGTGCATCACAAACCAACTGTCCAGCCAATTGAGCAAACACCCTTTGTGTGAAATAATGCCATTTTAAATACCAGTTATATGTATAAAGAAGGCTAAACATAAATGTTTGGTTTTCATTTCATTAACGAAATGCAAGCCAAAATGGGAAAGAAAATCAATTTTTCACCCAAATTGTGTAATTTGAATTTTCAAATACGTGAACGTGCACCTTCCTGTAATAGTGCTATTTCGCACTTCAAGGATCTAAATAGGCACGTAACTAGGACAATTATTTACAATAGCATCACATAAGTGTTAGAGGACACAATGTTTAGTCAAAAAAAAACCAACAAATACCTTGTGAATTCTTGCTAAGTGGTCATCGTGATCAGGCTCCAAGCAATAGCCTAATCTGTCATAGCTCCCCACATCTCAACCTCCCCCATTAGCATTTCATGAGCTCGAATGATCACAGGTAGCAAGGAGATCTCTTATTAGGAGCAGAATAGACAGACTGATACCACAAACAAAATCAGAAGTTGCTGGAAAAACTCAGCAGGTCATGCAGTCAGAGATATATAGCATAGAAATTGACCCTTCCGGACAATCTCATCCATGCTGACTAGATATCCTAAATAAATCTGGTCCCATTTGCCAGCATTTGGCCCATATCCCTCTAAACCCTTCCTAATCATATACCCATCCAGATGCCTTTGTAAATGTTGTAATTGTGCCAGTCTCCACAACTTCCTCTGGCAGCTCATTCCATACACGCACCACCCTCTGCATGAGAAAGTTGCCCCTTTGGTCCCTTTTAAATCTTTCCCCTCTCACCTTAATCTTACATCATCTAGTTTTGGACACCCCCACACCATAGAAAGGTCTTGTTTACTTACCCTATCCATGCCCCTCATGATTTTATAAACCTCTATAAAGGTCACCCACCCCTCAGCCTCCAACACTCCAGGGAAAATAGCCACTGCCTATTCAGCCTCTCCCTATAGCTCAAACCCTCCAACCCTGGCAACATCCTTGAAAGGGTTCAGAAAAGATTTAAGAAAAGATTTACAAGTTTCACAACATCCCTCTTACAGGAGGGAGACCAGATTGCATGCAGCATTCCAATAGTGGCCTAACCAACATCTTGTACAACCGCAACATAACCTCCCAACTCCTATGCTCAATGCACTGATTAATAAAGGCAAGCACATCAAAGACCTTCTTCACTATCCTATCTACCTGTGCCTCTACTTTCAAGGAACTATGAGCCTGCACCCCAAGGTATGTTTGTTCAGCAACACTCCCCAGGACCTTACCATTAAGCGTATAAGTCCTACTCTAATTTCCCTTTCCAAAATGCAGCACCTCACATTTATCTAAATTAAACTCCATCTGCCATTCCTCGGCCCATTAGCCCATCTGATCAAGATCCCATTGAACTCTGAGGTAACCTTCTTCACTGTCTACTACACCTCCAATTTTGGCGTCCTCTGCAAATTCAGTAACCATGCCGCCTACGTTCACATCCAAACACACCAATGTCAGGCTCACCGGTTCATATCTCCCTGGCTTTTTCTTACCACCTTTCTTAAATAGTGGCACCATGTTAGCCAACTCCAGTCTTCTGGCACCTCGCCTGTGGCTATCAATGATACAAATATCTCAGCAAGGGGCCCAGCAATCACTTCCCTCGCTTCCCACAGAGTTTGAGGGTACACCTGATCAGGTCCGGGGGATTTATCTGCCCTTATGCATTTTAAGACATCCAGCACCTGCTCCTCTGGAATATGGACATTTATCGATAGGTCACTATTTATTTCCCTAAGGTTGACAAACAGGAGGCTGGAAGAAGGGCAATACCTGAAACATTGACTTCTCTTTTCCTCAAGATGCTGCTGGGCTTGCTGTGTTCTTCCAGCCTCCTGTTTGTCTATCATGGATTCCAGCATCTGCAATTTTATTGTCTCTAACCATATTTATTTCCCCATGTTCCCTATCTTCCATGTGCTTCTGCACAGTAAATACTAATGCCAAATACTCATTTAGTATCTCCCCCATCTCCTGTGGTTCAACACATAGGTGGCCTCGCTGATCTCCAAGGGGCTCTATTCACTTCCTAGTTACTCTTTTGTCCTTAATGTATTTGTAGAATCCCTTTGGATTCTTCTGGCAGCATCTGTGGAAAGAAAGCAGAGTTAAGTTCCAGGTCCAGTGACCCTTTTAAGTACTGACATTTCTGATATCAGTTCTGAGAAGACCTGAATGAAGTTTGTGTAGTGATCACACGCACTTGAAAGAATGTATAATTGTCATAACAGACTAGTCAGCTCCAGGCATATAAGTTGTTAAGATGGGTATTAAGATTGTTTGCAAATCAGCAACGTTATGGCAAGGGAACCAGCCACAGCCTTGTATTTCCCCAGAATGCTTGTCAGTGTTGTTTAAATTTTGACATTTTACCCTTTCTTTGCAAACCTACTGTAGCAGGGATGGTAGGAACTGCCAATGCTGAAAAATCTGAGATAACAAGGTGTCGAGCTGGATGAACACAGCAGGCCAGGCAGCATCAGAGGAGCTTTCCTGCTCCTCTGATGCTGCCTGGCCTGCTGTGTTCACCCAGCTCTATAGCTGGTTATCTCTACTGTAGCAGGTACAAGTTCAAATAATGAATACAATCTCTACGTGACCATCTTTCTCATCCTTAAATTTTGTACCAGAAATGAATGAACTTCCATAAACATGGCACAATGGAAAGTATAAACTACATCACAACTTTTAAGTAAATAAACATGTGAGTAAGCCTTCCCATTGTTGGCTGAGCTGCTTCAAATTCTATTTGTTCACAGCTAATTATGAGAATTAGTTTTACTCCCTTACTGTTTGTGGGGGAAGTACTGGCGAAAATGTTACACCACAAGTCCATCACAAATTTTTAAACTTACTGTTTGAGAAAAGCAGTGCAGTCACAATGAGGCAAATTGCAAAAGTCTCAGGACTTCACCACACCCTCAGGCAGTGCATTCCCGATCAGTCAAGATCTAGTAAAGCTGCCAGATAAGTGAGCAAATGGAGGGAAAACGTTTATTCTGAAGGCATAAGAGGAGAAGCAAAAAAAAACGTTCAACTTTGACTGCAGATTTCTATTTCCAAATATTCTCCCAGTGGAACATCCTAGGCTGGAGTTGAGTTTCATAGCAGAAATAAACTTGCATCATAGGTTTTTTTTAATATCTCTTACGATGGTATGTTAGCGAAAAATGGCCAAGTTAGTTCTTGAAACCAGACTTCCGTTCTATTTTGCAAGAACATTGAAGAGTGTAGAAAGGACTGTTGGCTCTGCCATTGTTCCACACAAACAGCTGTGTCCACCCTGCTAAGCAGCTGCACCCAAAAGCAGTCTCTAACATAAATTAGTGGAAATGAGGCAAGAGGCTAGAAACAGAATATAGTTTCACAACACTCTGTTATTTGGGGGTTTGAAGTCATTGTAAGCCACTATGCTCAGTGAGATAGCAGCCCACTATCTCAGGAAAAGATCAGCACACAAGAACCAAGGTTCTGTGCTCAACAATGTGGTACTCTCTACTGAAATATGCAAACTTAATTTCATCAGAATCCTTTCAGAGTCAAATCGTTCAACAACTTTAAGAAAATTGGCCCATGTGCTCCAGAGGTGTGTCATAACATCGCTGCACTGGTTGGTTAGAAAGTATCTACAATTAAGAAATTGTTTCATTATCACAAAGCTTTTTTTCATAAATATCCTAGGTATTGTCAACAAAAGGCAAGCTTCAAGTTATTCAGAATTCTGCTCTGCTGCTGGATTAAATTTAGTCTCAGTTGCATTAATTTATTCTCATTTCTGATAATTCATTTTTCAGACCAAAAAAGATGAATTCTGGATTTCAAAACCAACAAGATTGCAGAAGAGTGACAAATGAAACTGACACAAACAAAATAGACTCTTAAGGACCACTTCTGCCTGTTCAGTGTATATATACACTAACATCAGACTTTGGAATATTTCTGAACACAAGGGATACTGTTATGATTTTGTAGCAAAGGAAATCTTCCCCTGAATTAAAACAAATCAAGTCAGAGATTCACTTCAAGAAGTGTTTTCAACTTAGTCATTAGTGGTAAACATGCACAATATTACCACAACACACCATTTCATCTGACAGCAGAGAGGAACATA
Organism: Rhincodon typus; assembly: GCF_021869965.1. Classification (NCBI taxonomy): domain Eukaryota; kingdom Metazoa; phylum Chordata; class Chondrichthyes; order Orectolobiformes; family Rhincodontidae; genus Rhincodon; species Rhincodon typus. The sequence goes on from NC_063342.1 coordinate 31,261,055, forward strand.
AGTAGGAGCAGGAGTATGCTAGATGGCATTTTGAGCAGGGAATGGCTGATCTGAAGTTTGCCTCAACGCCACTTTCCTACCTTTTCCCCACTCTCCCCGATTCCCAAACACAGACATCCACGCTTAGAAATGATTCTCACTGTAACAAATTATAAGGTTAAGATTACAAAATGTCCAGTGGTTCATTTGTACTGTTAGCACTTTGCATTCCTATAGTGTAATGGAACAATATCTGGACCACTGGAGTATTGTATTCTTTGGAATTACTACGTTAGAGCACAAGTAAAAATAAAACTAGTAATTACAGCACACACTTGTTTCTCATACACCAAGGTCCTTGTAATGCTGCCACGATGACAAGCGACTTATTCTAGGTAAGGTTTCAAATAAGGCTATCAAAAGAGGTTTTAAAACAGACATAAGGTTCTCTGTTAATGATATGCAGATAAAAGGCAGGGGAATTCTAGAGACCAATTATTATTACCTATTCAGCTGTATTACATTCCAAATTCACGAGAACACGAGCAGGTCTGGGCAATTCAGTCAGTCGTGCCTGTTCTGCCATTTAACATGATCAAAGCTGATTTCACCTCAGCTTCAACTCTCTTTCCTGCCTATTCTCCATAAGCCTTCAATCCATTACTAATTTAAAAATCTGTCTATCTCCTCAAAGTTACTTAATGTCCCAGCATTCACCACTCACAAAGACAACCAGATCCTCCTGCATGGAAACACTGTAGCTTCTCTCCATTTAGGTAACAAGTTGCCTCTTCATTCCAACTTACTTTCCCACCTATTTTTGTGTCACCTGCAAATTTGGCTATAGTATTTTCTATCTCCTCATCCAAAGACTATTAATACAGATTGTTATTACTTGGGGTCCAGAGGACCAAACCCTGTGACACCCAATAGTTACATCCTGCCAATCACAAAAAAAATTCAGTTATCCCGACTCTCTGCTTTCTGTTGGTTAGTCAATCCTCTATTCAAGGTAGAAAGTTTCCCCTAATGCCATGTGACCTTGATGAATACCACATCAGTAGCATTACCAACTTGTTTAGAAATATCAACTGGACAATTAAGGCATTTCCTTTCCACCATTGGAAAAGTGCAATATTCCACGCCTTTTCCATAGCAGCCTCTAGATGTTCATTACGTCGTACATGGGGATGATAACCAAGCACAGGCAGGAACTAATTCACTTTTATCATATGGAATTTCCATGGAAAATCACATGACCTAAAATCTCTGGTCAACTCCCTGAAATTTACTGAGTGGTTTAGCTATACAACAGCCTTGATCCAAATGGAGTTAATGGCTTAAATAGAATTAGTGGGAAAAACATTACAATCAGTAGGGTTAGGCTGATTTTCCTCAGGAAAATTTTAAATGTAATCTTATGTACAGAGTAAACTAACTTATGGTGAATATGTAAGTTGTCAGATATGTTGTACAGATGTAACAGGAAGTCAGTGAAAGACGGAGTTTTAGAAAAATTCTATTAATGGAAATTTGTACAATATCGCACTTGAAGCTACATGAATTTCTAGTATCAACCAAAGGTTTTTGCCATTTTGGTAGAAGACAAGCTACGTTCAGCTTAATATTTGCAGCATGGGGAGGTGATGGCCTAGTGGTATTATCGCAGGACTGTTTATCTAGAGACCGAGGGAATGTTGTGGGGACCCAGGTTTGAATCATGCCACGGCAGATGGTGGAATTTGAATTCAATTAAAACAAAATCTGGAATTAATAGTCTAATGATAACCATGAAACCATTGCCAATTGTCAAGAAAAACCCATTTGATTCACTAAAGTCCTTTAGGGAAGGAAACTGCCATCCTTACCTGGTCTGGTCTACATGCGACTCCAGACCCACAGCAATGTGGTTGACTCTAAACTGTCCTTTAGGCAATAAATGCTGCTTAGCAGCGATGCCCTCATCCCATGAATGAATAAAAAGCATTTGTATTTTCATTATAAGACAATCCTGATTAAACCACACCCCCACCCACACACCATTATCACTGAATAGACTGAGTTTATTAGCATTACTACCTGTGAATAGGACTTTGGTTTGACCACATTTGGAATACTACGTACAGTTCTGGTCGCCACATTACCAACAGGACGTGAATGCTTTGGAGAGGGTGCAGAGGAGGTTCACCAGGATGTTGCCTGGTATCGAGGGTGCTAGCTAAGAAGAGAGGTTGAGTAGATTAGGATTATTTACATTAGAAAGATGGAGGTTGAGGGGGGGAACCTGATTGAGGTCTACAAAATCATGAGAGGTATAGACAGGGTGGGTAGCAAGAAGCTTTTACCCCCAGAGTGGGGGATTCAATTACTAAGGGTCACAATTTCAAGGTGAGAGGGGAAAAGTTTAAGGAAGATATGCGTGGAAAGTTCTTTACACAGAGGGTGGTGGGTGCCTGGAACACGTTGCCAGCGGAGGTGGTAGACGCGGGCACGATAGCATCATTTAAGATGTATCTAGACGGATACATGAATGGGCAGGGAGCAGAGGGATACAGATCCTTGAAAATTAGGCGACAGGTTTAGACAGAGGATCTGGATCAATGCAGGCTTGGAGGACCGAAGGGCCTGTTCTTGTGCTGTAATTTTCTTTGTTCTTTGAATTTGTAGAGTGACATTAACTTAGTTTCATTCAAATGAGTAAAATGCAGATTTCATCGTTGTGCCATCGGAGTCTGTACTGGATACCTACCACTGATTTCAACATTTCTAGCCTTGAAAAATAAAGTTAAATGTTCTAAAATTACAAGGTTACTTCTCCAGAATAAGAACATTTAAAACAAAGAACACAAGAAACTGGATCTGGAGTAACCATTCTTCCTCGGATATGGAGAGCAAAGCCTTATAATGTACCCATGGTGAGCCCTTGCTACAATTGCACAGAGCATTGACAAGATATCTTTATTCTCGTAGTCCAAATCTCTGACAAATGATTGCCTTGCTTATTATTCAGCATTAACCTTTTGATGATGACTAATTACTTAAATGACTGCAGCCACATCAAGGGAAAAAGTATTTACGTGACTACGTTACTGACTTTTATCTAAGAGGAGGTGTTTCTAAGGATAAGAATAAAAATCTCTATTTTTAAGCTAGAAACATAAGAACTGGCAATTTGTTACAGGGAAATCAGATGTACAGTAGAGAAGTGCTGAAGTTGACACAACCACACATTTTGCAGAAAGGTCACCCATGCTCCAAGCTAAACGAGGCTGTATGGAGGTGAAAGAGATTGGAGACACAAAATGGAAAAATCAAGTCCTGGAATAGATTATGAGCAGTCAACAACAGATCATCAAACTGCCTTCTAACTCCAGTGGATTGCTCCTTATTGGTTAAGGTCTGAACAAACCACACCAATCAGTAGACTAGCATATAGCATGTGAGAGAGTGGGATGTGACACTTCTACAACCATTTATGGTACAGTAATATCAAGTTTCTGATTTTATAGTCATTGAAAAACAAGACGCTTAAATCAAGCCAGAAACTGCCAATGCTTAAGACTACTATTGTGATATCAACTTTGAAAAAAAGAATGTACTTCAAACATAGGCATGACAGAGAAGTTTTGTAAGGTTATTTGGTATAGTGAGAACCCAAATAGCTTAAAATCACAATTGTAAACATGGGGTAAGTTCCTGCTTTCAGTGTAACTGTTGATCCTAGTGCAAATTGCGTGAACTTTCAGAAGTATTTTTTTGTTCATGTTTCTGAAACACATTTGCATACTGTCAGCTAATAGTCTATTACGAAGCTGAAAGCTGTCAATAACTGCTTTTAAAAAGTATAACAGAACAATGTCACACTGGTGTCAGCTGCCACTTCTCTCTGCTGTGCATTTGACTTATTCTTAAATTCCAGTTTCTATAGTACCAGCTAGAAGTAGGTGGTTTTATACTTTCACATAGAAACATTATTCCTAGGATGAAATCATGTAGCATTTGTACTATCCTTTTTTCCCTTGATGTAGTTCCAGTCCCTTTCAGTGATTACTCAACATAAAAAGTTTAAAAACACTCCAATTAGAACAGTTATAACTCAAAAACTCAGTATAATTTTAACATTCTTCTCCAAGGCCCGCAAACAGATGTAACTAGTGGAAACTTGCTATGCTAACTCATTTGATTTGTAGTGTGGACAGTTTTGTGGGAAAGGCCAGCTTTCACATCACTTTCTGAATACCAAATGATTATAAAACAAGTTTTTGCACGGATGTGACTGGTGAAAAAACAACTTTCTTGGCTGCTAGCCCTACCTGGTTTAAAGGCAATGGCCTAGTGGTATTACAGCTAGACTATTAGAATCATAGAGATCTGCAGCACGGAAACAGACCCTTCATTCCAACTTGTCCATACCGACCAGTTACCTAAATTCATCTGGTCCCATTTGCCAGCATTTGGCCCATATCCCTCTAAACCCCTCCTATTCACATACCCATCCAGAAGCGTTTAAATGCTGTAATTGTACAGTCTCCACCGCTTCCTCTGGCAGCCCATTCCATGCATGCACCACCCTCTGCGTAAAAAGATTGCCCATTAGGTCCCTTTTAAATCTTTGCCCTCTCACCTTAAACCTATGCCTTCTAGTTTTGGACTCCCCTACCCTGGGGAAAAAGACCTTGACTAACTCAGCTAATGTTCTTGGGATTCGGGTTCAAACCCCATCGTGGCAGATGGTGGAATAGGAATTCAATAAAGAATCTAGAATTAAGGGTCTAATAATGACCATGAAATTATTGTCAACTGTTGGAAAAACCCATCTAGTTCATTTATGTCCTTTAGGGAAGAAAATCTACCATCCTTACCTGGTTTGGACCTACATGTGACTCCAGACTCTCAAATGTGGTTGACTTTTAACTGCCCCCTGGGCAATTAGGGATTTGCAACAAATGCTGGCCTAGGCAGAGACATCCCAGAAAGTAAATAAAATTAAAAGTGAACTGTTCTGAAACAAAAATCAGAACAGAAGTTCTTACTCACTTGTATTTTGTTTTAAACAGGCATGGAATTACATTTTTGAAATTATTTCTTTGTGGGATGGCATTGTTGGCTCAGTCAGCATTTATTCCCCATCCCCAACTGCCCTGGAGAAGGTGGCAGTTTCTTGAATCACTACTGTCGTTGGACTCCAACGACAATCATTGTGCTGTTAAGGTGGGAATTCCAGGATTTTGACGCAGTAACAATGTTACAACTACTGCGGTAGTGCATGGGAAATCAACATCTGCTATTCCCACATTCTTGTGTTGTCACAATGGTCAGAATTTTTGTTTTTAAAAAGAGATGCAACATTCCCCTATTTACCTGATTTGCAGACCAAAGTTGATAGAAAACATAAGCGAGGTTTCTATACTGAAAATGGATCACCATTGACTATAAATAATTAGACTAACTACAAGTTAACAGTTATAAATCAACTACTTATAAACGCTACTCAATAAGCCTCTCGTCCCCCAAACTTCCCACTACACATAAGGAAAATAAGTTATGAAAAAGCGACAGAAATACAGTTCAGTAGTTTGTGCTCCCAGGTTCTGTTTTTGAAATAATCTTTGTGAATCAACAGCTGGACAGTGCTTTGCTTCAATTGTCTTTCTTCAGTTTTACATAAGGTGGCCAGGTCATTTATTAAAGATCGTATATGACTTATCAGTTAAAAGTCATAGCTTGCAGGAAAGAAACTGGTTTTCTTCAGATATACAAGAAATTTTCAACAGAGGGGATTTAAAAAAAACAAAAAAGAAAGAGAGACTGCACCTGAGCTAGAGAATAACCGAATACCTCTCTTTCTCTATAACTTGTTCTCAGCTCCAAGCTGTTCAGTTACCACAGAAACAATCTCAGGTGGTTGGCAGGCAAAATAAAAAGGTCTCTGTGGTTGATAACTGGACACTAGTCTATAGACCAAAATCAACTTTTATCACAAGGAAAAGCTGCATCAAGTCAACCTCTTGGTTCCAAATCATCCACAATTTTATTATTACTGCTTGTACAAATAATTGTTTACATGATGTCTGGCATGGGTTTCAGGTTACTTGCTTTTCAAAACTGCAGCCACTCTTGCAAACACTGGTGTTTAAGATAACTCTCTCATTTCAGTCACCAGTTTTTAAAAAATACAAAATAAAAAGATAGAGTTCTTACAGTCAAGGAATGGTATTATAGTTCCAATGCAGGATGATGGGGAACATGAATCTGCTGTCCTTAACCTTCAAGGGGTTAAAAGTCACAGGCTTTAAACATGCTGTTGGAGGAGCCATGGTGAATTACTGTACTGCATTTCATAGATGGTACACACTTGCCACTGTGCATCGGTGGCAAAGGGGATGAATGTTGAAGGTCATTAATGGGGTGCCAAACAAGTGGGCTGCATTGTCCTAGATGTAATCAAGCTTGAGGAGGGTCATTTGAAGCTGTACTCATCAAGTGAATATGATTCCATCACACTCTTTATTCGTGCCTTGTTGGTGGTGCAAAGGCTTTCAGGAGGTGAGAGAAGAGCCAGTCTCCACAGAATTCCTAGCCTCTGCTGTACTTTTGTAGCCCCAGTATTTAAGTGGTTCAGATCCATTGCTGGTCAATGGTAAACTCCAGGATGTTGATAGCACATGATTCAGTGATGGTAACACCACCGAACATTAAAGGGGCAACGGTTGGATTTTCTCTTGTTGGAGATGGCCATGGTCTGAAGCTTAAATTGCAAGTAACATTTTGATCAAAGAAAGACATGGAGTTATCTAGGTCTTGCTGCACATGGCCATGGTCCACTTTAATATCCGAATATTGAGAGAGGTGCTGAACCATACACAGTCATAGAAACATAGAAGACAGGAGCAGGAGGAGGAAGAAGCCATTCGGCCCTTTGAGCCTGCTTCGCAATTCTTCACCATCATAGCTGATCGTCCAACTCAATAGCCTAATCCTGCTTTCTCCCCATAACCTTCAATCCCATTTGCCCCAAGTGCTATATCTATTTGCCTCTTTAATATATCCAATGTTTTGGCATCAACTACTTCCTGTGGTAATGAATTCCATGGGCTCACCACTCTTTGGGTGAAGAAACGTCTCTTCATCTCCGTCCTAAATGGGCTACCCGGAATCCTCAAACTGTGACCCTGGTTCTGGACACACCCACCATCAGGAACATCCTCCCTGCATCTACCCTGTCCAGTCCTGTTAGAATTTTATAAATCCCTATGAGACCACCCCTTATTTGTCTGAACTATAGCGAAAATAATCCCAACCTAGTCAATCTCTCTCATACATCAGACTTGCCATCCCCAGAATCAGCCTGGTACACCTTCACTGCAGTCAGTCGAGAGCAAGAGCATCCTTCCTTAGGAACGGAGACTAAAATTGCACACAATATTCCAGGTGTGGTCTCACTAAGGCCCTGTACAACTGCAACAACACATCCTTGCCCCTGTACTCAAAACCTCTCGCAATGAAAGCCTGCTGCACCTGCATGCTTACCTTCAGGAACTGGTACACAAGGACACCCAGGTCCCGCTGCACACTCCCCTCTCCCAATTTACAGCCATTCACGTAGTAACCTGCCTTCTTGTTCTTGCTTCTGGAGTGAAGAACCTCACATTTATCTAAATTGTACTGCATCTGCCATTGATTTGCCCTACTCACCCCACTTATCCAGATCATGCTGAAGGATCTCTGCATCCTCGTCACAGTTCACCCTCCCACCTAACTTGGTATCATCTGCAAACTTGGAGATGTTACATTTTGTTCCTTCATCCAAATCATTAGTACATATTGTGAATAGCTGGGGTCCCAGCACTGACCCCTGTCACACCCCACTAGTTTCTGCCTGCCAATTAGAAAAGGACCCATTAATTCCTACTGTTTGTTTCCTCTTGGCGGGGGGGGGGGGGGGGGGTGGAATTATTGATAAAGCAGTTGAAGATGGTTGAACTGAGGACACTCCTACAGATGCAGATGTCCTAGGGCTGAGCTGATTAACCATCAACAACTATACATCTTCCTTTGTGCCAGGTATGACTCCGACCAATGAAGTGTTTATCTTGGATTTCCATTAACTCCAGTTTTGTTAGTACTCCTGAATGCCACACTCAGTCCAATGCAACTTGATCTCAAAAGCTGTCACCCTCACCCTGGTTCTGGAGTTCAGCTCTTTTGTCCATGTGTGAACACTGGCTGTAATGAGGCCAAATGACAAAAGGGCCTGGAAGGACACAACTGAGCATCAGTCATCAGGTTATACCACTGTCAGCACCATTTCACAGTACTGTCAATGTCCCCTTCCATCACATTGCTGATGATCAAGAGTAGACCAACAGGGTGGACATGAGTGGGTTGGATTTATTCTTTTTGTGCATTGGGCTTTCCTTGGGTATAAAAGTCCTTAATTCTACAACTGCATGCAATATTTTATATTTACATTTGTAAATTTGATTGTTTACTTTTGCATTTGGCCAGGATGACAATGCAATGGTTGTGTAAGAAGGAAAGTAAAGCCATGTGGGGAATTCATATCCATCTTGAAGTAGTTCTTCATAAAAAAAAAAAGGGCCATGTAGATTGGTGCTTTTCTTCCTTTTCCACTGATAGTTTGTTCTACTCAATGTGGCCTCTGCTTATCTTCCAAATCATGCTCTATTCCAAAAGGTAAGAAGCAATGCATGCTGTGTTTGGCTGCACCTGCTTGTGCAGAAACTTTGAAATCACAATCACAATCAGCCAGGAGAAATTAACCAGCAATTAAGCTGTAAGCAGATGATGACCTCTTTAAATAGCACTGGTGAGGGTGTACTCTGTGAGCCACCAACATGTATTCAGTCATGCGAAGCTGTAAGACAGCATCAGCTGGAATGCCAAGTTGAAAACGGTCAGCTCTGGCCTCAAACCAGCACACACACAGCAACTTAGTCACCTGTACAACATCCAACACAATTTAGAAGCACCCTAAAACAAACATTATTTAGGTCCCCAAGTGACACTAAAGAACTCAATTTCATACCCTCCTAATTCTTCAGTGATTAAAGTATGTAGCATTATTCAGCAGCAAAGCATTCCATTTCCAAGCATGGAAAAATACAATTAGAGTTAGATCTGCCTTGTAAGAATACCCCCAGTCACAGGGCATGGAATGGTGGAATCCCACTGCCTACGTTCTTCCTTTAGTTGCAGAGATGAGACCAACAGTGGAAACAAGAAGCACAACTGGTTTCAACTTCCCTTTTTATTGTTTTTAAATGTAGCACAGAAATTAATTTAATAAAGGAATTAGTGCCTCCACAGCATATCAAGTTTATAAAAGTATTGTAGGTGCTCTTTGCATGAAGTGGCAGAAATCGTCCAGTACTAATTAGAACTGTTCCGCAATAGCTCACTATCTCACTACTTAACATACAATAAGGCTTCAAAAGTTAAAGGGTATAGCAAATTTGAAAGAAGCTAACATGGGAACTGCTTGTAATGCTTTAAAAAAAAATTGTATGATACCACTTCCTTTCAAAATGAAGATTAATCAACACAATATTCAGAGGCATTCAGCTTGGCATTTTTCAAGCAGAACAAAATTAACAATGGTTGTAATCTTCACACTCACCGCTTTCTTTGCAGATTTTATTGACAGATTATTTTGTCCCAAGCTGTACTTGTTACTCAGTAGTAACAGGCCTCAATTGGTCCTTGGACAGCTCCAACTAAGAACACGTTTCTAGAAATGCCTCATTTTGTGATAACTGGTTTGCATAGCCCAGTCATTCCTCCCTTCAAAAAGTTTCTTTCCTGCAATCTCCTTCAGCAAGTGACAAACCCACTGAATGTGAAGGCCATAAATCCTCATCTTGACCTAACAGATGCATTTTCTTACAATTTATTAGAACTGAACAAGGGGAGAAAAATAAAAATCAAAATAGGAAAAATGATGTTCCACTCGGGCAGGAACAGGCTGGAACAATGTGTCTACCAATGGAGTCCTGTACGTGGATTTTGGGAAGATGGTAGAAACAGCCTATTCTGGTTTAGAAGAACTGAGGCGAGAACCTGTGGAGGGAAGATCTCCAGAGATCATAGATCATAAATCATAGAATCCCTGTGACAAAACTAGAAATAATAGCTTGATGTTCAGCAGGGGGCTCACAGTCCAGGAGAGGTCGGGCCGGAGAGCTCATGCTTAATCTTGACAAGAGATTGGTACGCAGGCACTAAAGCAACACCCATGTCAGTGGGTGTGATTACAATATTAGGGTTAGATCTGAGATTGCTGCAAATTCAGATGGAGTCAAGTTAGAATGGGGAAGGAGAGCAGAAAAATTAAGATGGCTATTACATCAACAGTTCTCAATGAATAGATCAATAGCAGGTAAAAGGCCAGTGGGAGCAATACTGGAAATGGGTAAAATGGTAAAATGGTCTGTTGATTAGTGGAAGGACTATTGTCCAAAGAAGTAAGCATGGAGGCGAAAGTGACAGGAGAAGAGCTGAATAATGTGCTGACCTCAAAATTCCTTGAGGAAGAAACATTGGGATAAAGCAGAGTCCTTTGCTAAGCAGAGATTGTTCAGTAGAGCATGCAGGGAGTCAGAAAATGCAATGAATATATAGTTAGCAAGAAATGAGATTACAATACGGATGATCTCAGAGAAGAGGAGGAAGGATTCAAAGTGGCATCAGCGCACAAGGAGATTGTGTTCACCTGTGAGAAAGGGAAACTGTTTATTGTCAAAGGGTCAGATGGCAAAGGACGAAATGAAACTAGCCTAGAACAGATGTTGCAATAGGGCGAGTCAGTTCTGTTGCAGAGACATTGTTTATATACATGCAGGAGGAACAGAAATCTGATGAATATTATACATCTCAGTGAAACTTCAACTGTTCAGTTTGAGAGATCTTGACAATTTATATGAGGAATACAAAAAGTTAGCATGCAGACATAGCAAGTGTTTGAGAAACCAAATGACATGTTTATCTTTATTGAAAGAGAATTGGAGTATGAGAGTGAAGAGGTCTAACTACAACTGCATAGCACTCTGGTGAGACCATATTTGGAATACGGTGTCATTTGGTCTTAATATTTAAGTAAGGATATACTGGCACTGGAGCCAATACAAGAAACATTCACGAGATTAATCCCTGGGATCAGAGGGGTGTCCTATTTATTTTGTAATCAAGTGGTCTGTTGCACATATTTCCCAAAAGTGACTATGGATATTTTCTAAACTAACCTGTTCAGCAATGCTATTAGATACCTCCGAAGCAGGTGGAACTTGAATCTTGGCCTCCTAACTCAAACGTAGGGACACTATCACTGCACCACAACAGTAGCCCAGAGGGTTGTCCTGCGGTGACAGGCCGAGCAAATTGCATCTACATTCTCTAGCAATTAGAAGAAAGAGAGGAAACATTCAAGATTCTGAAGGGGCTTAAAAGGGTTGACACTAAGACATTGGGATGAATGTTTCCATTTTCACGCAAAGTGTTTTTGAATGAGATTCATAAGGCTCACTACAGCTCATGACGACTTTTCTCAAATAATCTTTCACCCTTCATCTTATTAATTATGCAACTGACCTCTATGACTGCAACTTTGTGAAATCACATAACAGGAGAGATGGTATTGCCCACTGCTGCCAGGACTTTGCAATATTCAATAAGCACTGAAAGAACTGTGGATGCTGTAAATCAGGAACAAAAACAGAAGTTGCTGCAAAAGCAACATTCACTCTGCTTGCACTACACTTAGTCCCCAGGGCACTTCAGATGGTGAAAACCAGGGCCTTCCTGTCATACTGGGGTCCTGCACCATTGTTCCCAAGAAAGTAGCCAAGAAAGACAAGTTAGCTCCTCTGTTCACTGACAGGGGCCTGGAAGCCATAGGAGTGCAGTGATGTATCCTGCTGACTGGCAAAGGAGACCACACCGCCAGACCCAGCCAGTCTGACTGGAGATAGCAGTCCAGAGTTCTGTGTGAAATGCACCACACAGCAATGCAGTAAGAGGTTAATGATCTTCTGCATTACACACGAATAAAGGCCACCATCTTCTCTATGCCACATCACAATCACAGGCCCACCATGTTCTAACTATGCCGCTGCACAAGCCTCTCACCAAGGCTCATGGACTACAACCCTCACCGTTGAGCACATCATGTCTACAGAACAGCTCTCACCTACCTCATCCTCTCAACTACCCTTCCTGCCCTCTGTGCTTCCTACTCACTCACTGGGACAGTCTACCACCTCTCCGATTCCTTCTTCACCACGAACTGCTCTTCAATCCATTGTCATCACACTCAGTCCCTTCCTTAGTCTCGTTACAGGAAATTCGCGTCCACACCTTGGACTGATGACTTCATGGTATCCCAGCTGATATACCTGGTTGCATTTGGCCTGCTGAAATGATTGTGGTTCATTCCCAGGATGCTGCCAGGACCAACGTACATCTGATTATGGCCAAACCCCTGGGCTGGAATCAGACATGCCCTTGATTGCCTGTGGCACTATCCTCTTACTGTCTGTCATTCCCCTTGACCCCCTAAGAACTGGTACCCTTTTATGTTTACAACGTAGCCATTTGATTGAAGCACGTGCAGTGTGCTTGCCATGTAAGCTGCTGGCATATGGTGTAGGTGCAATGCTGACCTTGCACAATGCCTCACAGCAACATGGCCATCCCCTTGACCTTTCAGTACTCTAATCTGTGACAAGCTGCCTGTGTCACCCCACGTACTAAAGAGCAATGCAAGAACCTTCAGAAGAAATTCAAATTCCTTTCTTGTCATCAAGATTGTTTTATTTCCTTTTTTTCTGTATTTCCCTCCCTTTCACAGAATTATTACGGTGCAAACTGAAGCCATTCAGCCTATAGTGCCCGCACCAGCTTTATTACCTAGTGCAAACCATCTGCCTTTTCCCCATAATCCCTACACATTACTATCCAAATAACCATCCAATGCCCTCTTAAATGTCTTAATTAAACCTGCCTCCAACACGTTTCCAGGCAATGCATTCCATACCCTAACAACTCGCTGTGAGCATTTTTTTTTCTCAGATCACCCGTTCTTCCTTTTAAAATCAATCATTTTTCTTGTTAACACCCACACCACTCAATGAAGTGGAAGATTCTGTTCATGCCTTCTCCTGGCAGGGAAATCTAGAATAAGATTGGACAGGGTTGGGAAATCTAGAACAAGTTTAGGTAGCTTCATGATTAAAAGGCTGTTCATTTACGAAGAAAAACGGAAGTTGCTGGAAAAGCTCAGCAGGAGTGGCAGCATCTGTGAAGAAAACTCAGAGTTAATGTTTTGGGTCTGGTGACCCTTCCTCAGAACTGATGGTAGTTACGAAAAGAGCTAGGAAGACTGTTCATCTAGCATTAGGATAAAAAGGGAAATATCTGCACTCAAAAGGATTGTGAATCTTTGGAACGTTCTGCCCGGAGGGTAATGGATGCACCATTGTTAAACATATTGAAGGCTACTGTAGGCAGATTTTTGGTGTCACAGGCAATCAAGGGCTATGGGGAGCAGGCTAGAAAATAAAGCTGAAGCTCATTTTCTGAAAGAGGGTCTAGGCCCGAAACGTCAGTCTTCCTGCTCCTCTGATGCTGCTTGGCCAGCTGTGTTCATCCAGCTCTACACCTTGTTATCTCTGAAGCTCAAGTAAGCCTTGATCAGAGTGAATCATGGAGCAGGCCCATATGGTCAGCTCCTGTTCCTACTACTTATACAAGCAGGAGGGGAAAGCAATTGGAAGGGGGATGGTAGTGATTAGGAGACAACAAATGACTTCAAATTTTCAGATAAACTTCTTTAACAGTTGTAAACTTGTGATGATGGCCTCAATGGTTACATCACACAGTGGCTACATTTTCCTGACAGTACCCATTCAAGAGGTAGAAAAGTCAACAGAGCAGATAACATTCATGAGCAAGACAATTGGCTTGAAAGAAGTTTCCCTTTCTTTAACAAAAAAAAAGGTCATTTCCATTTCCAGAGGAAGACTATGTCTATTTAGAATGTAATTAGTGTTCTACTAATTCCTTAATTTGTTTTAACCATACACAAAAATAGATAGAATGACTGCAGCAAAATAAATAAACATTCTAAACAAAACTACACAACATCCTGACTTGATTCAATAAAGTGGTGTAACATACAATTAGGGGCAACAGCAACATAAGAAGTCAATTACCAATTTAAGAGAAGGCTAAAATCTCATGGTATTAACATTTCAAACTGCAATAGTTTCCTCACTTACTATATCTAAAATAGTACAAGTTAATATTTATCTATCTGAAACTTACATACATACATCAACACTTGTTTCCCCATACAAGTTTATGGTGTATTAACAACAACATGCTTGTGATTGAAAAGCAGGATATTTCAGTTGAAGACTAACCACTGAATACCATCAGTCACTGTTCAATCAGCTGACAGGAAGTACACTTCAGAGACATGTTGGCTCAGATCTATAACATCTTTTTCTTAATTTTTAGAAATACCTTTATTGTAAGTTTTCATGACTATTAGCTAAAACTGCCAAATAAAGTTTATTTTTTCATGCAGTTTGTTTCCATTTGTAGAATGATAGGAAACCAGCCAATCACAAAGCAGTTTCACACTTCTAAATAATCAACAAAGTTCTTAACCTGCACAAATAGTGAAAACTTAATTCATTCAACTATAGAGTGCACAAACATAGCAGCAAATCCAACAAGTCTATTTCACAACTGAAGCAGAAGTATTCTAATAGATATTTTTCTGGTGAGAAAGGCTAATGTGTGGGAACAGTAAGATAGCTTACAAATATTCTATATAGCATATAATCATGCTAAAATGACAAAAAGCATGTGGTTTTGGTTTGAATAGCATACAAAGCTGGAAAATCCAGGTTAAAGGATCATACTGTAAATAACAGCAAAGAGCTGAGGTTGAACAGTATTTTTTATAGATCAATGCAAGAAACTTTAACACATTACGTGTCACATAGCCCTTACATGCTTAAAGGCAAATTACATACTTTATTTTGGTCACTAACCAAGGAACAAAAATGTAAGACTTTTGGGAAAAGAATCAGTGGGAGGTGAAACAAAGACAATATTATTAATGTTGTGAGTCGTTGTGATCAAGGATGCAAAGGCTGAGAGGTGTACAATTAGGTTCAACAGTAATTTTCAAAAAGGAATTGGATATTCTTTAGAATCATAGAATTGTTACAGCACAGAAAGAGGTACATGGCCTTTTATGAATATATGAACAGAATTAAGTCCACTCTACCATTCAATAAATTGGTGGTAGACCTGTTTTCATTCTGAAGTCCACATTCTCATTCAGCCTTGATAACCTCTGATTCCCTTGCCTAACAAGAATCTGACTAAATCTGCCTTACAAATTTTCAATGACCTTATTTCTGCCAACGTCTAAGACAGAGAATTCTAAAATCGCACAACCCCTGAGAGAAAACAAAATTCCTCTCATCTTTATATTGAAAGGGTGATTTCTAATTTTAAAACAGTAACCTCTAGTTTTGGACTGATCCCAGAGAAAACATTTGTTACATGTCCACTTCATCATGAACCATTAAGATTCATTAAAAGTAAATCAATCATCCCTCACTCTTCTAAATTCTAGTAAAAACAAGCCAGTCTGCTCAATTTCGCCTCATAAGACAACCAACTCTTTCCAGCTATAAATCTAGTAAACCTCTTCTGATCTGCCTTCAAAGATTAAATTTGTAACAACTTGCCTTCTTTATGCCTTCCTCAAATAAGGAGACAAAAACTGCACACAGTATTCAAGATGTGGTCTCACCAACGTCCTCACCTTAACAAAGCATAACATGTTTACTTTTATGTTCAATTCATCTCATAATAAAGGACAGTATTCCCTTAGCCTTCTTAACCACTTGCTGTACCTGCATACTAACCTTTTGTGATTCATGCACTGGAATGTCTAGTTGTCTCTGCTCTTCAGAATTCTATAGTTATTCACTATTTAAATAATACTTCAAAAGAAAAATTTTGCAATGCTATGGGATAACATCAGGGTTACAGAATGAAATGGTTAGCTCTTACAAAGAGTTTTCACATGATGATCCAAATGGTGCTGTAAAATGAATAGGGTGTGGACATTGGAATGGGTAATCAGGACACCCAGAAAAAAACAATAACATCCTGGGAAACAGATTTATTTTGATGATATCACAAATTAACAAGATAAACTGTGCATTTTGAAATACAGAAGAATGAGAGGAGATCTTTTGAAATATACAAGATTTTTAGAGAACTTGACAGAAAGATTGTTTTCCTTTGTGAGAGAACCTAAGACCAGAGGGAATAATCTCAGAATAAGGTGTTGCACATTTAAAACACAGATGAGGAGGAATTTCTTCTCCCAGAGGGCTGTGAATCTGTGGAATTCTTTACCACAAAGGGCTATTGAAGCTGGGTCATTAGCTATATTCAAGGCTGAGACAGACAGATTTTTAATCAGTAAGGGAATCAAAGGTAGTGGGGAAAAGGCAAGAAAGTAGACCTGAGGGTTATCACGTTAACCATGATTTCATTGAATGGTGGAGCAGACTCGATGGGCTGAATGGCCTATTTCTGCTCCTCTAATTATCATATGGTCTTAAGATAAAATTAATTTGCTCTATTTCAATTTCACTCATGCATCCACAAATTAACCATCAATTCCCAAAAAATTATAGTCAATGAACAGTGAAATAAGACTTCACGTACTTGGAACCTTTAGGCTCAAACAGAGAATTTAGAAAGGGGATAGGCAGGAATATTAATGGAATAAAATAAATGAAGAACAATACTTTCAGGCACAGGATAGGAAGGTACAAGAGGTTGAGAGTTGTCATGGTCAATTCTAGAAAGCTATCACAACACAATGAGTTTCAAGGAACCGTGGTTAAAACCAGGACATTGGACTGCTTTATAGGACAGTGAGATCACATATTGAGAACATTTTAAGAGATTATTTATCTGACAATATTTTGTGAAATTACAGTTGTATTACAAATCTCTCAAATGTGTGGGATCGAAAGAAATAGTACAGATCAATGCGTACACTCAAAATTACACACTTAGTCTACTACTTACGCCAAACTGTACAATAACTAAATGAATAAGTGTCCTTAGATGTTCATAATATGCCATCTGTTCTGTTCACAAAGCAAAAGCAATCAAGTGAGCTGCATTCTCAAGAGAGCAATAATTAGCCTAAACCATCACCATATGTAAGAACATAAGATATAGAGCCTGAATAGAGCATATGGCACATTGAGCCTGGTCCACCATTTAATATGATCAGTTTCAATTCCACTTACTTGTCTGCTCTATACATGCCTAACCCTAACAGACCAAAAATGTATTATTGTCAGCCTTTGTCTGATTTCAGTCCTTCACGCCTCTTCAATAGTTTTGCTCTGAAGATACTAATTATTTACATTCTTCATTTTTATTAGGCCCTGAGTTGCCTTCTACTTCTGGTATGGAACTTGTGCCTTCTACTGTGAAGCCAGACAGAAGATATTTGCTCAGTATCTCTGCAGTTCTGCTTTCCTCACAATAATTTATCCGGCTCTGCATCTACAGCCAACATTTACTTTAGCAACTCTCTTCCTTTTTAAATGCTTGTAAACTCTGTTCTGACATTTCTGGTTAGTTTACAGTCATTTTTTTTTCCAATTCATCAAATTATTGGTGACGCGTATAGTTTTCTAAAACACTCCTAATCATCAGACTTAAATTATTCTTTGCAACATAATAAGCCTATAATTTTAATCCAAAACATCCTTAATAAAGCATCAACTGATCTTTCATGTACATATTTTTGTCGAACATGCACTTGAAGTAAACAAGTATGGTGAAATGCAAACAAAGGTTGACGATGGAGATCAATTTATTCTCTGTTCTTACCGAGACAGGTGGAGATTTCAATCAGAGTAAGCCTATTTTCCAGTGGAGAAGATGAAAGTACATGGCTTATATTGAGCTGGCACTTACCTCCATTGACACTCGGTGGTATGAGTAAGGTGAATTTTGAATAAGATGCTTTAGCTGGTTTCAGCTTGTTTATAGAATGTTTTCTCTTCAACTTCTTTGGTTCTGTCTTCCTGGTTATAATGGCTGCTGTTGAACATAACCTTTTCCTTGATCTTTCATGGTTTGCAGGAGCTCCCTTGAAATGCCAATGGTGGATATCAAATATCATAAAATATGCACTATACAGTTTTTATCTTTCTGAGGTTCATTGATAGATATTGTAAAGCTCTCGCTCTGCATACTTAGAACATCTGAAGCTTTCTGGAGTACCCCAGTGCCTTCTTAGTGGGACTGTATTTACCCAAGTCCTATATGCCTTGTTGAATTTGTTCCTTCCTGGATATGGAACTGTTTGTGGTTATGGTTTCCTGCACATCTCATGTCAAGGAGTCAGCAATCCATTCTTCCCTTTTCTTTCAAAAGATACATGATGTTTCATTTGCTCAGAATGAGAATATATTTTATATTTCCCTTAAAGCTTGCATTCATATGTATTATTTTCTGTTGGAGGGATGACATAAAAGCACTACTACACTATGTATGATATACAATTGTTGATAGTTGAATGAATTACTTCATGCATACAACCAGTTTCGCTCTTCACCTTACGAAGTCATCAAAACGGCAAAATCACAGTTGATGCTGTTGTTGAATCAACACTTTTGAATATTATAGCAAGGCTTCATTTACTTAACAGAATATTGGACAGATAATCAATATGTGAATCCAATTAAGTCTTCTGAAGGTGGCAGAAATTTGAGGCAGGACATGAACTTCACTGTGACTGAATGCTGAATATTGGTGTTTGACTGTCCATGTAAATTTTGGTGTGTTGTGAAATAGTTCACTTGAGTCTGAGCTTTATTCCTTTGTCAGTCATTAACATCTAAATGGGTTATACTGAGTCCACAGCTCTATGAGCCAAGCACTAATCTGTACTTCCAGGCTGTCCTCACTGTCCTGCTGCAACAAAAGACAGGCCAGCCATATATATAAGCCTGAAAATTTTTCTATGCTGTTTATTTTTGCCAATTCTAAGCAATATTACTTCCAAATTTGTGTTCAAGGCTCACTTTTAATTTTTATATTTGCACTCTCACCCTATAACATGTTGCAATGACTACAGTTCACAAACAATAGATAAAAGATACATTACTACTTTATATTTTGCTTACCACGCTATGTAATATCATTGATTCCCAAAGTATGGTTGTGTCTTTTTGTTGACATTTTCTGGCTTTCAGCTTAATTTAGTACAGCCAAGAGGTACAGAAAGAACAAATGACAGAAATGAACATTATTGCAGTTATAAATGTAATATCAGAGGAACTTCCTCTTTATTCATTGAAGCATGGAGCATCACATGAAATTCTATAGTTTTTTTGCAACTGAGGTTGAAAATTGATATGCGTTGTGCTCATTTTTCAGTTATCAAATGGTGGCAAAGCATACTACTTTAGCAATGAGATAGTCTGTTCCAACATGTGCAGGATTTGGCCCTTCTGCTAAATTCATGAAGCCCCTTTCTTTCAGGTGCCTCACGGCAATTGCCTGAAACAGATAACAAGGTGTAGAGCTAGATGAACACAGCAGGCCAAGCAGCATCAGAGGAGCAGGAAGGCTGATGTTTTGGGCCTAGGCCCTTCTTCAGAAATCGCAGGAAGGCTGACGTTTTGGGCCTAGACCCTTCTTCAGACACCCCAGACCTGCAAAGGACCTCTCCTGTTTTTATTCTTCGTAGGATCCACAACCTGAACTCACAATTTTACTCAGCTTTATTGGACACACTCCAGCATCTGCAGTTCCTACTATGCCTGAAACAGCCCACTGTCAATTGTAGGGAAATTACTAGAACCTGCTATCAATGATGTGTTAACAAGACACATCAAAAAATAATGTGATTGGGCAAAATCAACTTGCACATATGAAGAGGAAATCATGTCTGACAAACTTGTTGGAGTTTTTTGTGGATTTACCAACAGAGTAGATGAGGGAAACAGGTGGATATGGTGAATAATTTTCAGGGGACTTTCCAAAAGGTCCCATACAGGAGGTTAGTAAACAATGTTACAGCCCATCTGATAGGCAATTATAAAGGCATTGATTAACGAATGGATGACAGAAATAAAACAGAGGAGGAACAGTTGAGTCATTCTCAGTTTGGCAGACTGTGACTAGGGAAGGACTGGAAAGATCAGCACTTGTTCACAATCCATATTACCAATGATTTGGATGTGAGGACCAAAAATAAAATTTCCAAGTTTGTGGATGACACAAAGCTAGGTGGAAATATGTGTTATCTACTTTGTTAAGAGGAACAGTGTTTCCAAATATTTATTTAAAATGTGAGAGAATGGTGTTGAGGACCAAAGGAATCTTTGTCTTCTAGTTTGTAAGTCACTGAAAGTTAATGCAGATGCAACAAACAATTAGGAGGGTAAATGCGGTGTTAGCCTTTATCACAAGCAAATGTGATGATCAATGATTCCTGCTTCAATTGTACAGCACCTTGGCAACAGCACAGCCTGAGTAATGTAGGCAGTACTGGTCGCCTTACCTAAGAAAAATCTCCGTTCCACAGGCTGAGTAAAGTGAATGTTTGCCAGATTAATTCATGGCATGTTGGGACTGGGGCAGTGATGAAAATCAGGAGCCCCAGTGATGCTCCTGTTCGGGGCATCAGTTCTTGTCCCCAAATACTCTTTAGAACCTGGGCTACAGTTATTAAGCCCTGATATATGCCCTGTACCAAATCCTGGGCAGGACTGTACCATCAGGAGAGGTTAAGGAGCTTAGGCCTGTGTTTGCCAGAGTTTAGAAGAATGAGAGGTGAAATTCTTAGAGGGCTAGACAGGGTAGATGGTGTGAGAATGTTTTCCTTGGATGCTGGACCTAGACAATGGAAATATCCTTGGAACAAATAGCTGGCTATTTAGGATTGAGGTGAAGAGAAGTTTTTTTCACTCAGTGAATAGTGATTCTTTGAAATTCTCTACCCCTAGGGCTGTGGAAGCTCATTCATTGAGTATGTTCAAGACATAGACTGATAGCTATATAGAATCTAATGACATCAAAGGATTCAGGGATAGAGCAGGAAAATGGCATTGAGGTAGATGATCAACCCATGATCTGGAAAGGTGAAGTAGGATTGAGGGTCTGAATGGCCTACTCCTGTGACCAACATTCCCTCTAAGAGCACAGCCACTCCAAAATTCTGTGCATTTAAACATAGGAACATAGAAGATAGGCGCAGTAGTCAGCCATTCGACCCCATGAACCTGTTCTGCCATTCAATACGATCGTGGCTGATCATCAAGCTCAGTAGCCTAATACCGCCTTTCCCCATATCCCTTGATCCTTTTAGCCACAACAGCAACTTACCTTCTTCTTGAAAACACATAATGTTTTGGTGTCAACCCACTTTCTGTCGTTGCGAATTCCATAACTCACCACTCTCTGGGTGAAGAAATTTCTCCCTGCCTTAGTCCTTAAAGGTTTACCTTATCCTTAAACTATGACCACTGGTTCTGGACTCCCCCACCACCCTGAATATCCTGCTGCATCTAACCTGTCTAGTTATGTTAGAACTTTATAGGTTTCTATGAGATGCCCCGCCCCACCCCACTCCACCCCCCATTCTTCTAAAGTCCAGTCAATCCTAAGCAACTCAATCTCTCCATATATGTCAATCCTGCCATTCCAGGAATCAAATTGGTAAACCTTTGCTGCACTCCCTCTATAACAAGAACATTTTCCCTCAGATGAGGAGACCAAAACTGTACACAATATTCTAGGTGTGGCCTCACCAATGCCCT
Source organism: Rhincodon typus (assembly GCF_021869965.1). NCBI lineage: Eukaryota > Metazoa > Chordata > Chondrichthyes > Orectolobiformes > Rhincodontidae > Rhincodon > Rhincodon typus. The sequence continues at coordinate 31,282,942 of NC_063342.1, forward strand.
GTATAATTGCAGTAAGACATCTTTGTTCCTGTACTGAAATCCACTTTCTATGAAGGCCAACATACACTTTGCTTTCTTACTGTCTGCTGCACTTACTTGCAGCAACTGGTGCACAAGGACACCCAGGGCTCATTGCACTTTCCCCTCTCTCAATTTACAGCCAGTCAAATAATAATCTCCTTCCTATTTTTTCTAACAAGTGAATGACCTCATATATGGAGCAGTGCGGAGCTGCTCAGAGCTGAGTGGAGCGGGCTGGAGACATGGAGAGGTGCAGAGTGACT
>NC_063342.1:31283235-31398837 GCF_021869965.1 Rhincodon typus
CAGAGTGACTGAGAGCTGGAGTGGAGTGGGCTGGAGGCCTGGAGCGGAGCGGCGACTGTTGTTGGACTAGAATCTGGTGTAGGCGATCAGCGGCTTGCAAGGCCAGTCAGACCAAGTATGGAAGCCCCTGCACTGAGTGACTGCAATGGAATGTTTGTCTGACTGCAATGTTTATCCTTTTAACTATGTCTTATTTCTAAATTACACCATGAATCACTGTAAGGTAATGCAACTTTATTTTGTTTTTATTCCTCTTTTTTATCTAAGATTTGTTCCTAGGTACAAATATAAACTTTTCACTGTACTCCTGTACTTGAGTACACATAACAATAAAGGATATTCTACTCTACATTTATACATCATCTGCCATGTAATACCCCACTCATTCAACCTGTCCAAACCACACTGTGTCATCTGCAAATTTGGAGATATTACATTTAGCTCCCTCATCTAGATCATTGACAGATATTATGAATGGCTGTGGTCTTAGTGCTAATCCCTGCATTTCCACACAGGTCAATGCCTGCCATTCAGAAAATGACTCATTTATTCCTACGCTTTGTTTTCTTTTTCTAACCAATTTTCTCTCCATCTCAATACACTATCCCCAATCCCAGAATCAGATACAGTCAGCACATTTCCAGTTCTGGAAGTCTGAACTTTACAGGCCCATGCAGCCAGGATAAAGGTTAAGAGGCAATGCTGCCTATGATCTTATGGGCCAGACATCCATTGAGGCAATTCCCTCAGGTGAATGTTGACAATGGAAGTCAGGAAATCACGTCTGTGTCACACATAGAAGAAAAATGTAGCTCTGTCAAGTACTAATTCAATGTCATCCATTGATAAGGCTGTTTGTGTGGAGTTTACGCATTCTCCTCCTGTCTGTATGGGTTTCCTCTGGGTGCTCCAGTTTCCTCCTACTGTCCAAGGATGTGCAGGCTAGGTGGATTGGCCATGGGAAATGCAGGATTACAGGGATAGAGTCAAGGGGTGGGTCTGGGTGGGCTGCTGTTTGGAGGGTCGGTGTGGATTCGATAGGCCGAATGGCCTGCTTCCACACTGCAGGGATTCTATGACTCTATGACAATACGATTTTAAAAACTAGTTATCCGGAAAAGGCTGGTCTTCATAGCTTAAAGCTCTCTCGCTTACCTTACTAAAAGCAGCAACCTCACTCTAAGAAGTCATCAAAGAACTTTGACCTTTGCTACCACTTACCATCCTTATCTTGTCCTTTTGTGGCTGTGGGATAGATTAGTATTAGCTACATTTACGGATTCACTTTCATCATTTATATACAGAATAGTACTAAAGCTGAGAAGTAATTCAAATCATTATTACTGGGATTGCTACGACTACGCAGTGTTGAATTCCCAGTGTATTCTTTGTGTAAGTTCATATTTGCTACAGTTCAAGGCTTACAGAATAAAACATATCAACCCTTATACAAATCCTCTGGAGGGCCAGTATGGGCACGATGGTTGAATGGCTTTTTGCTACGCTGTTATGATTTGATGAATCATAGCGTACATAACATCTCCTGATTTTTCTGACAGGCTTTTTTTTATGTTTTGATAATGAATGAAGTGTGTGTGTGTGTTTATATATAAAGGTTTCCTTCATTCCAGCCTAAATATTTGGTACTCCACCCTGGTAAATTTTAAAGAGCTAACATTTTCCTGAAATGTCATGCATCCTAATGAGACCATTTACACGCTTTTACTGCTACAGAAGTCAGTAAAATATAAATGATTTAGAGAAAGAAATTTAAAAGAAACTATATTAGGACAGCAATATTTTTTCTTTATTTTTTCATGACAGCAACAAGCTGCAATACAGTTCCAGAGCACCAGCAGCCTCTACCAAGTGGCTATTCGCATGTACATCTAACTAATCCAAAAAGCTATTCATCTAGGTGAAGTCTTTTTTTTACACTGTATCCAGTGCTAGAGAGGAACCAGTCTATAAAACTCATAAAAGGGAATCCTAGCAGATATCAATCTCCCTCTGCTGACCTTGCTAAGTTGAGCAAACTCAGCACAGATCAAAGAATGAATCTCACACTGTCTTAATTTGTTAGCCTTAGGAACTCACTAACAGCACTTTGCATGTACCTGCAACACATGGACTTCAGCGTTTTGAGAAAGCAGCCCCTCACCAGCTTCTCAAGGGCAATTAAGGATGGGCAATAAATTCTCACCTCACCAGTAATGCCTACATCCTGTGAACAAATAAATAACGAGTACCAGGCCATCTGTTGCTTTTGCCAACTGAGCAAATAAAACCCTTGAAAACAGCAGAATTTATGTGAAAGGTGAACCCACATTTTCTGCAGTTTTGTACATTATTCTACAGCAGCAAAGTAGAGGATTCTTTACTACTCACCCTTAGTATCAAAAGGGAAAGTATACCTAGGGATACCCCACTTTAAAGACAGGTGCAGAACCAGACCTCCTGTAGGGGTCATACATACTAGATAAGACACTCAATCTTAATGTTTTGTTGCAATATCGTGATAAGAATACTCTGAAACTACATACATGGGATATCATTCTCATTTCTGTAAACAAAAATAAAATATTGCTTCATTTACCTTTGTGTAAATTTATTTTCTACTTTCAGTAATTAAATGCTTCTCAATATGAATGTGTTTGTACTTCAAGCTATTTCAACGTATTTTTGAATACAGTGATAGGCTTTCACCTGGCAGGTCAGAGACGCCATTTAACACACGTGTACTCTGCTCACACTCCATGGCTAGGATCTGTAGTTCGTAAGTGTAATTATTTATTTTAATTGGAGTTTCAACTGAAAGAGCGACGAAGAAAATTGCAAAAATTCCCGCTGAAGACAGAGGGTTTATGATTCTTAACTTCTCACTCGATCCTAACTTCGGTTTATCGAGAAAAGATTCACTGAAGTTGCGCTGAATGTTTTCGTTTATCGCTGTCAATTAGTTGCTTTTCCCCATTAAACCTTTATTGTAAACTACAATTTAATCTGTAACTCGCACACAGGGCTGTTTCAAACTAAAATAACGATTTGCAGTGTGAATACAGTTGCCAGAAACTCTACGCTCCTTTAGTACAAGTACATACGTTGACAGGAATAAGTCAAATGGAGTGGACAGGAGATTGAAAAAGGAGCATGTAGAAAGAGCTGTCAGGCATTGGAAAGTGACATATCTCGAGAAAGGCGATCTGCAACGCAGCTGCCAAGTTCACCTTACCTCCATTTTCCCCAGGAGTCCTCGCAAGCAAGTTATCTCTGTGTGTAATTGATCCGAGAGAGACAGCCGTTGTGTTTTCTGTTTTCAGATCACAAAGTCATGCACTGGAATAACACACATGCTACCCAGTCTCTCAGCTTCATACATCCCGATGACACAAGTCTGTGGTCAGACGCTGATCTGGACCCAGCAAAGTCTACCATTAGACAGCAGGGGGTGGGGGGTTCTTAAACGTCCAAAAGCGTAGCAAAACTCAAATAGATTGGTTCTGTTTAGATTCCCCGAATGGTCAAAGTTAATATGGTCTTTGTAATAAATATGACCCAGAGCTTTAATCACAGTCGGTCATCCGCACAGTGATTTAACCAGGAATGGTGCAGTTAGATCCCTTCCTGGAATAGATGCAGAGCTGCTGCTCTCCCCTAAACAGCATGTGCATGTGAGATTCTTTCTGAAGCGTTGTTCTTCGCAACAGACTGAAAAGAGTGGCCCGGATTTGAGCTTTTGGTCAAAAAGTTTCTCCCAACAGTTGCAATACACGCGGTGATAAAGCACATTTCATGTAAATACAATCAAAAGTTTGTGTCGTTTTTTGACATTTCGAGAAATCGTATTAAAATGTTTTCGACCTTCCCTGATAATATTAACTGCATGCGCAAGCCACTGTAATTACGATAAATAACATTTTAATATGATTAATTATAATATTAGCATGAAATATTTTTATTCATATTTTAAAGTCAATTTGATAGGTGGTCCTTCCTGCATTAGTTGTTTATGTTTTTAAATATTTAAACAATTGTATAACATTTGATGTCAGAACTTTTTCTTATAAATGGTACTTCTGAGCACTTCCTCTTTTTCATTGTTGATGTGAGAAGGTCGGTTGTATTTTTTTGCTGGAAGGAAGCCATTGAACGGAAACCAGTCAGCTTTCAGGCAAGTGAGGGAAATGCGCTGCAATGAAGATAACAATCAGGAAATTGAAATGACCCATATGCAGGACTGTCAGACTATAGCCACTATTAGAAGTGGTACAGGATATCACGGACGAGATTATAGAAATTCATAGAAAGGTTGTTGGAAAACAAGGCAATATTAATACAAACTCAGAAACGAGAGCCAATCAGAGAAAAATATAAACCATGGGACTGTAGCCTTTTTGTCCTTGTTGCTCTGGATGGATTTTGGATTGAATCTTGATTCTTGTTAGATTAAGTGTTGATGCAGGGCTAAAAGAAGGTATCTCCACTTATTGGCAGGCTAGGTTTTCTTCCACAATTAGAGTCATAGAGTAATACAGTGTGGAAACAGGCCCTTCAGCCCATACTGTGGTGCCCACTCAGCTAGTTCCAATTGCCCGCATTTAGTCCATATCCCTCTAAACCTTCCCCCATCCATGTACCTATCCTAATGTGTTTTTAAATGTTGCTAATGTACCTGCCTCAACCACGTTCTCTGACAGCCTATTCCATATATGCACCACTCTCTGTGTGAACAAGTTGCCCCTCAGGTCCTTCTTAAATCTATCCCCTCTCACCTTAAACCAGTCTAGTTTTCAATTCCCCATCCCTGGGACAAAAACTATATGCATTCATCCTATCTATGCCCCTCATGACTTTATACACCTCAGTAAGGTCACCCCTCATTGTCCTGCATTCCAGGAATGAAGTCCTATCCTGGCCAACCTCTCCCTATAACTCAGGCCTACTAGTCCTGGCAGCATCCTCGCAAATCTTCTTTGCACAATTTCCAGTTTAACTATGTCTTTCCTATAACAGGATGAGGAAAACTGTACATGATACTCCCAAGTATGGCCTCACTAACAACTTATACAATTGTAGCATAACGTCCCAATTCTTATACTCAATGCCTCGACCGATGAAGGCCTGCATGCTAAATGCCTTCTTCACCATCCTGTCCATCTGTGACGCTGCTTTCAATGAACTATGTACTTGTACTCCTAGGTCCCTCTGTTCCACAACACTCCTCAGGACCTTACCATTTACTGTATAAGATCTACCTTGGTTTGACTTTCCAAAATGCAACACCTCACACTTATCTGTACTGAATTGCATTTGCCCACTTCCGCATCTGATCAAGATCCCTCCATAATTTTTGATAACCTTCCTTGCTATCAATGATACTTCCTAATTTTGTAGTATCTACCAACTTACTAATCATGCCTTGTCCCAGTACCGACCCCTGTAGCACCCCACTAGTCACAGGCCTCCAGTCTGACAAACAACCTTAAACCATCACCCTCTGCTTCCTACCATCGAACCAATTTTGAATCCAATTAGCTAGCTCTCCCTGCATCCCATACAACCTAACTTTCATGACTAGTCTGCCGCGTGGGACCTTGTCAAAGGCATTACTAAAGTTCATATAGACAACATCCACTGCCCTACCCTCATCCATCCTCTTGGTTAGCTCTTCGAAAAACTCTAAATGATTTGTCAGACATAACTTCCTGTGCACAAATCCATGCTGACTATCCCTAATCAGACCTTGACTATCCAAATGTTGGTTGATCTTGTCCCTCAGTATCCTCTCTCCAATAACTTGCCTACCACTGATGTCAGGTTCACAGGCCTGTAAGTTCCCTGGCTTGTCTTTGCTGCCTTTCTTAAACAATGGAACAACATTGGCCACCTCCAGTTTTCTGGAACTTCACCAGTAATTAAAGATGAAGCAAAAATCTCTGCAAGGCCCTCTGCAATTTCTTCCCTAGCCTCTCACAGCATCTGAGGATGGATTTGATCAGGCCCAAAGGATTTATCCACCTAAATGTGCTTTAAGGCTGCAAACATCTCCTCTCTGGTAATGTGTATGCAGCCCAAAACGTCCCCACTTGTTTCCCTTATTTCCTTAGCGTCCATGATTCTCTCCTCAGTAAACGCTAAGGAGAAATATTCATTAAAAATCTCCATCATCTCCTGTGGCTCCAACATAGACGGCTATGCTGATCTTTAAGGGGACCTATTCTATCCCTAGCCACCCTTTTACTTTTAATATAGCTATAGAACCTCTTGGGATTATCTTTAACCTTATCTGCCAGATCCATCGCGTATCCTCCTCAGCTCATTGCATAGTCACATGCAGGCGAAATGTCAAATGTTATGGGTAGCAAGATTAGTTCCTCCTCAAAGGACCTTCTGGGTGCCAACAACTAGGCTTAGAAGGCCCTTGAGCAGAACCTTGCTGTCTGTCAGGAGCATTGCTCAATCCCCAGACATCATGGCAACTGGATATTTCAGATGCCCAGAAAAAAGTGGCGTCATACTTTAGCCACACGCATAAAGGTTGTCCTGTAGACTATCCAGAAGAAAAGGGAACAACAGACCATCCTGACTGACGTTGGCAGCCTGGACAGAGGTGACTGCAGAAGTCAGTGCCCATGAGTGGCTCCAGAGAAATATCATTCCAATGCCACAAGATGAGGAATGATCTGCTGCATCAGCAGGTATCCACCATTGTCTGCTCAATGCTTCATGCTCCTATGGGTGTGAATTAGCATTGTAAGCTTGCTACTGCAGAGGTACTGTCTTATATAAGATTCAGCACCAGGCATTTTCATCAGATGCACCATGAGCAATCACTGTCTATCACTTAATTACAATCACCGGTGTAGCAATATTGTATCACACTGGTGCAGCCTCTTACCCATCTACCAGGGTCTAAATTTATAACATAAAAAGAGCTACAACATTCAGCAGCTCACAAACCACCAGCTCACTGACCTTTCATCACAACTAAGAGAACAAACATAACCTTTCATGGGAGAAGGTGACCAACAAAAGACATGGCTTCAGGATCTTGGGCACACATTTCAGGTAACATTTTATTGATTTGCATCAAGTCTAATTGTTTGACAACATGAAACAACTTTTCAATCAGAACACTTTAGCTTCATACAACATTGTTCTTACTAGTAATGTACAATCACAGCTCAGGAGGTTGACATCTTTGTCTATATCTATACAGGCATAGTTCTCATCTACTATGCGATTGTGTCTTATTGGTTCTTTCTTTCTGCAGAGAATGTGAATCAAAGTGGAGATGCACAGACGGGGCAGGATGGCTGACCATATAGCACCAAACTGGCAGGGTAGCATGGGGAACGTGCCTTTGCTGAAGGGAAGATTGAATATATATTGCCGTCTAGTGAAAAAGCCTCCAAGGAGCGACTTGTACAACAAGCAGCAGCATCCTGAAACCTTGGATAATATAATGATGGGAGCTCATGAAAAGTGGTGCCCTAGCCTCTACACCACTCTTCATCAGCTTTTCGAACCAGACCTTTTGAGGAGGAACAGCCACAATTCTCCAAGATAATGCATTATCATGACTCTCGTTCCCACAGGCCACCAGCATAGAAACGTTCACCTCTTTGGGTAATCTGTCAGGGGCAGGCTTGGTGTCACAGTCTTGTGAGCACAGCACCGACACAGAGCTACAGCTAGAGAAGAAAGAAGCAGCCGAGGTCTCTGATACTCAGGGGTCTGCTAGAAAACTGGCTGCTGCTGAGCCTAGTACAGATGTTGAGCCGATGGACTCATGCATTAATGAGATGATGAAGAAACAAAGACTAGCAGAGGAATGTCCGACAGGGGTGCCAGAGATGCACTGATTGGAGTGGAGGGCAGAGGAGTCTGCTCTAGTTCTCTGGTGTTGTGACTCTGGCATATGAGCACTTTTTAAAAATGTACTCACGGGATGAGGGAGTCGCTGGCTAGGCAGCATTTATTGCCCATCCCTAAATGCCCAGAGGGCAGTTAAGAGCCAGCCACATTGCTGTGGGTCTGGAGTCATATGTAGACCAGACCAGGTAAGGATGGCAGTTTTCTTCCCTAAAGGACATTAGTGAACCAGATGGGTTATTCCTGACAATCAACAATGGTCTCATGGTCATCTTCAAACTCTGAATTACTGAAACAAAAACAGAAATTGCTGGTAAAGCTCAGCAGGTCTGGCAGCATCTGTGGAGAGAAATCAGAGTTAACATTTCAGGTTCAGTGACCCTTCCTCAGAATTCAAATTCCACCATCTACCTTGGCAGGATGTGTACCTGTGTCCCCAGATTATTACATGGGTCTCTGGATTAAGAGTCCAGCAATAATAGCACTAGGCCATCATTTCTCTCATGCTGCAATGTTTTTGGTGCTAGCAGCCATGCAGAGCCAGGTTCAGTTGAACAATCAGTTTCAACCTAACATCCATGGGCACCTTCACTCCATCACTTGAAGCATGGATACATTCATTCACTGGCAAGACAAAAGAGACCTAAGGGGCATGAACTTTCTTTCAGGTGGTCCAGCCCCTCAAGGGGTGATGTAGGTGCTGTTGTGCATCAACAGGGGGAAATGAGTGACAGCCAAACACCTAGGATCTGTCATGTTAGGACACTACAGAGATTCCCTGCTGCACCACCACTGCGCTGCTAGGAATCCAAACACCTCTGTAGTGTCAAGCCAAGGATGTTTCATCTACATTTGTGCATAGCCCCCAGCAAACCAGAGCCCTTTAGACCTCATACAATCAGAAGATACCCAGCAAAGTCACTAAAGTGGTAATGTAGCAAAGCAGTCAGCAAGTTTCCTCCCATTTAGCTGTACTACTGAGTTGGCATGAAAACATAACAATAAGCAGAGAAAGAATAAACAAATTAAAGTATTTTTGTTGCCTGAGTGTCTACCTTCTGTCCATCATTACACTTGACACAAATATGGCACGTTGTACAACAATCATATCATCTTTCTCAATCAGCTTTTGATTATTTATTCATGTAGACGATCTTAAGAAGTGATGGTCTCTGTAGACCCTCACATGCTCATGATGTGCAGTAGTACAAAGTGTGCTGAAGCTCTTTTTCAATGGTATCCTCTTGGAGGAACATAATCTCTAGAAAGGAGGAACTGAAGGTACATGGTTGGGTTTAGGGAATCAATTATTGTAGTTGAGCCTGTCTGCATCTAAGTGATGGATGAATGCCCTTTGTGAACAAAAGTTTGAGTCATGTAAGTGCAGCCTCTATTTTATCCTGCATAACTCCATACTAATGCTGTAGCCAGAAAATTGAGGTTATTGATGCAAAGGGAACAAATAACAATTTGTGACAAACAAACTAGCTTAAAGCAGGTATTCCATGGAGAGCAGGAAAATCTCTAGGTGTTAGTAGTAGTTCTGAGTGTCCACATATGTTAATATAAAGTAATCTTCCCTCAAAGCCTGCTGTTAATAGGTTCTCCAGGCCTATCTGCATCACTTCACTACTTTCCTGGCTTTTTCAGTCATCATCATCAGTGTTGGCTTCTTCAACATCTCCATCATGCTCCCCTTCTTCCACATCTGAGCAGACAGGTGGTTGATCCATCTCCTTTTCTTTTAAGTTCTCACCCTGTTACTGAGCAAGGTTGTGCAGAGTGCAATGAACAATCACTATTGTGGAGACCCTGTCTGAAGTGTACTAGAGTAGTCCTCCTGAGTGGTCCAGGCAGTGTAAGTCATCTTTACAAGTCCAACTCTCTGCTCAATGATGGCCCTAGTGGATGCATGGGCAGTATTGTAGCCCTGTTCAGTATCAGTTTAAAGGTTGCACAATGCGGTCATTAGCCATGCCTTCAGGGAGTACCCCTTGTCATTCGGGATGGGGGTGGTGGTGTGGTGGTGTGGTGGTGGGGAACCATCATTTAAGGAACCTGGGAGTTGTGTAGAATGAAAGCACTGTGACAGGTCCGTGGAAAGCAGGCACACATCTCCTCAATGTTTGCCTTTGGACACAAACAAACTGGACATTGAGGGAATATTATCCCTTCCTATTCATGAAAATGGTTGGATGTTGCCACAGTGTTCTGAGGGTCACATGTACAGTCAATGATCCATTATACCCGAGGGAGCTCGGTGATGGTTACAAAATTGTCAGGCACCTTGGCTGTCTAGATTGATGGTGAACTAGACAAATTATATTGCTTTCCTGTTAAAAGCATCTCACAAATCCACTTAGAGATACCACACATGCCCACAGTTAAGGTTTTGAAAGGAGTCAGTGGCGAGGAAGTTCAGTATCATTGTGAGCTTCAGTTCCATAGACATAGAGTTTCCTTCCAAGCCGACTGGCTACAGACCCAATTGCAGGAGGTGGCAGATGTAGGTGACAATCTCCTGAGCCAAGCAAAGACATTTCTGATACTTCATTTCATTCACCTGCAGGAAGCTGTAACACCTTCACTACATCCTGTCTTGGTACACTGCACAACAGCACTGAAAGCCCAGTTCCCCTCTTCAGGCACTGCTTATTCACCCACAGCTGCAGCCTCCTGAGCCTTGTGTCTCTGGTTCTATTGGGACTGGCATTTCTTCTTCTCTTCCATCTTCTTCTGAACCTTAGTAAAGTTAATACAGCTGTTGCTTGGTTAAGTTGGTCAAGCGTATGGAACGGAAGTACTGATCTGTGAAGAAGTATCAGAAATGAGATGTATGTTTTCCATTTGAGATTTTGACATAGTCAATCTACTCATTGCACTCATAACAGGCTGCTCATGCCTTGGTGAAATCCTGCCCTACAGCTACCCCTATGTGGTCAGGTTCATCCTCCTTGACCCATGACTGATATTCCCCTTCCTGACACTTTTCATCTGCAAAATATTTTTAGCCTTGATCTTTACTGCAGAGGGAAATAGGAAGGTTATGCAAGTGGGCAAAAAACTTGGCAGATGGGGAAATGTAGCGTTATGCAATTTAGCAGGAAGAATAGAGGAAATGAATATTATTTAAATGGGGACATACTGCAGCAAGTCACAAAACAAAGAGATTTAGGAGTCCTTGCCTGTGAATGACAAAAAAAAATCAGCAACCAAGATCAATGGGCAATGGGGCAGGAAAATGGAATGTTAGCCTTTATTCCAAAGGAAATGGAGTATAAAAATAGGGAGGTTTTGCTAAAACTGTACTGGATATGGAGGGACAGTCTAATGAGGAGAGATTACATGCACTGAACCTGTATTCATTGGAATATAGAAGAATGAGAGGCAACCTTATTGAAACATGCAAGATTCTTAGAGAACTGGACAGGATAGGTGTGGAAAGGTTGTTTCCTCTTGAGGACCAGTGGCCATAATCTCAGAATAAGGGTTTGCACATTTAAGACAGTGATGAGGAGGAATTTCTTCTCACAGAGTTGTGAATCTGTGGAATTCTTTATTACAGAGGATGCGTCATTAAGTATACTCAGGTCACCATCAGTAAGGGAATCAAAGCTTATGGGGGAAGAGGCAGGAAAATGGAATTGAGGATTGTCAAATCAGCCATGCACTCGCTGAATGGTAGAACAGACTTGATAGACCGAATGGCTGACCACTGCTTCTACATCTTATTATCTTACATTGTTTCCCAAGCATGTGGAAATGAACACAACCTGACTCTTGGTGACCCTTCATTACTCTCTGCAATACAGCCTTACAACCTTGGAATCTGCAACCTGTATACATTCTCATCTATTGACTTTAATATATACAGGCCTGTGAATATTCCTGCATGGCTAAATATTGAATCAGAACCATCATCATTGCTGGCATTTCTCAGCTGCTCATCTTGTAAAAGGTTACCAAATCATATGGTTGGAATTTTGAGGTATGGAATTGTAGGGACTTATTCAGTTTACCAAAAAGTGAGCGCTTCCCTTTTGTGCAAAGCTCTTAAACGAGTGTTCATGCAATTGCACTTTTTAGTTTCTCTTTCATTTGGCCCAGTTGGATTTATTTGTGCTGACGGGAACAAGTGCAATCAGATTTGGAGCCCTTTCCATTTGCACTACATTTTCTCTGAAGGCTGCTTTTGAAATTCTTTTTAGAGAAAAATGACTGTTTTAAACGTTTCCTTCTGGTGATTCACCCTCTTCCTCCTCCTTCTAGAACACACATATCTGCCACCACTGTCATAATAATAAATAAAACCAAGAACTGTGGGCGCTGGAAATCTGAAACAAAAACAGATATTACTGGAGAAACCCAGCAAGCCTGGCAGCATCTGTACAGGGATGAAGTGTCAGTGGATTCGAAACATTGATTGTGCTTCCTCTCCATTGACTCTGCTTTCTCTCCAAGATCCTGCCGGGCCTGTTGAATTTCTCCAGCAATTTCTGTTTTTGTTTCTGCCATCATTGTTGATGGCATTCTCCTTTCCTCTAGTATCCCCTGTCATGCTTCAATCTGCCAATGTGACTGTCAGCCCTTTTACTATCTCATTCTGCTCTTCTCCCTGATCCCTCTCTCACATAGATCCCCGTGCCCAGCCTTATCCTTACATTCTCTCCCCCTATTCAGTTCACTGGCTCATTCTCAAACTATCCCATTGTGTTCCTTAATATGCAGCTCCTACCCTTCCTCAACCCCCTTGCCCCTACCACTACAATTCTCAGCTTCATGTTCCAGTCTGCTCCTTCAATTCCCCACAATCCTTCCAGTTCCCCATTAACCACACCGATAAGTCCCATTCTATTCCATTTCTTTCCAACAAATTTACCTTTATCTGAACCTTATCAATTGATCTCTGCTGGCCTCATCCACTCAAGTTTGCTGGTGTCAGTTCTTGCAGTTACCTTGTTACGTCAGGCTAGTGGGCCTGGTCAGGCTTCACCAGTTACACCGTAAACATTTCAGAACTACAAGTAAAACTACATCTGACTGAGATTTTTCATGAGCTGGTTGACCTGGTCAGTTAGGTTTCACCCTTTACTCTGTAAGTATTTGTCCAAAAAAATATCTTCGCTGTGGAGGAGCCAAGTTACTGAAGAAGTTTGCACTCATTGGAGCTTGCAGGAAGGTGTCTACCCTACCTTCGTAGATGTAGTGGCATTTATGAAGACATTTGCTTCCCTTTTTTTTTGTTAACGAAATTCCATTGGGCTTGAGTGTTAATGAGTATTCATAGCATGCTGTTGAATACAAAATAGGCTCTGCACCATGAAGGCCAAGAAAGCTGACCTGCCTGGACTTCTCTGAGAACTTAATATCAAAACTTCAAACTGTCATTGGGAAACTGCTCCTCCACCTACCCTTCTAAAAGCCACAGATAACCCTGGTGGAGATCCATAGTGGTCCTGACATGCAAATCAGTCATTTGACCTTGGTATTGGGACGAAAGACTAATCGAAACATCTAGTAGCTGGTTCCCTCTGAAGTTTCCCTCAGGATAGCTGGTGTTCGTCAGCCACGCAGTTTTACCCGGTAAAGCGAATGATTCGAGGTCTTGGGGCCGAAGTAATCTCAACCTATTCTCAAACTTTAAATGGGTAAGAAGCCTGACTCACTGGCTTGGAGCCGGACGTGGAATGCGAGTGCCTAGTGGGCCACTTTTGGTAAGCAGAACTGGCGCTGTGGGATAAGCTACACAATCTGGTGAGGCTCATTCCCTTTGTGCCTCCCACATCAGTTACAGCTGGTTTGTTAGCTGGATCAGTGTGATAGCACAAGCTAAAAGAGAAAACTTCCCTTTAAACCATAAGACCATAAACCAGAGGAACAGAAGTAGGCCATTCAACCCTTCAAACCTGCTCCACCATATTCTATGAGATCATAGCTGATCTGATAATTCTCAACTCCACTTTCCTGCTTTTTCCCTCATAACCCTTGATTCCCTTAATGATTATAAGACTTTAAGACATAGGAGCAGAAGTAATCCATTGTAAAATAGTAATTAAACAACTTAACTACAACTCATATTTGTAGAGTGCCTTTATTGTGATAGAATGGCAAAAAGTGCTTCCCAAGAACATTACAAAACAAAATGTAGCACCAAGAACTATAGGAGATTATTGGTCATATGATCAAAAGGTTGATCAAAGAGTTAAGTCTTGAAAATTGCCTTAAAGGACAGACACAAGATACAGTGGTGTGTCAAGGAAATTTCAGATCTTAGGGAACTAAAGCAAATATATTGTGATATTTATAGAATAATAGGGAAAGGAGGGGGTGGAGCTTGTGAAATATTTTCCTCGACTAACATGTTCTCAGCTTAACTCTGAACAAGGCATTGTTAAAACTGGCGCTAGGGAATGAGGTGTGACAAGTGGACTAAGTGTACATGGGATCATTGGGTAACATTGATCATCCTATCATAAAAACTAGGTTAGAAATGAGATGAGCAAGGAACAATCTGAAGTAGAATTGTTAAACTGGAAGAGAGCTAACTCCAATGGGATGAAAGAATATCTAATCAAGGTTAAATGGAATCAAAGACTGGGAGGAAGGATTGCAATGGAGCAGTGAGTGAGATGTTTCAGGCACAAATTAGGTACATTCCAGCAAAGGTAAAACGTAGGGGTAGCAAGGCCAGATAGCTTTGGATGATGAAGTAGATGAATATGATGAAGCAAAAAAAAACTAGGGCGCACATCAAGTATAAATTTAAAGTTAGAAACAGCCCAAACATGAAATGTTGAGAGGGGAAGTGAAGAGAAAAATAAAGCTCGCAAAGAGAGAACAGAATTTCAATTAAAAGTAAAGGGAAACCAAAAATCATGGATTGTAAAAAATCAGCATCTAGAAAGAGGTGGTTTAGGTCCTATTAAGCCCAAAGAGGGTAATATATGCTTAGAGGTGCAGCCAAGGTTGGAATGCCTAATGAGTCTATTATTTGTATTTTCTAAGGAAGAGGATGTTGATAAAATATCAGTAGAAGTAGAGATGGAAGACGTAATGGATGAGGTGAAAATTGATGGGCAGGATATATTGGGAAGGTTGGCTATATTTAGACTGATCGGTCGCCTGGTCCGGATGTCTTGCAAACCAGATTGCTAGAGGAAGTGGGAGTGGGCACTGCAGAAGAGCTTGCCTTAACCTTCCATGGATGAGGGGGAGTTTCCAGAGGATTGGAGAGTGGTAAATGTGACACCCTTATTCAAGAAAGAATGTAAAGATGTAGGAACTACAGGCCGCTCAGTTTAACACTAGTAGCGGGTAAGAATTTCAAAAATATAATTAGGAAAAAAAATCAACAGGTGCTTGTGTCAAGACCATGGATCATAACCCCAGATTACCTATGGATATACTGAACTTTTAATTCCAACATGTGTTTTTTCAAAAGAGGACTGATATAGTCAAAATGATTCTGGATGTAATTTCAGTGACTGGAGAAAGAGACCCTGGCATGTCACATTTCATAGAACCCCTACAGTGTGCAAGCAGGCCATTCAGCCCATCAAGTCCATACTGACCCTCTGAAGAGCATCCCACCCCATCCCTGCAACCCTACATTTCCTATAGCTAACCTGAACACCTTAGATACTATAGGCAATTTAGCACAGCCAATCCACCCAACCTCCACATCTTTCGACTATGGGCAGAAACCGGAACACCTGAAGGAAACCCACACAAACACAGGGAAAACATGGAAACTCCACACAGACAGTCCCCAAGGATGGAATTTAACCCGTGGCCCTGGTGCTGTGAGACAGCAGTGCTAACCATTGAACCACAACACCACCCTGACATTTGATGTGGTATTAAGGAACTTTGAAAGGGATAAACTTAACAGTGGAGAAATGCATTACCAACTGATCAGCAAAGGGTTTTCCCAGACTGTGAACATGATTGGAGAAAGGCCACCAGTCTGGGACAGAAACATGTTTTGTATCTTCCCCTTTCAAAAATACACAAGAACAGGGGTAAAAAAGCCAGTTCAAACGTTCCTGTGTGCTAGTGGGAGAAAGTGTGCTTACTGAGCTGAGGTACATATCTGTACCAGCCTGGGTTTGGGTACTGTCAAGGTCATAGTCAAGTAACTGCCTACTGGTCACCCCTGCTTTGCAAGTAAAGGTCTCTCTTACTGTAAGTACTGGAAGCCAGAAAGGCAGTTGAAAAGGACAAACAAATTTTAATTAACCTGCAAAACAAGAACCTCAAAATCAATTATTAATGTTCCACGATCTGCTCTTCACAAACAACCCAGAAAAGCAACCATATATCTTTCAACTTGTATCTTTTATTGGACTTACTTCTCATTTTTAATCCATGCATGTGTGTTGTGTTATTACTTCTTGCATTTAGTGACCAAAAGTGGAATCTTATAGGATTTGAGGGACATGGGCTATGGTGGGATTTTTGGCAGAATTGAACAAGAAGTCTGGTGAGGTCCAGCTCAACATCAGGAGCATCTCACTCCACCTTTTCTGCTTTGCACAAGCAACATGGTGAGTTTCTCACTAAGTAGTGCAGATTGCCAATTAAGGGCAGTTATTCCTTGTTAAATACCTCATTGATAGTCCTATTCGCTGCATTAATATTCAGCTTTCTGAATTACCAAACTCACCACATAAGTTCAGAAATCTCATCTTGGGAGCCGGAACAGGTTCCTGGTGCATTCAGCTAACTGCTTGCTCCAAACAAAATTCACATTGTGTTCGATCAAACTGCAGCCCAAACACGATAAATAGGCACCAGCAACACACACCTCTTGTCCATGAATATTGACACCCAGCATGTGCAACCCTCATAATCATCATTAAACTTCTTTGATACACTGGCAAGATGCTCTGAAAAGACAGATTGAGTAGCAGGGCACACTGGCACATTCCCGCCAATCCTAATGCATCACACCCCTCTGTGTGTTGCACCTCCTTGCCATAGACATAGCTGAACAATTAATTGACAGATAGACTTTTGGACATAGTGACCACAAATGAATGTTGATGATGTGTGAGGGGGGTCAAAGTGTTATCATGGCCCAGTGCTATATTACATGCATTTTTCCTCTTGCTTCCAGATGATGCAGTCCAGATCTCTTAGTACAAATATCTATCCACGGAACTTTGACTGTGACCATGAAGTAATGTCAGATTCTGTCACTAAGCATTTTGAGCCAACACAGAGAGACTAACAACTAGGTGTAAAGTTGAAGCACTGAAATTTATATAAATGCACAAGTTCATTTTCAAGTCATTGTCACCTCGACCACCAAAGTACCTTCAGTGGGTCTTCTTCCTCCTCTCCACAACACTTCAGCCTAAGGTTCCACCCCTCCCCTGACCCACCCATTGCCTTGCCATTGCAGCTGTGGATCAATGCCTAGGGCAAGGGAGTGCAGGTCTTTATCTAGCAGACCTTATGTGTGCTGGATATGGCTCTGCACGGCAGTGCCCAACCTGTCTATGGAGGTGGTGAGACAATTCCATGCTTGCAGCAGCTGGGTCCCCAATGAGTAGCTGCAATCCTGCAGCCTCTGGGTTATGAGGACCACTGCCTCCCATTGCTCCTATCTCCTTGTACATGTGGATGAAGTCCCTGATTGCTGACACCACCGGGTCCTCTCCTGCCTGGGGCAGAGCAGCAGCCTGGTCTCTGAGAGTCCTGAGCGCCAATGGCCTGGGGTGTTTCTTCCCCAGCTAGTTGTTGAGAAATGGCAGTGATGTTTTCACCACTGTGTACTCCCAACTAGTTACAGTTCTCCCCGAAGTGTCAGTATCTGAGTTGATGCGGGTTGCAGGAGGCAGCATTGGTCTTGCTTCCTCTGGGGTCTCTGAAATCTCCTCCTGAGAGGGGCTGGTGGGGAGCCCACTTGAACTCTGTGATAGTGGGCATTCCACTCATACCTGCAACACACAAAAGAGAGAATGTGGTCATGGGTTATAAGTTGTGTACAATGAATGACACTGACAGCAGGGTTAATGACAGAGTTGCCCTGGAATTAAAAATAGTGCATACTTGGTGGGATATGGATGAATGAGAGGAGCGTGCAGCAAGTCAGCATCACTGCAAAGCAGACAGAAAAGCAGTGAAAGCAGAAAATAACCAGCAGCAGACAAACCTTCCACCTGGTTCTATCTGTCAAGCCAAAGTATGACACCACAGGAAAACAAGTAGGTGCTGGTGGGTATTTCTTCAGTCTCTCTTTTGATTGCCAAGCATTATTACAGTGGAAGAGTACTGTTAAGAAATTCAATTCTAAAATATTTAGCACCTAAATTAATTCATTAATAGAATACTGATGGCTGGGAAGGTGATGTGGTGTAACTGTAGTATGTTGGAGATGGTGGACACCAGCGCAATCCACAGTGACGTCTTCTGCAGCAAGTGCTGGCTGCATGAGGAACTTCAGCTATGAGCTGATGAGCTGGAATCCGAACTGTGGACACTGTGATATATCAATGAGACAGAGACGTACCTGGACACTGAGAGGAGACAGTCACATCCTTTAAATTAATTACATCAAATTTTATCCACGGTTAGGAACTGGAGGATGTGATTGCCAGCGAGGCAGGTAGTGAGATCCAGAATTTAGATTTGGAGGAGTCTCAGACAGTGTCCTTGTCCAATAGTCAGAAGTCACACGACACCAGGTTATAGTCCAACAGGTTTATTTGAAATCACAAGCTTTTGGAGCGCTGGTCTTTCATCACATTCCTTCACCAGATGAAGGAGCAGCACTCCGAAAGCTTTTGATTTCAAATAAACCTGTTGGACTATAACCTGGTGTTGTGTAACTTCTGACTTTGTCCACTGCAGTCCGACACTAGCACCTCCACATCATGGCTTGTCCAATAGATACAAGGTGCTCCCAGTATCGACAAGTGCACAAATTGGAGGGTGGGTGACAGAACTGACCAAAGCAGTCAGCTTGTCAGCATCCCTTGTCAGCTGTGGTTGCTTCATCCTTCCCTTAGTATGTTTCTTCTTCCTTGAGATGAATCTCTGCTGTGCTTCCTGAATTACCCCCACAAACTCCTGCCATTGCGGCTCCCCTTCCAATCAACGCTGTCCAGCTCCTCTCTTGTGTTTTTGCAGTTACCTTTACTCAATTGTAATACCATTAAATCTGATTCAGTCTCCCCTCTCTTTAACTGCAGGGTGAATTCTATCATATTATGGGGGTCACTGGTCCCTAGGGATTCCTTCACCTTCAGTTTCCTAATTAACTCTGCCTCATTTCACATCACTAAATCCAGAATTGCCTGTTCCCTAGTGGGCTCTACCACAAGCTGCTCCCAAAAACCATTTCATAAACGTTCCATGAATTCTTTTTCTTCTGATTCCAACCTGTACCAAAGTGCTGTGGTCAGTTTGCTCATCTTCCCTTCAGTCCCCACTCTCATCCATACAGGGAGCATGAATCTCAAACTTCTTTGACAAGATCAAGGGCTGAGTCTCGTTCAGCACTACCTCCTGGATCCGTCTATCTGCCTTGTTGGCAGTTACTCACTCCCATCCAAATCTGAGGTAGTTAATCTAAGGGGTGTGACTGCCTCCTGTAACACAACGTCCAGGTAACTCCCTCCTTCCCTCACGTATTGCTATGTTCAAAGCTCAGACTCCAGCTCATCTACTCTGAGCCAGAGTTCCCCAAGCAACCAACACGTGCTACAGATGTGGTCACTATGACCCACAATAGAGTCCACCAGCTTCCACATCATGTGGTCTTAACATGTTGCCTGGCCTGGCAGTTCTATTTAAACTATTTAGTTCTTAATTCAATTTTTAAAAAATTTGTACAGGTCTTTAAATATTTCTCCTGTTTACCTTTAATCTTAAAGTAACCTATAATAGATAGTCAAATTGGTAGCTATCACCAACCAATGAACTTATGGTTTACCTGTGATAGCACTCTTTTGGCCCCTAATCCTGATTAAAAAGATCAAATCTTGACAGTTTTTATCTCTATGTATGCAGTATTTGTAACATGATTGATGAGTTGATAGCGCAAGAATAAATGTATATTACTTGATAGCTATTATAGAGATGGAGTCACAGGGTGACCAGGACTGGGAACTCAATATTCTTGCATATTCAAATTTCCAGAAAAATGAGCAAAATGGAAAAGGAGATGGATAACATTGTTCATAAATGAAGGTATCAGTGCATTGGTGAGGAATTACATAGGTGCATTAGAGCATGATGTAGAATCAGTTTGGTTGGAAATAAGCAATAAGGGAAAAAAACGTCGTGTTTGGGAGCCATCTATAGATCACTGCATCTATAGTTTCACTGTAGGACAAAGTCTAAATTGGGAAATAACAGAAACTTTTTTGCAAATCATTATTTTTAACAATGCTGAAGTGTTTTGGAAGCTTTTATTTCCAATGGTTGTACAATAGTGTTTAGCTAAGAAAGGACAGCTTCCATTAGGCTAAAAACAAATTTAACATGCACTGGTTGAATTCCAATCTGAAAACCCAAACTAAATCAAAAATTCCTGAATATTTGATCTCCCATTTCCTTCTTATGTATTGTGATAATAAAACTTAAACATGCTGACATCAATGAAAATATTGTTTTCAGGAATATTAAACAGTTCATGTTAATTGCCATAATTTTCTTTGGAATGTTCAACCTAACATTTCCTGTAAAATTTAGTGGTAACATTTCTTTCCTTTTATAAATATCCTGTACTCACTTTTGTTTCACTGTACCAAATTTAATAACTGTATTGATGCTATTTTGATTTTAACCCTTAGCCCCTTGGATCTCTGAGTATCCTGTTGAAATCAATAGGGAACAGGCCATTGTAAGTTATAATTCATTGATAAGGTGATGAAATCACCCCGTAAGCTGATGTTTGAGCAATAAAAATTTGATTTTAAGTATTGCTGGACGTTGTGCCAAAGTGGAAAAAAAAATTTACACATGCCCAAAACATACATTCTGTGGCAGTAAACCAGACATTGAGAGCAGAATCTTACATTTTTTTGACAAAGAGTAAGTTTTGCATCAAGTTTTTTTTGGAGGGATTCTTGTCATAACTTACCAAATATGCCCTATTAGCCACTTACCCTACCTCTATGGCATCCATTGCATTTGAGTTTAGCCCCACCTTACCACTTGCCATTCCTGGAACACCTCACCACCCACTGAATATCCTCCAATAAACCGACACCCCCTGTTTCTGCACCAACTTAGAAAGGCTGCTCTGTACCCAGACAAGCACTGTCAGTTCGGAGCTACCCTACACGGGTCATGAAATTTGCCCCAGACACAGCAGACAGGAGAAAATTGGCACCCTACTTTGTGGGCAGGGACCCAGAAATCATAGTGGACAGGGTGGTGCATGTGTAGTACATGCTCTTCCCACAGGACCAGCAGTAGAGACCACAACAGCAAACCATGCCAGCCTGGCCTGAGGTTGCCACCCAAACAACCTCAATCATCTGGAGGAATGCTCAGCACTGTAGGAAGAAGGCCAATGATCTTCTCCACTCCACCGGGGTAAGTACCACCATCTTCTCTCTGATTCTTCACACACATTCTATCTCTGTTACTGCACCCGCCTTCCACCAAGGCTCATCCCTCACTTGCTCCGACCCACCCAACCCCAGAACCACTAACTTTGCACACCCTTCTGTACTTCATATTCAGGACATCTCCCAACCTGCACCAAATGTAACAACTGTGCTGAGCTGGGCAGAAAGTTTCAAGACGGATGGTGAACTGCCTGACATTTGGCTCCTCACCCCTTATGAAGAGAGAGGACACTGACTCTGACTGCCCCGGGTGGCTGACTGACCATCAGCCCATCAAGCCCCTGGGCTGGCATTGAAGGCTGGACTTAACTTGCCGTACCAAACCCCCCTGAGCATTGGTTATCTCCCTTGACTTGACTGAGGACTGCTGACAAACATGGTAAGTTTCCTGGTGTGGTGTCTGTGGTAAGCGGTAAGGCAGTACAATTTATTCAGTGAGCAATCAGATAGGCTAAGAGTAGTGTGACAGTAAACAAAAAGTCTGGAGATGCAGCCTGGTCCAGTCCATGAGCTGGCTGCATGCCCCTGAGTGCACAGTGTCCTTGCTGCAGGATTGTAATGACAGTTGTCAGTATAGCCTAAGGTACAACATTTAAGTACAAAAGCTTTCTGAAACTGGATTAGAGAGAGAGTCACATAGCATAGAAACAGGCCCTTCAGCCCACCATTTCTATGCTGACTAACAAACGCCAAACTATACTAATCCTATTTACCTGCACTTGTCCATAGCCTACTACGCCCTTGTGTTTTAAGTGCTCGTCCAGATGCTTCTGAAATGTTGCAAGAGTACTTGCCTCCACAAACCCAGCCTATCCAGTCTCTCCTCATAACAGAGACATTCTATCCCAGTCAACATCCTGGTGAATCTCCTCTGCACCCTCTCCAGTGCCATCAGATCCTTCTGATAGTGTGACTACTGGAACTACACACAGCATTCCAACTGTGGCTTAACCAATGCTCTGAGAAGTTGCAACAAGACTTCCTTGCTCCTGACTAATGAAGGCAAGCATCCTGTCTACCTTCTTCACCAATTTATCTACCTGTACTGATACCTTCAGGGATCTATGGACTTGCACGTTGATGTCCCTTTGTTCCTCAGCACTCCCTTAGAACCTACCATTTACTTTGTAAATCTTTCCCTTATTATTAGACCTCCCAAAATGCATCATCTCACACTTATCACACTAATCACAATTTACCAGCTGATCAATATCAGACTTCAGCCTGACACCATCCTCCTCACTATCAATACCAGCAATTTTCATGTCATCTACAAACTTACTAATTATACCTTCTACCATCACATTTAAGTCGGTAATGTACGAAACAAATAGCAAGGGTCCCAGTACAAATCTCCCTGTGGTACACTGCTGGTCACAGGCTTCCAATTACAAAAACAACCTTCCACCATCACCTTTTGTCTCCTGTTTGTAAGCCAATTTCGGATCCAACCTGCCAACTTACCCTGGATCACATAGGCTCTGATCTTTTAATCAAACATTCTATGTGGGACCTTGTCAAAGGCGCTACTGAAGTTCTAGCTGACCACATCAACTGCACTACCTTCATCAATATACTTGTCACCTTTTCATAAAACACAATTAAATTAACCAGACAGGATTTGTCTCCAACAAATCGTGCTGACTAACTCCGTCTTTCCAAGTTTTGATTAATCCTGTCCTTCAGAATTTTTCCAATAATTTCCCTACCACTGACATCAAACTAACTGATCTGTAGTTACCTGGCCTATCCCTCCTTCTCTTCTTGAACAAAGGAACCATGTTAGCTATCCTCCAGTCATTTGGAATTCACCTGTGGTCAGTGAAGTATTGAATATCTTGATGTCTAGCTCGTTTGGTGCACTCTGCAGTAAAATGAGATACTGAATATTAATGAGGCAAATTCCAGCATTAATGGGGTGTTTAACAATATAAAATTCCCATAATTCACTACTGCCTAGTGAGAAACTTGCCATGCCACTCAGAAAAATCATAAAAGATGCAGTGAGATGCAATGTAGAGAAAGGCCTCAATAGACTTCTCATCCAATTCTGCCACATTCTTCACCATTATCACTCATTTTAGCTTTTGTTCTATCATTCGAAGCATTGAGTACAGGAGTTGGGAGGTCATGTTATACTTGTACAAGGCATTGTTAAGGCCACATTTGGAGTACTACGCACAATTCTGGTAACCCTGCTATAGGAATGATGTTATTAAACTGGAAAGGATGCAAAAAAGATTTACAAGGATGTTCCCAAAACCGGAAGATTTGAGTTATAAGGTGAGGCTAGATAGGCTGGGACTTTTTTCTCAGCAGCATTGAAGGCTGAGGGGTGACCTTATGGAGGTTTATAAAATCACAAGAGGCATAGATAAGGTGAATAGCCAAGGTCTTTTCCCCAGAGTAGGACAGTCCAAAACTAGAAGGCATGGTTTAAAGTGAGAGGTGAAAGATTTAAAAGGGTCCTGAGGGGCAACTTTTTAATACAGAGGGTGATGTGTATATGGGACAGTCTGTCAGAGAAAGCAGTGGACGTTGGTTCAATTACAACATTTAAAAGACATTCGGACAGGTACATGGATAGGAAAGGTTTAGAGGCATATGGGACTAGTTCAGCTTAGGGCACCAAATCAGCATGGACGAGTTGGGCCAAAGGGTCTGTTTCCATGCTGTATACCTCTATGACTCTATGACACCTTGGGTCGCTAATGTCCCATGCATTTTAACCTTTCCCTGACCTTCCCTTTTGTTCCACTTGCCACTCCTCAATTTTCAACACTTTGGTATACTATGTTCTCACAGAGAATTCTGGGATTGCTGCGATACTGACCCATGTGAGTGGCATTCAAACCATGAGCAAGTCTTCACTTAAGGTGACAAGACACATCCTTCACCAGCATGCTCTCAACCTTTTTAGGTGTCATATAATCAACTGGATCTGATGTTTCCAAGCTCCAGCAAGATATTGATATCTTTACATTTGTCTTCTACAGCCAGAGCTATTTGGGGTGGCCACCATAAGCATCTCAGGTATCCTCGTTTACAGTAACACTGGGAATGTATCTTACATGGACAGTTAAATCAGTACATGAGTATACAAGATAGACACTAGGAATTTGTACGATGGGGATTTCACTTTAGTTTGCAATTTTCAGTACAAGCACTATCAAAATGAAGATTGGTGAATTATGTTGCTGTGGTAAACATTTGCTTCTGTTGAATTGCTGTTGGTCTAATATTTTTAGTTACACAAAGCAATATCCGTGGAGTTAAGACAATATGAGTGCATTCAGATGCTGGTTGTGATGACCGGATTAGGCAGATGAGGATACTCTTGGTGCATTGGGAAGGAAAGGAAACATTCATGAGAAGATTTAATCAGTGAGTTGCTGCCTGAGAATTGGTGCAGGGCATAAAGACAAATTTTGATACTCGCTATATTCATGCCTCAAAATCTGCTGAGTCTTTGGAATTTTGATTTGAGAAGCCCAATAGCCAAGAACAGGAGAGTTCTGACATGGTTCTCAATGTTTGCTTGACATGATGCTTATGGAATAGTCCTTATCTCAAGCTGCCATGCACTAATCCAGTGGTCTTACTACAAAATTGCCTCTGAAATGCAGGCCATCAGCCACTAATAACCTATCAAGTTGAAACAGAGACTTACATTCATGGGGGTAAGTATCGTTTTAACTACCACTTCTGGAGTATGCTTTCTAACGCAATATTAAGGCAATGACTTCCTGCTTTGACACACAAATTTAGGCAGTGGACTCTAGCTCAGGCATGTGGCACTCATTAAAACAAATGCTGTGTTTCTTTGTGGTTGCTGGGAGGGCTGCATACCAAACTATCACAGGAAGAATTTCACTGTGGCAAAATGGGACATGTGCCAGTGCACTGCTAAATTCGACTATGCTGTGCCTGTTCTATATCAGAAAAACAGGTGCAATGATGTTGGCTTTCAGCCCAACTATTATATTAGATGAACATAATTGCTGATTACTTGACAGAAGGAAATGATGGACACATACTGATCCGACTCATATACCTTAAAATGGAGCTCCAGTACGCAGGTACATTCATTTCCAAGTTTTACTGGTTTTTAGCTGCTTGGTACAAACGATGTAGTGAAGGCATAATTTTCAAATAGTTAAGTTCTTTAGGGTGCCAGAATTTTATATTACGAAATTAAATAATTGAAATTGGACTTGTCTTCTTTGGTACAACAGATTTCAATGTGTCTTATTTAAAATTTTGAAGATCATGACAGAAATAATTAAAATTGATCCTTCCAAATTGTTCACTAAGACAGTGGGTTTGAATACCAAAATACAAAAATGTTCGGAGTAAATCTTTTTATAACTCTTTTACACAGAGTGTCATACACTTGCAGAATGGGAAAAGCAATTGAAACTGGCTTAATGCTGAGAAAGCAAAGCAGTGGGAATAATTTGCTGAGAGGGAATGGACTGGCCTTTCAATGTTCCAAATAATTCTTACGCTCAATCTGATTTATTTTAAAGACAATTTTTCCACAAAATGACTATTTAGTGAAATACATAAAGCCGTTTTCGGCTACTATAAGTTTTCTTGAAAGAACAACAAAGTAAATTTTGTTTTTCTATTGTACTGGTTTTAATATTTTGTCAAACATTGAACAAAGTAAAAGCTTGTAAGTAGTTAAAGCAACTGACTGGCTTAATTTGTATAATTTTCTTCTTTGGTATTTTCAAGGGAAGAAAGTAGCAGTCACATGCCATTCAATTATTGTGAAAGACAAGCTAACTGTGAAATGCTGTAAGTGCACACATCCTGTTGGTTTGGGAGGGTGGTACTATCAGAAAGTTATATCAAAACAGGATATAAATTAGGAACAGAGATGTCATCTTAGGCAAATTTACAAAAAGTGAAGAACTTACAGGAAGTTACTACTCCACATATGTACATAAGATATGACACTCCAGAAACAGGCCATTTATCAAACCAGCCCTTGCATCATGATTTATGGCTTAATTTAAGCCTTCTCCAATCTTTCTTCACCTAAAAGTACCAGTTCAACCATTTATTTGCTTCTCTAGGTCCCTCTTGAATGAACCTCTAATATGCACTTCAACCACCCCCTGTGGTGAAAAGTTCTTCATTTAAGATATTTGGGCAAAGGGTTTTTTTAAAAAAAATCCCATTAGGTATCTTATTGACTATCCGAAATTGATGGCCTCTGATACTTCTCTTCTTCATATGAGGATACACTCTGGCCTATATTTTCACTGTCATGTGGAGAATGTCTTTACAGTGGTGAGAAAGCTGGAATACTAAGCATTGCCTTCAAACTCAGCATTTATCATTTTCATAGGAGTGAGATTGTTGTTTGTACACAACAGCTTTTGGAGGCAGTTGGCCATTTAAATGACCAAGTGTATCCATTGAAATCAGATTTTAGAGTCCCTGGTGTCTGAAACCTGGAGTCTGGAGATTAGATAAGGTGAAAGCAGGTCCACTCTCAGTGCACTCCTTTTGGAATAGCCAGGATACGCCCTTTGGAGAGTTGAGGTGTCCGCCTGCAGGTATGGTCCCAGGACAACTTGGCATGGGCTGGAAGTCAAGGATCCTTTTGAGAGAGGAAACCTCATGTATAATTTGGGAATGGTCAGCAATCTTTTGGAGGGAGGGTCAGGTATCCTTTGGAACTGTTAACAGTAGAGAAGATTGCATGTAAAAGGTGCATAAATACTGGAACTGTTCAACTTGTCAAGTCCTCTCAACAAGTCAGCCAGTCAAGAAGTGTGAAAATATGTTTTTATGCATGAACGAGCTTTTCTTGGTAGTGTAGCGCAAAACATGGACTTTAATAATAAAAATATATTCTCTTGTGTGCATGGCTACTTGTGGATAATCAATGAGTTGGCTTCGTCAGTGAATAGGGAAGCCACCACTAAATTGGCATAGGAGTATGCAGGGCCATAGGGATGGGTAGAGGAGCATTGGTTAGCATAGGGGATATGGGAGGTGGGTAAAGAACACTAGGGTTGCATGGGTGGCATGGGGAGAGTAAGCGTGATGGGAAGTGAGAAGTGTTAGATGTGAGGGGTGGAGGAATGTTTTATGTTCCTTTGAATCTGGTCCCAGGACACCTTTAGTGGAGGTAAGGCATCCTTTGGAAGAGTAAAGCACCCCTTAGGATTGTGAAAAGACAAGCTTGGGTAGACAAATACACAATGTCATTGTGACTGTGCACTTGTCAACAAATTGTCCAAAAAAGTGTGGAATTAAATAAAAACAGTACTAGGTATTTCTGACAGCCTGTTCACAGCTAATTCCCTAAATTATCATTTTCACAACAGAGTTCCTATCAACTGAGTATTTTGATGGAGAGCTCTAACTGCTTATTGAGTTTACTTATATAAGGGATTAAGCATTCAAGGATTAAACTCGGAAGTGACCATCCATATTTAAATAGACTAGTCTTCACTAAAACATATTCTGAGAATCAAACATATGACGTAAAGATATCTTGAGAGTGAAAAGTAAAGTTGATTCTCCCAAACTTTGTAAAGAACGCAGCTGCTTTATTTCTTAAATAAAACTCACCAATGCAGTTTTTTAAAGACCATACTATATAAATTACCAATAAGATGTTGGCATATTGTGTTTATTATAAACACCATTCCTTGCATTGTATTGTCCTCATCAACTTAATCCCTTGCAGCAGTTTCCTGTCTTCATTCATATAATCATTGGGCTACCCTCTTAGCATCTACCCCATCACTATGAATTTAGAAAAAATGTCCAGAGCTGAGAGCACGTCCAACAATGTATTACTCTTCAACTGAAACAGGGATAACAATCCACAGGTTGCTTTATAAAACAGTATTTTAAGTTATTTCTTCTCTAAATCTTAAGTCAAATTCTTTAAGTATTCTAGTATCCAAAGAAATCTCTACCACCTACTGGCGGAGTACACCTCTAATGTAAATGTTCATTCTTGCTCTTTGCAAATAGAGCACTTGCCAGTTGTTTGACAGAGGTAGGTACTTAAGTTAGTGAAATAAAATCTTATTTCTATGGAGATAGGTGTGAACTCCAGGATGGTATGTTGCCTTCCACTGCCAGCGTCAAGGATGTCACAGAACAGCTGAAGGACATTCTTCAGGGGAAGTCTGAACAACAGAAGTCATGATCCACATTGGGACCAATGATTTTGGTAGAAAGGGAGATGTGGTCTTGCAGTCAAAATTTAAGAAGCTAGGTAGAAAGTTAGCGAGCAGGACCTCAAATGTAGTAATCCCTGGTTTATTCCCAGTGCCACATGCAATAAATACAGAACATAAGGATAAGGCAGGTGAATGTGTGGCTGGAAAGATGTTGCAAGAAGGAGGGCTTTAGATTTCTGGGACTCTGTGACTGGTTCTGGGGAAGGTGTCACCTGTTCAAATTGGACAGGTTGCACATGAACAAAGCTAGAACTAAGTGGGATGTTTTAATAGTTTTGTTGTGAGGACTTTAAACTAATGCAGCAGGATTGTGACAACAAAGACAGAATATTAAAGAGGATTACTGGGGTGGACAAAATACTTGGAGAAATGGATTGCACTAGCATAGAGAATACAAAGACAATAGGTGAAGTTAGAGTATCATCCCTCTTTCTTTCATACAAAGACAAATCAATGTGTTGTCATTTTTTTGTTCCTGAACAAACAAAAATTCTACATTCTTTGTTGAATTTTATTTTTTTTTGTTTCAAACTCTTTTAATATCGGCATTCTCAGATTTCAGATAGCTTCTGTTCAAAGAGAATTAATCTTCCAATGTTTCAAAATTCCAATCTTTCCTTGTTTCCTTTAAAGTACCAATTCATACAAATAATTCTTTAATATGAGAAAACCTTACTAGCCAGAATTAAAGATACAACGGAAAGGCCCAAACAGCATCAGAAAGACTTGGGGATGTGCATGAGCAGTGTGTTTAAATTAGCATTGGA
Source organism: Rhincodon typus (assembly GCF_021869965.1). Lineage (NCBI taxonomy): Eukaryota > Metazoa > Chordata > Chondrichthyes > Orectolobiformes > Rhincodontidae > Rhincodon > Rhincodon typus. The sequence goes on from NC_063342.1 coordinate 31,312,681, forward strand.
GGAAAGACATTCTTAGTTACAATGTGGTGCAGAACAAGTAAATACAGTTTTTAAAAATAGAAGTGAGCTTCCAAATAATACTAGGCGATGGTCAAGTGGTATTAGATGGTTCAAGTGTTAATCTGGAGACCAGGACCCAGATTCAAATCCTGCCATGACAGATGATTGCATATGCATTCAATAAAAATTTGCAGTTAAAAGTTAATGATGGCCATGAAATGATTGTTCACTAATGCCCTTTAGGGAAGGAAACTGCCATCCTTGCCTTGTCTGGCCTGTATGGGACTCCAGACCCCCAGCAATGTGGTTGACTTTCAACTGTCCACTGAAATATTGGGGATGGGCAATGAATGCAGGCCTAGCCAGTGATGCCACATTTTGTGAATGAATGAATAATAAAATAATCTTTTTAACATATATTTAACTAACTTGCTGGAGCATTTTGAAGGGTAACAAACCGGCCCGAGACTTCCCATGTAAACCAATCAAAGATGGCACACAATTCAAATTTTACCACTGTAACAATGGTTTTATACTATTTCAATACATAACAAATTTTCAATCAAATGTTAGACATTTATTCATCCATATCTCTATACAACAATGTTCGCATAGTTTACATTCCAGGTTTATGCACATGACTATATTATCGAATTATGTTCAAACTAGTGCGCGGGATTGTTATCCATTCATGTCGGAACATGCTCACATCTTCTAATTGTAAGTACATACTTGTGATCAAAAAATCAAAAAAATTGTCCTTTATGCCCTCATTTAAGAGAAAGCAATGAATTTTAAATTGGGGTTACTATGTATGTTTGTGAATGCACTGAGTGCAGTAAATAAAACAGGGGAGTTACAGACACAGATTGCCATGTAGAAATATGATGTTGTGACAAGCACAAAGATCTTGCTCAAGGAAGGTCAGAACTGGGTGGTGTATATTCCTACATACAGTGTTCAGAAAAGTTAGGAAGGAAAGGAAAGGAGGGAGTGAGAGTTCTAGTATTGATTAAGGAGAACATTGCAGTGCTGAAGAAAGACAATGTCCTAAATGGCCCAAGGGTAGAATTAATCTGGTTACAGCTAAGGAATGAAAAAGGTGCAATTATATTGCTCAGTGTAGACTATTGGACACCGACTAGTGGTAAAGATATATAGGAACAAATCTGCAGGGAAGATAAAGGGGATGTCAATATTATAGAGTGGTTATAATTGGGGTCTTTAACCATCTGAATGTAGACTGGGCCTGTGGTAGTGTTAAGAGTTGAAAGGAGCAAACGTTCTTATGTTGTGTTCAGGAAACTTTCCTGCAGACTACGGCCAGTCCAATTCGATGGAATGCACTTTTGGACCTGGTTTTTGGAAATGAGGTAGGCCAATTAGATCAAGTGTCAGTGGGGGATCAATGAGGAGATAGTGACCATTGTAACATAGTTTATAATAATGATAGAAAAACACAATGGGCAATCCAAAGTAAAAATAATTAAATGGGGAGAGCCACCTTCAATGAGGAAAGAACAGAGCTGGGCCTGATAGATTAGAACAAAAAGTTCAATCTGTAAGTGAACAATGAGTTAGTTTGAAAGAGGAGATAGTTCATGTACAGTCAACGTATATTCCCTCAAAGTGGAAAGGGAGGATAAACAAATCAAGAAGAATCAGATGAATAAGGATATAAAAATTAAAATGAAGAAGTAGAAGTGTGCTTATGACAGGTGTTAGTTAGAAAGTACAATTGAGAAACCAGAAGATTACAGAAGTTTAGAAAGGAGGTGAAAAAAATGGGGAAGCAAAAAGGGATTATGAGAAAAAGACTGGAGACCAACATGAAGAGGAATCCCAAAACCTTCCATAGGCACATCAAAAGGGTGGTGAGGGAAGGAGTAAATCAGCTTCGGGATCAAAAAGGAGATTTACACATGGAAGTAAGAGCTACAGCTGCAGAGTTAAATTTACATCTATCTTTATCAAAGTGGTAGATGCTACCAGGGCTATGGGCTCAAAATTGATAAGGAAGAAGCTCGCATAAGCTATCAATATTTAAAGTTGCTAAAGAACTGAGACCAGATGCAGCACATCCAAGCATGTGGAAGGAAACGAGAGTGGAAATGTAGGGGCACTGTCCATAGTCATCTACGCTTCCCTAGACTCAGGAGAGATACCAAAGAACTGGAGAATTGCAGACATTACTCACTTGTTCAAAAAAGGCTAGACCCAGCAATTACATACCTGTCACTTTAACTTCAGTGATGGGAAAGCTTCTACAAACAATTATTTAGAATAGCATCAGTAGTCTCATGGAAAAGATGGGTTGTTTTGCAAAGACAGTATGGATTTCTAATTTTAATTTGCTGGAGTTTTTGAAGAGGTAACAGAAAGGATCAATGAGGGTAAATCTGTAGAGTGGTTCACATGGATTTCCAAAAGACATTCAATAAAGTGCCACATAACACTGTGAGCAAAGTTGGGACGATAAGCAGAATAGCTTCCTTACACACTGTAACAATGAAATATCACATTCAGAGCACAGTTGTGTTTTAATACTTGTTATGTTTGATCCTGCTCACTAACAAGGATAGGACTCTTGTTGACAGGTCACTCAGATCAGTTCATGGGTCATTGAACAATAGTGGTTTCTTGTTGAAAATATAGGGAAGGAGGCAGAAGTGAGAATGCTAAAGGCTGTACCAACAATAGATTTTTAAAATTTCATTCATGGGATAGGGGCATCCCTGATAAGAAGGGAGTTCCAAGATTGTGACCCAGTGACATGGAAGGAATAGTGAATGGACTAATGGAAGGGGAAATTCACAATGGACAGTAGGGAGGGAAGGTTGTTTGCAAAAACTAAGAGGCACAGTTGGAGAAGGTTGCAGAAACAGGATAGATGGTGTTTGGAGCTCAGTTCAAGGTTAAACAGGAAATCAAGGTTACACACTATAAGTAAGTAAACAGCTCAGAAAGAAAATGGAATGGAGGTGGAATGGAAAAGATTGGGCTGAATAGGATGACCTTACACAAAGAAATTACATCAGCGAAATATGCATTTCAATCCAAGAAGACCATGGCAGCACTTAACCTACCAGGTGATCATGGGCTAGTGACATTTGGCCACAAGGATGAGGAAATTGTAAAAATACGTTTAAATAAAAGCTAGCAAAAGCAAGTAAGAAATTGTAAGATCCAGTGAAATTGAATTTTTGGGGAAAAGAAGCAAAACTAAAGTTGAGCAAGTGACTTGAAAGTTTGATTAAGTACTTAAATGCTACAAATATATTTATTAATTATATAAGAGAAGGATAGTGTGACCTCAACTTCTGTTTTGAGTGACACTACGGAGCAATAGCTGGTACACAGAAAGATTTGTTTTCCTATAATGACATCTTGTGGCTGGAACATGATCTTCTTAGAAATTTATATGAATTGGAGATGCAGATTTCAGTAGAAAAGAATAAAAATAATTTATTACATTCCATAAGTTTTTTTTAACTTTGAGCTCTAGTTTGGATTTAGAATTTTATGTGCTTTTTTAAAGAAAACTCAGAAAAAAGGAAAAATGATTTTAATAGTACTTTTCAAAACACACAGGATGTCTCAAATGCTTCAGTCAATTAAGTACTTCTGTGAAGTGTGATCACTGTTTCAATATTGGAAATGTGGCAAGCAATTTGTGCACAGCAAGCTTCCACAAATAGGAATGTGTTAAGCACTAGATAACCTAAAATAACTTTTGTGGTGTTGGCTTAGGGATATATTTCCAGGAGACCAAGAATAAATGCCTTTTGTGTCTTTGTAGGATCTTGCACATCCACCTTAAAAGGTTGATGGTACCTCTGTTTAAAGAATCATTGAACAAACTAAGAGGATCTGCATGTTAAAAAGAAGTAGCAAATTAAAAGCAGCTCATGTTTCCTGTTACCTTTGCAACCTTGAACTAATAAACCATCGCAACCAAAACTATGGTTATTGAATACCCCAAAAATATGACATTTAATATACTGAGAATTTTGTCAAGAGTTTCTGCCAAAAGAAAAGTTATATGGCTTCTGTTGCCACTTTGTAAGTCGCTTTGGGGTTAATCTTATCAGAAATTGGATGGGTGTCAATTTCTGGGAATTTCACGAAGGGTCTCTTTCCATAAGTACTAGCGAGTTTTTGCATGTTCTTCTCTGCAGCTTGTCTCATTAGCTATAACTACTACTCTGTGGAACCCCTCTTGCACTATCGTGCGCTCAACAATGGTGACAGTACTCACCACTGCTGGTACTTCCCAAGCTTCCCAGCGCTGGTGCCATTTTCAGGCCAGGATGCTCACCAGGCCACTTACTGGCAGCCAAGAGCTACCATCACAGTGTATGTAGTGGGAGGAGAACCAAACAGAGGCAATTCTGCGTACAACAAGGTGCAGGGCTGGATGAACACAGCAGGCCAAGCAGCATCATAGGAGCAGAGAGGCTGACGTTTCGGGCCTAGACCCTTCATCAGAAAAGGGGGAGGGGAAGGGGGTTCCGAAATAAATAGGGAGAGAGTGGGAGGCGGATAGAAGAGGGATAGAGGAGAGGATAGGTGGAGAGGAAACAAACAGGTCGAAGAGGCGGGGATGGAGCCAGTAAAGGTGAGTGTAGGTAGGGAGTTAGGAAGGGGATAGGTCAGTCCAGGGAGGACGGACAGGTCAAGGGGGCGGGATGAGGTTGGTCGGTAGGAGATGGAGGTGCGGCTTGAGGTGGGAGGAGGGGATAGGTGGGAGGAAGAACAGGTTAGGGAGGCGGGGACGAGCTGGACTGGTTTTGGGATGCGGTAGCGGGAGGGGAGATTTTGAAACTTGTGAAATCCACATTGATACCATTGGGCTCTGATGAAGGGTCTAGGCCCGAAATGTCAGCCTCTCTGCTCCTATGATGCTGCTTGGCCTGCTGTGTTCATCCAGCCCTGCACCTTGTTGTCTCGGATTCTCCAGCATCTGCAGTTCCTACTATCTCTGATTCACCCCCTTCCCCTCCCCCTTTTCTGATGAAGGGTCTAGGCCCGAAACTTCAGCCTCTCTGCTCCTATGATGCTGCTTGGCCTGCTGTGTTCATCCAGCCCTGCACCTTGTTGTCTCGGACTCTCCAGCATCTGCAGTTCCTACTATCTCCAATTCTGCGTACACTTAGGTGGCAGAGCTAACATTTCATTGCAAACACAAGCTCACATTCGTAAAAGTTTCCAATCATCACATATGATTGACAGTCATTGTAACTGAATTTATAAGAACTAAGCAACACAGGTTACCCATCTTTAACATCATCCCATCTTAGAACCCCATCTACAGGAGTGCTATTCTTCCCCCTAATGTCCAGCGTGGTATGATAGTTTTTATTGTTCAATCTGGAGGTATCTCATGCTGGAAAGCATTCAAATGGTTGAAAATATTAGTCAGTAACAGCAAAAGCAAAAATGAAGTAAAAACAAAGAAAAGCTGTATTTGCTTCTGGGAATCACATTGTTGCCTGCCTCACAATAAATAACAAATTTACAATCGATGAATGATCACTGCATCAAAATCATATCTATTGGAACCAGGTATCAAGTACGTTCTCTGTAGTTTGTTGCACTGCTGCATCATGCAGAAATAGATGTTCCTGTTGCTCAGGATCTTCCTTGGAAGTCTGGTGCCTCCCTCCCAGCTCCTCAGTGTGCATCACATTTTATCTTTGCCTGCTCCAAACATGATTATGCCAGGACTATGCAGCACACTCTGCCTGGATTAATCCCCAGACTGATCCAAACATCAGAACCTTAACTTCAGCCAGCCTAACATCTGCTCAGTGATCGCTGTAGTTGAGAAATAATCTACATTGTATTTACTATTTGCCTCACTCAGGCAATAAATAAATGGAGTTATTGGTCAGAGAGTACAGTCTGTAGCGCTTTGCACATGTAGGATGTCAGCTCTGGCAACATCTACTGTCCAAGCTGCAGCACTGACCTTGTGACAAGAAAATGAGATGAAGTGTGTGATCGGGCACAAGTTGGATCAGATACAGCTTTGATACATTTGTAGGCTGAGGATTAAGAGATTCCGCCCAGATCAACAGTGGATCCTCAGAATGAAACAGTTGCATGAAAGCTGTCACCTTGATGGCGATTTGAATAGGATGACCACTCACCCTTTCAGGTTGCAGGTCCCGCTCCAGAAGATCCGCAGTCTGTGGCAGCATTGCGCCTCATTCAACCGGAGGATGATAGATCCCAGGCCTCCTGTACATCCAGCAGGATGTCCCTGAGGGAAACGTCAGCTGTGACCTCTGCATGGTGAGGTCATATGGCAGCTTACAAAGGTTGCTGTTGGTCCTGGGCTTTCTGGTCTGTTCCCCTCAATTTCTCTGTCTTTGTAGCACCACAGCCACTCCTGTAGCTTGATCAATTGGTCACAGTTCCGAACAATGCAATATCTGAAACAAATGGACAGGTTAGCATAAGACCTCCAAACTTTAAGATGGGTGGATCACAGAATGATCCTTTGACATAGGGAACACTATTCCATGAAAGGCAGCACAAGCCACTTCATGCAAAATACAGTGGGAGATAGTAATTAATGCAGATACCTGCCTTTAGTCTGAGGGCTAGGGTGGTCAGTCTCGGGGTAGAGCTGCCAGGCCAGGGGCAGGGCTGTCAGTCTGGGGGTGAGACTGTCTGCGGACAGGCCTGTCAGTCTGGGGGAGGGGTTTTAAGTCTGGGAGCGACGCTGTCAGTTGAGGTAGCCTGTCAGTTAAATGTTTTTAAGGCAAAGATGGATCGATTTTTGAACAGTAAAGGAATTAAGGGTTATGGTGAGCAGGCGGGTAAGTGGAGCTGAATCCACAAAACGATCAACAGTGATCTTATTGAAAGGCAGAGAAGGCTCCATGGGCCAGAAGGCCTACTCCTTCTCCTATTTCTTATGTTCTTATCTGGGGAGAGGGGGCTGTCAATATGGGTGTGAACCTGTTTGTCTGTAGGCAGGGCTGTCAGCCTGCCAAATCCTCAAACACATCCGCCAACTCCAATTAGATCCCAACACTCAGAACATCTTCCATTTCCCATGCCTCTCTGCCTTCCGCAAGTACCATTCCCTTTGCCACTCCTTTGTTTGTGCCACAATCCCCACCAACAAATCTAAGCCCCCCCCACCCCGGTACCTTCCCCTGTAACCGTAAAAGGTACAACACCTGCCAGTACACCACCTCCCTCACCTCCATTCAGGGCCCTAAACAGTCCTTCCAGGTGAGACAGATCTTTACCTGCAACTCCTCCAACCTAGTCTATTGCATCAGTGCTCCCGACGTGATCTTCTCTACATCGGTGAGACCAAACGTAGACTAGGTGACTGTTTCGCCGAGCTTCTTCATCTGGCCCGAAACGGCCAGCGTAACCTTCCGGTCACCGCCAATTTCAACTCCCCGCCCCACTCCCCCTCTGACATGTTCGTCCTCAGCCTCCTATAGTGTCACAGCAACTCAGAACACAAATTTGAGGAAAATACCTTATCTTCCGCCTGGGCATCCTACAGCCGGAGGACTCAACACTGAGTTCTCCAATTTCAAATAACCTTCCCACCCATTCCCCAGCTTCCTTTCCAACCCCACCTCCTCCCTTCTATTCCACCTTCTGACCATCCCTTCCAGCCACCCCTCCCATCGAACAACAAGGTCGTACATACCACCCAGTGTCTACCCATCACCACTATTCCACCTCCTGCCCATTCTTTATCGGCAGGTCCCCCTACCCCCACATCCAGTCCAGAAAAGCGTTATACCCAAAACGTTGACTACACCTTTCCTCCAGATGCGGCCATGACTTGCTGTGTTCTTCCAGCCTCCTGTTTATCTACGTTGTCAGTTGAACGGTTAGGCTGGAGGCGGGATTATCACTATAGGAACGGGCCTGTCAGTCTGGAGGGCGGGGCTGTCAGTTCGGGGGCGGGACCATCCGTCTGGGGGCGGGGCCGTCAGTCTGGGGGCGGGGCTGTCAGTTCGGGGGCGGGCTGTCCGTCTGGATGCGGGGCCATCAGTCTGGGGGCGGGGCTGTCAGTTCGGGGGCGGGGCTGTCAGTCTGGGGTCAGGGTTTGTCGTGTAGGGTCTGGGTTTGTCAGTTGATCGGTCAGACTCGGGAGGTGTTATAAGGTGATCGGTCAGACTCGGGTGTTGACTGATAGATGATGGCCGTGCGCTTGTTTGTTTTGCTGCTGTTTGTGTTGACGTCCTTTCGGGGCTCGATCTCGATTCCCCCTCACGATGAAGTGGCCCGAATGGCCCGGTACATCGCTTCAAAATCTCCCCTCCCCCTACCGCATCCCAAAACCAGTCCAGCTCGTCCCTGCCTCCCTAACCTGTTCTTCCTCCCACCTATCCCCTCCTCCCACCTCAAGCCCCACCCCCATCTCCTACCTACTGACCTCATCCCGCCCCCTTGACCTGTCCATCCTCCCTGGACTGACCTATCCCCTCCCTAACTCCCTACCTACACTTACCTTTACTGGCTCCATCCCCGCCTCTTCGACCTGTTTGTTTCCTCTCCACCTATCCTCTCCTCTATCCATCTTCTATCCGCCTCCCACTCTCTCCCTATTTATTTCAGAACCCCCTTCCCCTCCCCCTTTTCTGATGAAGGGTCTAGGCCCGAAACGTCAGCCTTTCTGCTCCTATGATGCTGCTTGGCCTGCTGTGTTCATCCAGCTCTGCACCTTGTTGTCTCGGATTCTCCAGCATCTGCAGTTCCTACTATCTCTCGTCCATGAGTCTGACTGGTGCTCGATGGCCACCATCCCCACCCAGGAATCGATCCAGGGTCTGCCTTTCTCCAATGTTTTCTCGGTGAGCGATGGGCCCTTGGAGAAGGGCACAGGTGGACCTTACCTGTACCTGACCCCATTGGAAATCTCGGTGCACGACATCCAGGTGAGAATTGGAATTAGCTTTTATTAGAATTAGCTTTTATTGTCACATGCACTCACTCGCATGAGTGCAGTGAAACGTTTTCAAGCAGAGGATGCTGCAGCGCAGATTAACGAAGCCAGTAGGAGATTCATTATTTCTCATTGCACCTCTTTAACTGTGATACTAGTCCTGCTCACATTGAACATTTTGTACATTTGAAGACATGTTTTCTCTTTCCAATGCGGCTTTTGAAACGAAAAATTGAGAATGCCACAGTGGCAAGGAAATAACTCGATGGGGTTACATAGTAAATGCAAAATACAATTTATATAAATGAAACTTGCATTTATATTGTGCTTTATTCACAAATACCAGGCATCTCAAAATACTTTATGGTCAATGAATTACTTTTACAGTAAGAATTGAAGGTGCTGGCATCACCTGCGGAGAGAGAAACAGAGTTAGTGTTTCGAATCCAATATAATTTAATCATAGACAAAAACAGAAATTGCTGGAAAAGCTCAGCAGGTCGAGCAGCATCTGTGGAGAGAAATCCCCGAGTTAACGTTTCGGGTGGAATGACCCTACCTCAGAACCATTATTCAGAAGTACGTCAGAAGTACTTTGCAGTGCAGTCCTCTACGATAGCAATCATGATAGTTTGAGCCCAGCAAGTTCGCACAACAGCGTTGTGACAACGGAAGGAATGTTAACTGAGGGGTAAAACTTGACAAGGATACTTGGGTACTCTTCTTCGAGCTGGTATCAAAGAATCTTTGAGAGCAAGCAGCCCAGGGCGGGACGAAGTCGACTGGAATGGGAATAAAACTGCCAATAGCAGTAAGATCAAAAGGGAACTTCCTCAGATATATATTGGAAGGAAAATTAACAAAACAAGACGGCAGGAGTTCTGTGCTAACATTCAGCCATTTAAAGAGTGAATGATCCATTTGTGAAGAATAAATTTTATTCTTTTTCGTCACCAAGTCACCCTATTTTTACTTGTGCACAGTAAGCTGGCTGTGGCAAGCCAGCTCGGAGTCAGTCCCCTGACGTGTTTTTTTTTCTTATTCCCCACGCTACAGCTGTACAGCAGTAATGCTTATTTTTCCCCACAGCACTGGTGTTATGTGTGTTAGTGGAGAAACTCAGTAAAGACACCATGTGCAAAAGACTTTATGCAATATTTCCACCACCAGGAAAACACCCATGTGCCCCGGGAACCAGTGACAAACAAAGCCCAATAACGGCAATGCTGACATCAAAAAAAAGCGAAGGGGGAGGATAGGGATTAAATCGAAACAGAATTGGAGGGGAAAATAAAGCACTCCACTCACTCCACTACCCCCCCCTCCTATTTTTCTGGAAAGTGTACTGAAGTTATAATACCAATACTTAAATAGTATTATCACCAAAACCCAGAAAAAATGTTTTTAACTTGGAAATACAAGAGTGAATAAATGGTAGCCAAAAATAGATCTATTAAAGGCAAACCATGTCTAACAAATCTGATGAAATTTATTGATTGTAAAATGGAAGGCTTGCTGAAGTTAGTGCAATTGATATAGTGAAAAGTCTTTGGATTAAAATGACACAAAATAAACATTTTAACAAATTTAAAGCCAATTGGACTGAAAGGTCATTGGCAGCAAGGATACAAAATTATCTTAAGAGACAGAAAGCAGAGCTTAGTGGTGAACAGTTGTGTTCCAGTCATTAGGTCTCCTGTAGGGGTTGTATGAAGACCATTGGACCTTTTCATTATATAGACTCATAGAATCATAGAGTTGTACAACATAGAAACAGACCCTTTGGTCCAACTTACCCATGCTGACCAGATATCCTAAATTAACCTAGTCTCATTTGCCAGCATTTGGCCCATATCCTTCTAACCCTTTCCTATTCACGTACCTTTCCAGATGCCTTTTAAATGTTGTAATTGTATCCGCTTCCACCACCTCTGGCAGCACATTCTAAACACGTACTACCCTCTGTGTGAAAAAGTTGCCCCTTAGGTCCCTTCTAAATCTTTGCCTTCTAATCGTGAACCTATGCCCTCTAGTTTTGGACTCCCCTACCCTGGGAAAAGACCTTGGCTATTCACCCTATCCATGCCCCTCATGATTTTATGAACCCGTATAAGGTCACCCCTCCGCCTCTGATGTTCCATGGAAAATCGCCCCAGCTTATTCAGCCTCTCCCTATCACTCAAACCCTCCAGTCCCAGCAACATTCTTGTTTTTACCACCCTCTCGAGTTTAACATCTTTCCTATAGCAGGAAGACCAGAATTGAAAGCAGTATTCCAAAAGTGGCCTAACCAATGTCCTGTACAGTCACAACATGACATCCCAACTCCCTATTCTCAATGCACTGACCAATAAAGGCAAATGTACCAAATGCCTTCTTCATTACCCTGTCGACCTGTGACTACACTTTCAAGGAAGTATGAATCTGCACCCCAATGTCTCTTTGTTCAGCAACACTCCCAAGGACCCTACCATTAAGTGTAAGTCCTGCACTGGTTTTCCTTACCAAAATGCAACACCTCACATTTATCTAAATTAAACTCCATCTGCCACTCCTCAGTCCATCTGATCAAGGTCCCATTGTTCTGAGATGATCTTCACTGTCCACTGCACCACCAATTTTGGTGTCATCTGCAAACTTACTAAGCATACCTCCTATATTTACATCCAAATCATTTATATAAACAACAAAAAGCAGTGGACCCAGCACCAATCCTTGCGGCACACTGTTGGTCACAGATCTCCAGTTCCAAAAAACAACTCTCCACCATCACCCTCTGTCTCTTACCTTCAAGAGATTTTTGTATCCAAAAAGCTGGCTCTCCCTGGATTCCATGCAAACTAACCTTGCTAACTAGTTTACCATGCAGAACCTTGAACACTTTGCAGAAGTCCATGTAGACAACATCCATCACTCTGCCTTCATCACTTCTTCAAAAAAATTCAATCAAGTTTGTGAGACATGATTTCCCAAGCACAGAGTCATGTTGACTATCCCTAATCAATCCTTGCCTTTCAAAATACATGTAAATCCTGTCCGCCAATATCCCCTCCAACAACTTACCGACCATTGATGTCAGGCTCACTGGTCTATAATTTCCTGGGTTTTTCTTACCACCTTTTTTAAAAATAATGGCACCACCTTAGCCAACCTCCAGTCTTCCGGCACCTCACCCATAGCTATCGATAATACAAATATCTCAGCAAGGGACCCAGCAATCACTTGTATAGCTTCCCACAAAGTATTGATCTGGACATTGGTTAGACAACTTATTTCCAAACTTTGCAAAAGCACAACTTAGGAAACAGTGAAACAGATAGTGGAATGATATGGGTAGACACTTGACAGATTAAATTTGAGAAGTGAAGAGGTGCATTTTTAGAAGAAGAATGAGGTGGGCCAATATATGCTAATTGCCATGGTTTTAAATTGGCTGCAAGAATAGAAACGCAGGGTTCACACACATAAATCTTTGACTGCGGCAGAACAAATTGATGAAAGCTATTATGCATATGAGCATGATAGACCCTTAGAGTTCAAAAACAAGAAACCTGTGTTATCAACTGGCCATTGGGTTTCTAATCTGAGCACCACACTTTCAGAAAGATGTCAGACATTATAGAAACCACAAATAAGTGTTCCCCGAATTAGACCAATGGTGATTTTAGTTATGTGGGTATATAGAAATATTGTGATTATTTGCCTATAGCAGAGAAATTTAATGGGAGAAAGTTTTTAACAATTGAGTGATTTTTACTGTGAAGAAGAAACTGTCTGTTGACAAGGTGATTAGTAACCAAATGATATAGATTTAAGGTAATTGTCAAAAGATCAGAGGGTAGGTGTGAAAAATATTTTGGAAAAGAGTTATGATTTGGAATGCACTGCACAATAGGGTTTTTGGAACAGATTTAGTAGTCAATTTCAAAAGGAAGTGTGAAATATATTTGAGATGCGAAATTTTGTAAGGATATGGAGCAAGAACAGAAGGCTGGAACTAATAATTAACTCTTTCAAAGATTCAGACCAGATGGACAGTAAGATTCTATGGTCCTATAATTCTATATTCCTGTGAATAATTTGACATCTGATTTCTTTTCATTATCACTACCTCACCTTTTAATTTCATTGTAGGCTAATCCACAAGTATCCCCGGCTATGACGTTGGCAGGGACAGACTACTGTAGCAAACAAAAGTTTGATCCCCAAAGCCCACTTTGTTGTCGTGTGATCCTCTCTGGAAGAATTTTGGCAGTATGCTGTAATTTACTACAAGACGTTCTGTTCCTTCCCCTTTCTCCCATTTTTAGAACAATGTCTTCAGTTGGCTGAGCACTTTCTGCTCTATGTTCTCTGTATTCTAATTGAATATTTGGAGGCATGCAACATTAACTCCTGCAACAATGGTCTGGAAAAGCCAATGGCCAGATAGTTGTTGGAACAGCACTGATTGGAGTTAGGTAAAATCACCATGAAGAATCCCTGACACACCAAACTGCATGGGAATTGCCTAAGAAATTGAAGATTCTAATGGTCAATCTTTGTGTCTGAAACCCTTCAAAAAGGATCCATTAAACGCAGAGAATTTGGAGAGTTTCTCTTTAGTGTAGTTAATAGTTACCTAGGAAATGTTAAACTATTTAAAAACCTAGGATAACTACTAAGTTGAACCACCGACTCGCCATGTCACTCCCACCCCCCCACCCCAACTACATCAGCCCTGATCCCTTGCTTTCCCTGGACTGCTGACAACCAGCTTCCTCCAATGCCAAGCCCAGCCTGAATCAATCCCCACACCAGATATGACATTCTATCGACCCCCTACTGGAGCTAATGACTCCCGCAGAACATAACACACCCAACTTCACCAGAACTCCCTTGGAGCCTGACCTACCCTAAGTATTCCATCACTTAAATGGCATGCAACCTACCTAGTGCTATAACCCCTTCACCAACTGACACCCTTAACCCCATACTTATCACAGTAGCTGTCAAAGTTGCTGGCTGTGTTATTAGATATTTAGTTCATAGAATTCTGACTGCTGCAAAAGGGAATGTGGTTTGACGTCCCCATCTATGCTGCACTATGAGGGAATCGTTTGTTTTCAATGTGTTTGCATTTCTGAAGGAGCTGAGATTGGAATTCCCAATTAGAAATACACAGCACAGTGCTAATGGAAAAAAAGAGTGCATGACAATCTGACTGTGATCGACTGTTTGGAACATCCAGGCCAGCATTTCTCCCACAATTGTGTGATTGAGAGGGAATTCAATGAATTGCCAGTAAATTAACCCTGAATTGCACTTAGGTGAAAACGTTTGATGCTTTGTGCTTTTAGTTTTGCAAATTTATTTCTCCCAGTATGATGAATGGAAAATTATTTCTGTTTCCTTCAGATTGTGGAGAGGATGAATTTTCTATACATTAATTTCTTAGGTGAACAGCACAGAAATTGACGTTGCAAAAGAAGCTCTCTTCAGCCGTCATCCAGCAATGCCTGACTGGCCACATGATCATGGATGGTACTTTGCCAAGCTCAACATTACCAACATTTGGGTCCTGGATTCCTATGGTGGAATTAAAACAGTGACACCCCAGGAGTACTACAAAATTAAAGGCTGAATATGAAAGGAATTTAACTGGTAAGAGCTTCCTACCTTCTAACAGTTTGTAGTGATTGGTCAGATCCTACTTTAAAATATCGTCCTGGTCCCTCTGCAAAGCTACCCAAACAGAGAAGCAAAGCCAGTAGTTATTTGTTTTGTACCTAATGAAACAGCTTTGCTTAGAGCAGTAGATACATGCAAGCACCAGCAACTGCGAGTTCCCCTCCGAGCTACTCACTATCCTGACTTTGAGACATATCACTGTTCCTTCAGTGTTGTTGGGTCAAAATAATGTAATTCCCTCCCTAATGACATTGAGGGCTTACCCACAGTACATGACTGCAGCGGTTCAAGAAGGCAGCTCACCACCACCTTCTCAAGGACAACTAGGAATCGGCAACGTGTGCTGACCCAACCAATGACTTCCACATCCCACGAGTGAAAAATAAATTTATTGCATTACCCTCACCAACCCTCTTTTGCTTGGTCAATGATCTCAATCAAGTTAGCTGACATTTATATTACACTCTGTGAGGAAGTATTATTAGACTGGCAGACTTTGCATTATAATCTCTCACAATGCTATTGCAATTTGTAAGTTTTAAAGTTTGTGAGTCACAGTTCACCCGATGTAGGCAGTTGAGAATAATGACTTTGGTAGTTTTTTAAGAGTCAATTATTTTTTATCACACATAGTCTAAATAGATAGGAAAAGCATATGATCTGTGAAAACTAATCTCAAAGGAGTATGAACAGATGGCCCAGAGGGTGTTGGTCTTTGCAACTAGTGGCAGCAGTATTCTGATCTCCAGCAAAAGTATTAACGAAATCTTTCTCCGGTCTTCCTTCATATTCTCTGGTCCATCTCCCATCTGAAGAAGGCAATTGTCTGATGACAACTGTCCCTGTTTATTAGTGTCCCTTAATATTCCTGGAGGCTGGTTGTTTATCCTACACAAATCAGTTGCTCATATCCATCTACAATAAATACAGGATAGGTACACAAGCTGTTAAGAATGGGTCACCTCCTTCTTGTTCATTAATTTAGCTTAAGTCACATTTTAGATTACCATATGATGTGGTCTGTTAGTTTTCGCTTATTGACTACAAGGGACCAATGCTTGGAGTCTAGTACCTTCTACACAGCTCGTCATGAAGCACAGTGTTTGTAATCTTTGTTTTGCCTTGGTTCCTGACTACTTTGAATTCTGCTTTAACAGCAAAGAATTCTAATTTTTACAGCATAGGAGAGAGCACAAATGAAACTAATTATATGAGAATTCTGTATGATAGAGACAAGTTTCTGCCCAAACCGTTGACTTTCCTGTTCCTCTGATGCTGTCTGACCTGCTGTGCTTTTCCAGCTTCATACCTATAGACTCTGGCTTCTAGCATCCGTAATCCTTATTGTGTACAAACAACTTATGCAAGTCCTTGTTTCTTACAGATACAAACAGTGCCTGGGGAACAATATTTGAACCTATTCAAAATTAGAATTTTAGTGGTGTTAACATATTGGATAACCCACAAATCATCTACCTCGCAAATTTCAGTTACTAGTGGTGTACCTCAAGGATCTGTTTTGGGGCCACTGCTGTTTGTCATTTTTATAAATGACCTGGATGAGGGCGTAGAAGGATGGGTTAGTAAATTTGCGGATGACACCAAAGTCGGTGGAGTTGTGGATAGTGCGGAAGGATGTTGCAGGTTATAGAGGGACAGAGATAAGCTGCAGAGCTGGGCTGAGAGGTGGCAAATGGAGTTTAATGCGGAAAAGTGTGAGGTGATTCACTTTGGAAGGAGTAACAGGAATACAGAGTACTGGGCTAATGGTAAGATTCTTGGTAGTGTGGATGAGCAGAAAGATCTCGGTGTCCATGTGCATAGATCACTGAAAGTTGCCACCCAGGTTGATAGCGTTGTTAAGAAGGCGTACCGTATGTTAGGTTTTATTGGTAGAGGGATTGAGTTTCGGAGCCATGAGGTCATGTTGCAGCTGTACAAAACTCTGGTGCGGCCGCACTTGGAGTATTGCGTACAGTTCTGGTCACCGCATTATAGGAAGGGTGTGGAAGCATTGGAAAGGGTGCAGAGGAGATTTACCAGGATGTTGCCTTGTATGGAGGGAAGGTCTTATGATGAAAGGCTGAGGGTCTTGAGGCTGTTTTCATTAGAGAGAAGAAGGTTAAGAGGTGACTTGATAGAGACATACAAGATGATCAGAGGATTAGGTAGGGTGGACAGTGGGAGCCTTTTTCCTCAGATGGTGATGGCTAGCACGAGGGGACATAGCTTTAAATTGAGGGGTGATAGATATAGGACAGATGTCAGAGGTAGGTTCTTTACTCAGAGAGAAGTAATGGCGTGGAATGCCCTGCCTGCAAAAATAGTAGACTCGCCCACTTTAAGGGCATTTAAATGGTCATTGGATAAACATATGGATGATAATGGAATAGTTTAGTTTAGATGGGCTTCAGATTGGTTTCACAGGTCGGCGCAACATCGAGGGCCGAAGGGCCTGTACTGCGCTGTAATGTTCTATGTTCTATGTTCTATGTTCTATGTTCCTATTTTACATTTATTATTTATCCTCATGATTTTGACTAAGTTCCATCATTAAAATGTCCAGTAATTGGTATTAGTTCTGGCCAATCTAAAACGTGCAAGCATTGTGCAAAATACCTGTACATTTGATTCAATTGACATGTGTTCAGCACTCATTTAAGCTGGAGCTCAAAGATCTTACGAAAGACTAACAGCAATTATACCTAATTTGCGTTCTACTTCATTTCATTAATACGTTTCTCCCATTTATATGAAGGCAATGTAAATGTATTCATTCTTTAAATTTCAGGTAACATCTGGTTGCTTATTTTAGGTAAAAGAAAATTAGGAATGCTTGTGATCAGAATATTGGATTTTTCCAGATTTCCCTCAACTGAAAACTGCTGCATTGCTGGAAGGGAGCTTCTGCTATCTTGAACCAGCTACAGAACTGAATGATAAGTGATTCTCTATATTTTTTAAGAAAGTAATGCTTGCATTATCTTGCAATTTTGAAGATATTACACTTCTGTAGTATATTCTGTAGTTCTTCTAAAGTGGGAGGTGGAGTAAAGATTTAACAAAATATTTTTTAATATCATAGAACTGCACAAAGATTCTATAATATGTAATGGGCTGGAACAAAATTGCTTACAATTAGATTTTTCTATAAACAACAATGTATAAAGTTGAAAACAAACTACAATTTGCAATGTTTTGCGAGTTTGCAATTAATCAATGGATTAATCTCAAAAGATTAATCTTTCTAAATTTATCAAAAATAACTATCTCAAAATAAATATAAATCAGGGAGAAGTATATTGATTCAAAAACACTGACTATGGTAACATTCTTTTTACATGGTATTGCTTGTGTTCATTTCAATATTGCATGAGAAAGTATTGTATTTGAAACATTTCCTACAAATGACTATTTTTGATTAAAAATGTAAATCTGAAAAGTATTTTTTATTAAATCCTTTCAATTCTTCAGCATGTAATTCAGGTTCCCATGTCTTTTTTGTGTATTTCTCTCGTGGTCCGTTTTTAATTAAGTGGACAGTGAAGTTGAAATTTTCTTCTAATATGGTAAGATCATAAGAAATAGGTGCTGCAGTAAGCCATTTGGCCCGTCGAGACTGCTTATGAGACTGCACAAGGTCATGGCTGATCTGATTGTGGTCTTCACCTTTTAGTTTGTTTCCAAAGTAGCAAGCATTCTTCCTTCATAGAAAAAATGTGTGCTTTCATTAAATATGTGACTGATTAATGCAAACTATGACTAGAAGATTTATATCACTAGGAACTGATTTTTTACATTTTAGCCCTTTTATGTCTTCAACAATTTCTCAGATTCAAATGGCACATCAAGGATTTGAACAAATAGATTGCTCCTCTTTACAAAAGAGTTCCTGCAAACAATTTTATGTTGTTTACTTTGGATGTGACTCATGTACTCAAAGAAATATCACCCAGTTATAATTGAAATTGTAGAAACAAGTGCTCAGTATTACATTGCAATACTTCTGTAATAGATTATCGGTAGATATAGTTAAATACACACAATTCCCTCTTGGCTGAAGAATCTAGAATTTGGGAATCTAGAATAATGGCTTGACTGTTTTGCGTTAGGATGAAAAATCTTTCCGTTGAGCAGGCTGTGGTGCTCTGTTATTGAGTATATTTAAAACTGAGACCTGTTAATTTTTTGACACTGAGAATTATTGGATTGGGCCGGAAAGTGAATTGAGATCATGATCAACCCCCTTGTTGAACGACAGAACAGGCTTGAGGGGTCATGTGGTCTTGTACGATTATTTTTTTTCTGTAGAGAGATCATGATCTTGCAACACCTTCCGTTACATCAAGTAACAAATGGCTACTTTTCCAAAGAGGGGAGAAAGGGAAAAGTGAAGTGTGAAGGAGAGTAATCTTTGTGTTTTATCACAGAATTCCTTGCCTCTATTTAGCTCCAAGTTTGCTCATTTTGAATGGCATTCATATAGGATTTTGTTTCCTGTTGCCTGCATTTAGAACCGATATATTTAGGAATACTGGAAACTTGTATAACATTGATTAGGAATGGTGATTTTTATGACTGTAAGAAAGACTTTTGCATCACCATTCTATTCATTTGTTTTTGTAATGTTAAAGGGGACTGTTCTGTGGTTGTATGTATGTATCCGTTGTTGAATTGTATTTCTCATTTACACGGCCAATATGGAGTCAGAGACTCAATGCAAACAGGTTACTTTTAAATGAGGTAAAGTTGAATTTGAGGCAGTAGCCAGACACAATATGTAAATAGTCTAGATAGAAACATGGGAACAGATGTCAGTCATTCGTCCCTTCGAGCCGCTCATTCATTCTGATGACCATGGCTGATCATGCAACTCAACAGCTTGAGTTCTGAGGAAGGGTCACCGGACCCGAAATGTTAACTTTGTTTTTTCCTTCACAGATGCTGCCAGACCTGCTGAGCTTTTCCACCAACTTTGCTTTTGTTCCTGATTTACAGCATCCGCAGTTCTTTCGGGTTTTTTTTCCATAGCTTGATCCTGCTTTTCCCCCATAATCTTTGATCTCTTTAGCCCCAAGTGCTATATCCAACTCCTTGAAATCATACAATATTTTGACCTTGACTGCTTTCTGTGGTAGCAAAGTCCACAGACTCAACACTCTCTGGGTGAAGAAATTTCTCCTCACCTTAGATCTAAATAGTTTATCCCATCTACTTAGACTGTGATCCCTGGTTCTGGCCTCCTCTGCCATCAGGAACATCCTTCCCACACCTGCCCTGTCGATTCCTGTTAGAATTTTATGATTTTCTATGAGACCTCTCTTCATTTTTCTGAACTCCAGCGAACATAATCCTAACTGATTCAACTTCTCCTCAGATTTAATTGTCAGTCCCGCCATCTCAGGAATCACTCTGGGAAACCTTTGCTGCACTCCCTGGATAGAAAAAAAAATGCTTCCTCAGATAAAACTGCACACAATATTACAGGTGTGATCTCAAAAAAGCCCCGTTCTAAATTCATTTGCTATGAAGGTCAATATACCACTTGACTCCTTTACCTCCTTCTGCATCTGCAGGCTTAACTTCAGTGACTGGTATACAAGAATACCCAGGTCTTGTTGCAAATTAGCAACAGGAGTAGGCCATTCAGCCTCTCAAGCCTGTTCAACCATCCAATCAGATCACGGCTGATCTGTGACCTAACTCCAAATACCTGCCTTTAGCCCAGTTCTCTCAATTCCTTTGCTTAACAAAAGTTTATCAATCTCAGATTTAAAATTAACAACTGATCCAGCATACACTGCCATTTGCGGAAGAATGTTCTAAACATCTACCACTCTTGGTATATAGAAGTCCTTCCTAACATTTCTCCTGAATGATTATTCATCCTCTTTGCTTCCTCTCTACCAACCATTTTTCTATCCATCTCAATACACTACTCCCAAGCTTAAGCTTACACACAAATCTTTTATGTGGGACTTTGTCAAAAGGTTCAAATAAACACATCCACTGGCTCTCCTACACCAACTCGACTTAGAGTTTCTTGATTTGACTGTATCAGAACCCGGATAAACAAGCAATCAAAATTAAGATTGATATCGAAAACAAATGGCTTTAACCTTATTTGAAGATGATTAGAAAGAACCTAAGAAATTATTGACCAAACTAGAAGATCAATTACTTGTGAAAATCAATTTTGGGATTCGTGGGATGGAATTTATATCATATAGGCAGTCACCAAAAGACTCAAGCAATTTGTCAGTAACTGCAGGGATGGAGGCAGGAGCTTTTCTGTGACATAACTATAAAATTGGTAATAGTATCAACACCTGCTGAAGCTTTTCAAAATGCAAAAGATCTTGATGTTGAAACTTCATTAAAAACCAGGTGGGAATATGAAGCTATCCTCACAGGGCAGCAGAGTTTTTCAAGCACGTGGTGCAGCTTCAACTATTGACTCAGTAGCCAAGGTGGCAAAGCCGACAAACCATTTGGAAGATGTGGACAACTTCATCAACAAAGATGCTGCACACCATAGCAGGGCAACTGTAAGGTGTGTGGTGTTAAAGAACAGAGGAAATCCCAATGTAAAAAACCCAGTTCTGAAAGCGTGACAAGTCATGGCAAGTCTCAACCGAATCAAAAATATGGCAGCAACAGAGAATTATACCAGACAAAGATGTGAGTGCATAACAAAACCAACAAAGCAGGCAGAATGAGAAGTGACGATGGCTAAATTTTTACGTAGGGCAGTGAGCAGCATTTCACATTGTGAACATTATGAAATCCTTAGCTGCAATTGCAGTTGTTAATATTGTGTAGTCTTGGAGGATTGGATAACAAACACTGTGGGCCAAAATTGATACTGCAATGTGCATCAATACCCTTTCTCTAAGGATATTGAAGCTTATGCACATCCAACAGAGGAAGACAACTAACTACAGATAAGTGCATATAATGGATCAGCAATTCATTGTTGGAAAGTAGGCATGGTCATCACAGGTATCTGTGGTTGTCCCCCACTCTAAAATGTATACCATTTTGGATACTGTTGCGGTGGGATGACCTATCAGGGGGTAACAGCAGCAGCAGCCAGACTGATGGTACCACGGCTGGCTTTGTTCTTAAGAAGGGAAGGACAAAGAGCACTCGAGCAGTAGTTATAGGGGACTCTATAGTTAGGGGTACAGATAGGCGCTTCTGTGGACGTAAAAGAGACTCCGGGATGGTGTGTTGCCTCCTTGGTGCCAGGGTCCAGGGTGTCTCTGAACGGGCAGAAAGCATTCTGAAGGGAGAGGGTGAACAGCTAGAGGCTGTGGTACATATTGGTACTAGTGACATAGGTAGGATGAGTGCAGCAGCAGTTCAGGGAGTTAGGTAGAAAGTTAAAGAGCAGGACCTCCAAGGTTGTAATTTCGGGATTACTCCCTGTGCCACGTGCCAGTGAGGCTAGAAATAGGAGAATAGTACAGCTCAACAGGTGGCTAAACAGATGGGGTAGGAGGGAAGGTTTCAGATATCTGGACCATTGGGATCTCTTCCAGGGCATGTGGGACCTGTACAAGAAGGACGGTTGCATCTAAACTGGAGGGGCACAAATATTCTGGCTGGGCGGTTTGCTGGTGTCACTTGGGAGGATTTAAACTAGCTTGGCAGTGGGTGTGGGAACCAAAGCAAAAATGAATGGACTGAAAGGAAACTAGAGAATAGGACCAGTAAGATTTAGAGGAAGACCAGGCAGGGTGTGGTTGCTGATCAAAGCAGGTCTGGTGGACTGAAACGCAAATGTTTCAATGTGAGAAGTGTAACAAGTAAGGCAGATGAACTTAGAGCTTGGATTAGTACTTTGAACTATGATGTTGTTTCTATTACAGTGACTTGGTTAAGGGATGGACAGGATTGGCAGCGCAATGTTCCAGGATACAGATGTTTCAGGCAGGATAGAAGGGGACATTAAAGGGGTGGGGGAGTTGCACTACTTGTTAAGGATGATATCACAGCTGTACTGTGGGAGGACACCTCAGATGGCTCATACAGCAAGGCAATATGGGTAGAGCTCAGAAGCAGGAAGGGTGCAATCACAATGTTTGGTGTTTAGTATAGGCCTCCCAACAGCCAGCGGGAGATAGAAGAACAGATATGTAGGCAGAGTTTGGCAATGTGTAAAATTAACAGGGTTGTTGTCGTGGTTGATTTTAACTTCCCATATATTGACCGGGACTCACTTAGTGCTTAGGGCTCGGATGGGGCAGAGTTTGTAAGGACCATCCAGGAGGGCTTCTTGAAACAGTATGTAGAATGTCCAAATAGGAAAGGGGCCATACTGGACCTAGTATTGGGGAATGAGCCTGGCCAGGTGGTCGACATCTCAGTAGGGGAGCAGCTCGGGAACAGTGATCACAATTTAGTAAGCATTAAGGTACTGATGGTAAAAGATAGGCATCGTTGTCGGGTGAAGGTGCTAAATTGGGGTAAGGCTAATTACAACAATATTAGGCACGAACTGAAGAATGTAGTTTGGAGGCAGATGTTTGAGGGCACATCAACATATGGTACGTGGGAGGCTTTCAAGTGTAAGTCACTGGGAACTCAGGACCAGCACGTTCCTTTAAGGATGAAGGATAAGTATGGCAAGTTTAGGGAATCTTGGACACAGAGATATTGTGAGCTTAATCAATAAGAAAAAGGAATCATTTATCAAGGCTAGGAGGCTGGGAACACATGAAGCAAGGGTGGAATGCAAGGAAAGTCGAAAGAAACTTAAGCAAGGAGTCAGGAGGGCTAAAAGGAGTCATGAAAAGTCATTGGTCAACAGGATTAAGGAAAATCCCAAGGATTTTTATACATATACAAAGAGCAAGAGGGTAGCCAGGCAGAGGGTTGGACCACTCAAGGACAGGGAAGGGAATTTATGTGTGGAGCCAGAGGAAATGGGCAAGGTATTAAATGAGTACTTTGCGTCAGTATTCACCATCGAGAAAGACTTGGTGGATGATGAGTCTGGGGACGGGTGTGTAGATAGTTTGGGTCATGTGGAGATCAAAAGGGAAGAGGTATTGGGATTTTGAAAAACATTAAGGTAGACAAGAACCCAGGGCCTGATGGGATATACCCCAGAATACTGAGAGAAGCAAGGGAGGAAATTGCTGGGGCCTTGAGGGAAATTTTTGTTTCCTCACTGGCTACAGGGGAGGTCCTAGAGGATTGAAGAACAGCCAATGTTGTTCCTTTGTTTAAGAAGGGTGGCAAGGATAATCCAGCTAATTACAGGCCGGTGAGCCTTACGTCAGTCGTAGGGCAATTATTGGAGAGGATTCTTCGAGACAGGATTTACTCCCACCTGGAAATTAGTGGGCGTATTAGCGAAAGGCAATATTGTTTTGTGAAGGGGAGGTCATGTCTCACTAACTTGATTGATTTTTTTGAGGACGTAACGAAGATGATCAATGAGGGTAGGGCAGTAGATGTTGTCTACGTGGACTTCAGTAAGGCCTTTGACAAGGTCCCTCATGGCAGGCTAATACAGAAGGTAAAGTCGCATGGGGTCAGAGGTGAGCTTGCAGGATGGATAAAAAACTGGCTTGGTCGTAGAAGACAGAGGGTAGCAGTGGAAGGGTGCGTTTCTGAATGGAGGGCTATGACTAGTGGCGTTCATCAGGGATCACTGTTGGGACCTTTGCTGTTTGTAATATGTATAAATGATTTGGAGGAGAATGTAACAGGTCTGATTAATAAGTTTGCCGATGACACAAAGGTTGGTGAAATTGCAGATAGCAATGAGGACCGTCAAAGGATACAGCTGGATATAGATCGGTTGGTGACTTGGGCAGAGAGATGGCAGATGGAGTTTAATCCAGAAAAATGTGAGGTAATGCACTTAGGAAGGTCGAATCCAGATGGAAAATATACCGTAAATGGCAGAACCCTTAAGAGTACTGATAGGCAGAGGGATCTGGGTGTACAGGTACACAGGTCACTGAAAGTGGTAATGCAGGTGGAAAAGGTCGTGAACAAGGCATATGGCATGCTTGCCTTCATTGGCCGGGGCATTGTGTTTAAAATTTAGCAGGTAATGTCGCAGCTTTATAGAACTTAGGCCGCATTTGGAATATTGTGTTCAATTCTGGTCGCCACACTACCAGAAGGACGTGGTGGCTTTGGAGAGGGTACAGAAAAGATTTACCAGGATGCTGCCTGGTACGGAGGGCATTAACTATGAGGACAGCTTGGAGAAACTTGTGTTGTTCTCACTGGAACGACGGAGGTTGAGGGGGCGACCTGATAGTTATCAGGGGCCATAGGTTAAAGGTGCAAGGGGCAAGGTTTAAGGGAGATGTACGAGGCAAGCTTTTTACACAGAGGGTGGCCGGTGCTTGGAACTTGCTGCCAGGGGAGGTAGTGGAAGCAGATATGATATTGACTTTTAAAGGGCGTCTTGACAAATACATGAATAGGATGCTAATAGAGGGGATACAGTCCCTGGAAGGGTAGGGGGTTTTAGTTGTGATGTTGGTGCAGGCTTGGAGGGCCGAAGGGCCTGTTCCTGTGCTGTAATTTTCTTTGTTCTTTGTTCTTTTATCTTGTCTCATATCTTTTATCTCTTTGATACCCACCTGAGGCAAAGCTGTAGGAGGCCTACCAGCAACCACAGATCTTAAACTTGTTATTATCCACAGGATCAACAAGGTACCTGGAGGGATATCAGCTATCAGGAACAACTCCAATGAAATCTGAATACCTGGACTGGTTTGTTACAATAGGTAGTTTTAAAGGGAAAGTAGTCATACAGCTACAACAGGAACCTGGTAACCTGATTTAAATAACTGCACAGTGGCCGGTGTCCCGTCACCAAGACACCCTTTATTTACTAGGGTGTGAGCAGCCAGCTCGAAGTCAGTCCTCAACTGAGGAGATTCTAATCTCCTGGTTATTTTGTTTTTCTAAGAAATTTCATTGCTCCAACCCACATGTAGGGGGACTTTCCAGAGTGTGTACTCTCCTGGGTACTGGCCTACAAGTTTTCTTACTCAAGTTAGGACTCCTTTGCTGTGTCAAGTTCACTTACTAGCAGCAACTACAATGGCTTGCCAGCCCAGATCCTGAAGAACATTTTAGCCACTGGCCTCAGTCTTCCACAGCAGGATCAAATGAGTCAAGCTTCCCAAATAAAGGCATGATACCAGAAATGCTTACCCCAACTCCGAGATGACCATTACAAATGAATGTTGTTCAGGCACATCCTGTTTTCTCCCATCGCCACTGGAATAACTGCACAGAGGCTGGTTCCCGTCACCAAGTCACCCTTTATTTACTACAGCATGGTACACTGGCTGTAGTCAGTCCTCAACTGAGGAGATTCTAATCTCCTGGTTACATTGGTCAGCTAAGGCTTTCCTGATTGGCCCAGATTAACAGCCCCAATCAAGGATCGCAGAGTCCATGAGGTCCACCTGGTCCCAATCAGTACACTGATGGTTACTTAAAACACCTTGAGCAGCTTGCTGAATCCAACAAAAAAAAAGAATGTTTTATGGGATCTGCAAGCTGATTCATTAAATGTAAAAGTTAAAGATGTGTTATAAGTCAGTTTGATGAATATTGGGCAATGCAAATGCAAATCTAAGGGGCACAGATAAAGCATACAAAGTGGACCATTTAAGATGTGTAATACCATAGAAAATCTGCCTGGAAGGGAATATCTTTTATTGTTGACACCAAAATAGAGCCATTACTCGTGGCATACATAGACTAGACGCAGCCCGGACAGACTGTTCTGCAGCCTCATCCCTAGGACTGCTTTTAAATATTTTTCAGCTATATTTTTACCCAGAAGTGCTAACACACACAACTGAGCAACTTTCCCACCACCAAATTACCATGGCTTTATTTTTGCTTTGCTTTTTAAACTACTAACATCATCAGTAACCACCTGTGTAGCCAACTAAATATTTACAAGCAAAGCCCACTATGAGCAATGCAAACCATCAAACCATCAAAGCTGAGGTGGGGGCAGGGGCAGGGACAACGGGAAGGGACTAGGTCAAAAAGGAGTTGGATGTGGCAATGAAGCACTGTATCCCTCACAATGACCACCTCTCTCTAAAGATATCAAGACCATTGATGGACACCGCATGCTGCCTCACCAATGACACCCAGGCACAAACATAACCACAGTGGAGAGACAGACAGTGGCATATATCACCCCTTTCACAACCTGCTGCCTGGATCTGTTTATAGCCAGCCTGGTCAGGCCTAGAAGCAGACCCACAAGGAGGTTTGATTTATAGATACATAGAGTTATAGAGCTGTACAGCATCGAAACAGACCCTTTGGTCCAACTCGTCCACGCCAACCAGATGTCCTAAGTTAATCTAGTCCCATTTGCCAGCATATGGCCTGTGCCCCTCTAAACCCTTCCTATTCATGTATCCATCTAGATGCCTTTTAAATCTTGTAACTGTACCAGCCTCCACTACTTCCTCTGGCAGCTCATTCCATACACGCACCACCCTCTGCATGAGAAAGTTGCCCCCTAGGTCCCTTTTAATCTTTCCCCTCTCACCTTAAACCTATGCCCTCTAGTTTTGGACTCTCCCACCCAAGGAAAAAGACCTTGGTTATTCACCCTATCCATGCCCCTCATGACTTTATAAACATTTATAAGGTCACCCCTCAGTCTCTGAAGCTCCAAGGAAAATAGCTCCAGTCTATTCAGCCTAAAACCCACCAAACCTGGCAACATCCTTGTAAAACTTTACCGAACCCTTTCAAGTTTCACAACATCTTTCCCACGTCAGGGAGACCAGAATTGAACAGAGTATTCCAAAAGTGGCCTAACCAATGTCCTGTACAGCCACAACATGACCTCACAACTCCTATACTCAATGCACTGACAAATAAAGGTAAGCAGACAAATTGCTTTCTTCACTATCCTATCTACCTGTGACTCCACTTTCAAGGAGCTATGAACCTACACTCTAAGGTCTCTTCGTTCAGCAACACTCCCCAAGATCTTACCATTAAACGTATAAGTCCTGCCCTGATTTGCCTTTCCAAATTGCAGCACCTCTCGCATTTATCTAAAGTAAACTCCATCTGCCACTCCTTGGCCCATTGACCCATCTGATCAAGGTCCTGTTGAACTCTAACCTTCTTCGCTGTACACTGCACCACCAATGTTGGTGTCGTCTGCAAAGTTACTAACCATACCTCCTATGTTTACATCCAAATCATTTATATAAATGACAAAAAGCAATGGACCCAGCACTGATCTTTGTGGCACGCAGCTGTTCACAGGCCTCCAGTCTGAAAAGCAACCTTCCACTACCACTCTCTGTCCCCTAACTTCGAACCAATTCTGTAACCAGATAGCTAGTTCTCCCTGTATTTCATGTGATCTCACCAGTCTACATGCAGAACCTTGTCAAATGCCTATTGAAGTCCATATAGATCGCATCCACTGCTCTGCCCTCATCAATCCTCTTCATTATTTGATTTGATTTATTTATCATCACAAAGTACAGTGAAAAGAGTTGTATAGTGTTGCCACTTTAAAACACAGAAAAATAAAACAAAACATAGAATATAAAGGCAGAAAATTAAAGAAAAAGTATTCAACTTTACAGTCCTTCTTGTTAAATGCTGCACCATGGGCTTGTTGGCTAGGCAAGAGTCCCCTTCACTGTACCACCACTGCTCGAATGAAAGTTGCCACTCTTCAGCACCAACGCACCTCCACCAATGCCCTTGCCACTACGAGACCTGCTGGACCCACCAATGCAGACACCACTGATGCCACCAGTTATTGCACCAGCCCAAACTCAACTCTGCAGCCACCATGTGTCTGTTTCCAACCCATCTCACCAATGCAGGCAGGTCTCATTTCCCCTCCACTGACATCAAAACTAACTGATCTGTAATTACCTATTTCTGCTTCCCTTCTTGAACAAAGGAACAACATTAGCTTTCCTCCAGTCGTCTGGACTTCACCCTTGGCCAACAAAATATTAACTATCTCTATGTCTAGCTTGTTTGGCACACTCTGCGGTAAGATGGGATACTGAATATAAATGAGGCAAATTCCAGCATTAATGAAGTGTGTAACAAGATCAAATTCCCATAATTCACTGCTGCCTAGTGGGAAACTTGCCATGCCACTCAGAAAAATCATAAACAATGTTGCGAGACTTCTCATCCGATTCTGCCACATTCTTCGCCGTTATCACTCATTTTACCTTTTGTTCTATCATTCGGAGCATTGAGTACAGGTGTTGGGACGTCATGTTACAGCTGTACAAGACGTTGGTAAGGCTACATTTGCAGTACTGTGTACAATTCTGGTCACCCTGCAATAGGAAGGATGTTATTAAACCAGAAAGGGTGCAGAAAAGATTTGCAAGAATGTTACTGAGACTGGAAGGTTTGACTTACAAGGAGAGGCTGGATAGCCAGGACTTTTCTCACTGGAGCAAAGAAGGCTAACAGGCGACCTTAATGCAGGTTTATAAAATCACAAGGGGCAGAGATAAGGTGTATAGCCAAGGTCTTTTCCCCAGGGTAGAGTAGAATTAAAACTAGAGGGAATAGGTTTAAAGTGAGAGGGGAAAGATTTAAAAAGAACCTGAGGAGCAAATTTTTCACACAGAGGGTGGAGCATTTATGGAACACACTTCCAGAGGATTTGGTGGAGGTGGGTGGAGACAGATTTTAGAGTCCCTGGTGTCTGAAACCTGGAGTCTAGAGATTAGATCAGGGGAAAGCTAGTCCGTTCTCAGTGCATTCCTTTTGGAATAGCCGGGATACGCCCTTTGGAGAGTTGAGGTGTCCCCCTGCAGGTATGGTCCCAGGACAGCTTGGCGTGGGATGGAGGTGAGGGATCCTTTTGAGAGGGGAAGCCTCATGTATAGTTTGGGATTGGGTCAGCAATCCTTTGGAGGGAGGATCAGGTATCCTTTGGAACTATTAATGGTGGAGAAGATTGCATGTAAAAAGTTCATAGACACCTTGAACTGTTCAACTTGTTAAGATCCCTCAACAAGTGGCAGCCTGTCAAGAAGTGTCAAAATATGTTTTTATGCTTGAATGAGCTTTTCTTGATGGTGTAGTGAAAAACATAAACTTTAATAATAAAAAATATATTCTCTTGTGTGCATGGATACTTGTGGATAATCAATGAGTTGGCTTAGGTCGGTGAATAGGGAAAGATTGGTGGGTGGAAATCACCACTAAATTGACATCGGAGTATGTGGGGCCATGAGAATGGGTAGAGGAGCATTGGGTAGCATAGGGGATATGGGGGATGGGTTAAGTACACTAGAGTTACATGGGAGGCATGGGGAGAGTGAGCATGAAAGTGTGTGAGGGGAGTTAAGTATGAGGGCTGGAGGAATATTTTATGTTCCTTTCCTTTGGATCTGGTCCCAGGACACCTTTAGTGGAGGTAAGGCACTCTTTTGAAGAGCAAAGCTGCCTGTAGGATTGTGAAAAGGCAAGCTTGGGTATACAAATGCATAATGTCATTTGTGACTGTGCACATGTCAACAAACTGTCCAAAAAAGCTTGGAATTTATTAAAAACAGTACGAGGTATTTCTGAAAGCCTGTTTACAACTGATTTCCCAAACTATCATTTTCACAACAGCGTTCCTGTCAACTGAGTATTTTGATGAGAGCTGTAATTGCTAATTGAGTTTACTTATATAAGGGATTAAGCATTCAAGGATTAAACTCTGAAGTGACAGTCTATCTATAAATAGACAAGGTCCTTACTATAACATATTCTGAGAATTAAACATACAACGTAAATATTTTCTTGAGAGTGAAAATTTAATTCTCCCATACTTTATAAAGAACACAGCCACTTTATTTTTTAAATAAAACTCACCAAAGCAGTTTTTAAAAAGGTTACAATAAAAATTAACAATAAAATCTTGGCATATTTATTATAAACACCATTCCTTGCATTGCATTCTCCACATCAACTTAATCCCTTGCAGCAGTTTCCTGTCTTCATTCATATTATCATTGGGATACCCTCTTAGCATCTACCCCATCACTATGAATTTAGAAAAAATGTCCAGAGCTGAGGGTACATCCAATGATGTACTATTCTTCAACTGAAATGGGGATAATAATCCAGAGGTTGTTTTATTTAAAAAGTATTTTAAGTTATTTTTTCTCTAAATCTTCAGTCAAATTCGTTAAGTATACTAGTATCCAACGGAATCTCTACCACCTATTGGCAGAGTACAGCTCTAATGTAAATGTTCATTCTTGCCCTTTGTGAGTAGAGGACTTGCCAGCTGTTTGACAGAGGTAGGTACATAGAATCATAGAATCCCTACAGTGTGGAAACAGGCCATTTGGCCTGTCGAGTCCACACCATCCTTCTGAAGAACTTCCCACCGTACCAGATCCTTACCCTATCCCTGTAACCCTGCATTTTTCCCATGGCTAATCCACCTAGCCTACACATCCCTGGACACTGTGGGCAACTTAGTATGGCCAATCCACCTAACCTGTACGTCTTTGGAGTATGGGAGGAAACCAGAGCACCCAGAGGAAACCCACGCAGACACAGGGAGAATGTGCAAACTCCACAGAGAGTCACCGAAGACTGGAATTGAACACAAGTCACTGGTGCTGTGAGGTACCAGTGCAATCATAATCACATGCAGTAACCCCAATTTAGACTTCATTACTTTCTCTTGAATGGGGAAAAAAGTCAATTTTTTTGATAATCACAAGTATGCACTTACAATTAGAAGATGTGAATATGCTATGACAGGATTGGATAAAAATCTTGCGTGCTAGATTGAGATATGAATGAATAAATATCCAACATTTGATTGAAAAATGTTAGACATTTATTCATCCATATCTCGATGCAATAATGTTCACATAATTTACATTCCAGGTTCATGCACATGATGATATTATCAAATTATATTCAAACTAGTACGTGGGATTGTTATCCAATCATGTCATAACATGTTCACATCTTCTATTACAAATACGTACTTGTGATTATCAAAAAAAATGTCCTTTATCCCCCCATTCAAGAGAAAGCAATAAAGTCTAAATTAGGTTTAAATTCCAAATGCACTAAGTGTAGTAAGTAAAACAGGGGAGTTACAGGCACAGATTGCCATGTAGAAATATGATGTAGACTGAGCCTGCGGTAGTATTAAGTGTTGAAAGTAGCAAACGTTCCCACATTGTGTTTAGAAAAATTTCCTGCAGACTGCGTCCTGGCCAATTCAAAGGGATACACTTTTGGACCTGGTTTTTGGCAATGAGGTAGGTCAAGTAGATCAAGTATCAGCTGGGGACAATTGAGGAGACAGTGACCATTGTAACATAAAGTTTACAATGATGATAGAAAAAGACAATGGGGAATCGCGAGTAAAAATAATTAAATGGGGGAGAGCCAACTTCAATCAGGAAAGAACAGAGCTGGGCCAGATAGACTAGAACAAAAAGTTCAATTTGTAACTGAACAATGAGTTAGTTTGAAAGACGAAATAGTTCATGTACAGTCAAGGCACATTCCCTCAAAATGGAAAGGGAGGATTAAAAATCCAGAAGTCTGCAGATGAATAAGGACATAGAAATTAAAATGAAGAAGTAGAAGTGTTAATGACAGGTGTCAGTTAGAAAATATAATTAAGAAACCAGAGGATTACAGTAGTTTAGAAAGAAGATGAAAAAACAAAATGGGGAAGCAAAGAGGGATTATGAAAAGTGACTAGCGATCAACAAAAAGGGGAATCCCAAAACCTTCTATAGGCACTTCAAAATGGTGGTATGGGGAGGAGTAAAGCTGATTAGAGACCAAAAAAACGAGAATTACACATGAAAGCAAGAGCTATAGCTGTAGAGTTAAATTTACATCTGTCTTTATCAAAATAGTAGATATTACCGTGGCTATGGTGACAAAGAAGGAAGTGCTTTCACTGAAAGGATTCAAAACTGATGAGGAAGACATTTAGTTAAGCTATCAATGCTTAAAATTGAAAAGGAACTGAGCCCAGATGTGAGGCATCCAAGCATGTGGAAGGAAACAAGAGTGGAAATGTAGGGGCACTGTCCATAGTCATCCACACTTCCCTAGACCCAGGAGAGATACCAGAGGATTGGGGAATTGCAGACATTACTTCCTCATTCAGAAAATGTTATAAGGCTAGGCCCAGCAATAACAAACAAGCATTTTCATTTCAGTGATGGGGAAGCTTCTGCAAATAACGATTTAGGATGGCATCAGTAGTCTCATGGAAAAGATGGGTTATTTTGGAAGAGTCAGCATGGATTTCTAATGTTTAACTAATTTGCTGGAGTTTTTGAAGAGGTAACAGAAAGGATCAATGAGGGTAAATCTGTAGAGTAGTTCACATGGATGTCCAAAAGACATTCAATAAAGTGCCACATAACACTGTGAGCAAAGTTGGGATGATAAGCAGAATAACTTCCTTGCACACTGTAACAATGAAATATCACATTCAGAGCACAGTTGTGTTTTAATACTTGTTATGTTTGATCCTGCTCACTAACAAGGATTGGACTATTGTTGACAGGTCACTCATGGGTCATTGAACAATAGTGGTTTCTTGTTGAAATAAAAATGGAGGGAGGCAGAAGTGAGAATGCTGAAGGCTGTACCAACAATAGATTTTTAAAATGTATTTATGAGACAGGAGCATCACGGTTAGGAAGGGAGTTCCAGGATTGTGATCCAGTGACATGGAAGGAATGGTGAATGGACTGATGGAAGGGGAAATTCACTATGAACGGTAGAGAGGGAAGGTTGTTTGCAAAAATCGAGAGGCACAGTTAGAGAAAGTTGCAGAAGCAGGATAGATAGTGTTTGGAGCTCAGCTCAGGGTTACACAGGAAATTAAGGTTACACACTATATGTAAGTAAGCAGCTCAGAAAGAAGATTGAATTGAGGTGTAAATGGAAAAGATTGACACAAAGAAATTGCATCAAAGAAATATGCATTTCAATCCAAGAAGACCATGGCAGCAGTTAACTTACCAGATGATCATGGCAACAAGGATGAGGAAATTGTAAAAATAGGTTTAAGTAAAACTAGCAAAAGCAAAGTAGGAAATTGTAAGATCCAGAAAAATTGAACTTTCTGGGAAAAGAAGCAAAACTACAGTTGAGCAAGTGACTTGAACATTTGCACAAGTACTTAAATGCTGCAAATATTTTTATTAACTATATCAGAGAAGGATAGTGTAACCTCAGCTTCTAGTTTGAGTGACACTACAGAGCAACAGCTGGAACACAGAAAGGTTTGTTTTCCTATAGTGACATCTTGTGGCTGGAATATGATTTTCTTAGAAATTTATATGAATAGGAGATGCAGATTTCAGTAGAAAAGAATAAAAGTAATTTGTTACATTATAACAGTATATTTCACTTTGAATTCTAGTTTGGATTTAGAAATTTTTGTATTTTTTTAAAGAAAACTCAGAAAGAAGGAAGAAAGATTTTAATTTCTTTATCGCACTTTTCAAAATCCACGTGATGTCTCAAATGTTTTACCGCCAATTAAGTAATTTTGTGAAGTGTAATCACTGTTTCAGTATTGGAAATGTGGCAAGCAATTTGTGCACAGCAAGCTTCCACAAAAAGGAATGTGTTAATCACTGGATAACCTAAAATAACTTTTTAAGGTGTTAGTTCGGGTTGTGAATGTGGCTGTTCATTAGCTCGCTGAGCCGGTTGTTCCATGCTGTGCAGATGTTTCGTCACTATTCTAGACAACACCACCAGTGTGACCTCTAATCGAAGCATTGGTGTTCTGCTCCTTTCCGAATTTATATGATCCGAATTTATATGGTGGGTCTTGTCACTTGCGGTTCTGTTTCTCAGCAGCAGTCTGTTTAAAGGGTCTATTTCTATGTGTTTGTTAATGGAGTCCTGTGTTGAGAACCAGGCCTCCAGAAATTCCGTTGCATGTCTGTTGTTCCCTTGTCCCAGTATAGTCACTTTGTCCCAGTCGAACTGATGGCCTTCATTGTCTGTGTGTATTGAGACAAGTGAATATTGGTTGTGTCTTTTTACTGCCAGCTGGTGTTCGTGTATGCTGGTTGTCAGTTTCCTCCCTGTTTG
This sequence comes from Rhincodon typus, assembly GCF_021869965.1. NCBI lineage: Eukaryota > Metazoa > Chordata > Chondrichthyes > Orectolobiformes > Rhincodontidae > Rhincodon > Rhincodon typus. The sequence continues at coordinate 31,347,398 of NC_063342.1, forward strand.
TCCAATGTAATGTTTATTGCACTCGCTGCATGGGATTTTGTATATCATGTTAGTCCTGTTTACTGTTGGTATGGGGTCTTTAGTCTTTGATAGCATTTGACACAGTGTCGATGTAGATTTATGTGCAATCATGATCCTATGTGGTCTAAGCTGTCTGCTTGTCATTTCCGATATATTTTTGATGTAGGGTGCAGTTACTAGTGTCTTCTGTTATACCGTGTCCTCTGACTATCGTATGTTTTGTAGGCATCGGCAAGCGAAACTACTTGGGTATCTGTTGTTGGTAAGTACTTTGTGGAGATCTTCCTCTTCCAATCTGTGGAGTTCTGGGGTTTTGCAGTGTGATATGGCTCATTTAAATAGTGTCTTAATGCAGCTCTATTTGTGAACGGTGGGGTGGTTGCTATTGAAGTTCAGGATTTGGTCCATGTGTGTGGCCTTCCTGTACACTCAGGTCTGGAATTCGCCATTAGTTAGTCTCTCTACCATTACATCTAAGAACGGGAGCTGTTCATTGTTTTCATCCTCTCTTGTGAATTTTATGTTTGCAAAGATGCTATTAACAAGTTGGTGGTTCCTTGTACTTTTGTGCGTTTGATGATTACGAATGTGCTATCCACATATCTTATCCACAGTTTCAGTTGGATTATAGGAAGGGCTGTGTGTTCCAGTCTCTGCATCACTGTTTCTGTGATGAGACCTGAGATGGGTGATCCCATCGGTGTGCCATTGATCTGTTTGTATATTTGGCCGTTGAACATGAAGTGAGTTGTGAGGCATAAATCTAGTAGTTTCAGTAAGCTGTCCGTGCTGATATTTTTGCTATTGTTCAGGGTCGGTGCTCCTGATCCTTCTCGTAGTGTTGCTGGTGCCTATCTGGCTAAAGGTATGTCAATGGACGTAGATAGTGCTGTAACATCGAAGGAGATCTTGAATTCATCCTTGTCAATTTCTGTGTCCCTGAGCTGTGTGAGAAATTCTTGGACCGAATGGATTGAGTTTGGGGATCTGCTAATTAGGTGTTTAAGTCTCTTTTGTAATTCCCTCGCCAGCTTGTGTGTCGGTATGCCTGATAAGAGGACTATTGGTCTGAGTGGGATTCTAGGTTTGCGTACCTTGGGGTGTCCATAGAAGTGGGGGTCGTTTGAGTCATCTGGGTTTCATTCTGATGTAGTCAGCATTAGTGATGTCTCCTGCGTATTTAAGTTTCTTGAGTGTCTGGGTTATTCTGTTCTCTAGCTGTGGCGTGAGGTCTGTCGTATGTGGCTGTATCTGCGAGTAGTGCCTGTGCTTTCTCGTTGTAGTCTGTTCTGTCCACAACAACTGTCATTCGTCCTTTGTCCACTGGTAGGATTGTAATGTTTTTATCCTCTTCAGTCCTTCTAGGGCCTTTCTCTCCACTGTGCTGATGGTGTCTGATTCATGTTTACGGTTAAGTGCTGGGACTACTGTTTGTCTGATGGCCTGTTGAGTTTCGTCAGTGAGCCCGTTGGTTTTCAGCGTTGACTTTGGTGCTGCAAAGGGTTGAGAATTGTGAGATCCCACTCAGATCCCCAGTGGATTCTTGGAATCAGAATGTTGCATTAAAGTTTAGTGTGGCTGTCACCTTGAGGACAACGTGAATAGGATCACCGCACACCTGTTCAGGTTGCATGTCTTGCTCCAGAAGATCTGTGATGGTGTTTCAAGACATCTTCAGTCTGTGGCAGCATTGTGCCTCACTCATCTGGAGGACATTGAGGATGATAGATCCCATACATCCATCAGGATGTTCCCGAGGGAAATGTCAGCTGTGACCTCTGAGTGGTGAGGTTGTATGGCAGCTGCTGGAGATTCGTGTTGGTCTTGGGGTTGCTGGTAGCTCTGTTCCCCCTCAATATCTCAGTGTCTTTGTAGCACCGGAGACACAGTGACCCCTCCTGTGGATGGATCCACTGGAAAAGTTCCAAAGTGTTCACTATCAGAAACAAAACAGATCCTTAGTAAAGTGAGCGCTCAGCATTCACATCATACACAAAGAACATGTTAGCATCAGACCTCCAATTGTTGTGATGGTTGGGTCACGGAATGACCGTTAGTGAGACTTTGACATAGGGAACATTATTCCAGATGTTGAAGACGCCACTCTTCAGTTGGGGGATGGACCGTCAGTCTGGGGGCGGGGCTGTCAGTGCAGGGTCTTGGTTTGTCAGGTGATCGGTCACACTCGGGTGTTGACTGATAGATGATGGCCGTGCGCTTGTTTGTTTTGCTGCTGTTTGTGTTGACGTCCTTTCGGGGCTCGATCTCGATTCCCCCTCACGATGAAGTGGCCCGAATGGCCCGGTACATCGTCCATGAGTCTGACTGGTGCTCGATGGCCACCATCTCCACCCAGGAATCGATCCAGGGGCTGCCTTTCTCCAATGTTTTCTCGGTGAGCGATGGGCCCTTGGAGAAGGGCACAGGTGAACCTTACCTGTACCTAACCCCGTTGGAAATCTCGGTGCACGACATCCAGGTGAGAATTGGAATTAGCTTTTATTGTCACATGCACTCACTCGCATGAGTGCAGTGAAATGTTTACAAGCAGACGCTACTTGATGAAGCCAGTAGGAGATTCATTATTTCTCATTGCACCTCTTTAACTGTGATACTAGTCCTGCTCACATTGAACATTTTGTACATTTGCAGACATGTTTTCTCTCTACCAGAGATAGTAGGAACTGCAGATGCTGGAGAATCTGAGATAACAAGGTATAGAGCTGGATGAACACAGCAGGCCAAGCAGCATCAGAGGAGCAGGAAAGCTGACGTTTCGGGAAGGAGTTAGGCCCGAAACGTCAGCCTTCCTGCTCCTCTGATGCTGCTTGCCCTGCTGTGTTCATACAGCTCTACACCTTGTTTTCCCTCTACCATGCGGCTTTTGAAAGTACATTTGAAAATGCCGCAGTGGCAAGGAAATAAATCGATAGGGTCACATAGTAAATGCAAAATAAAACTTATTTAATTAAGACTTGCATTTATATTGTGCTGTATTCACAAATACCAGACATCTCAAAATAATTTGTAGTCAATGAATTACTAACTTAATTAATTTCTTTGAAGAAGCAACAAAGAGAATTGATGAGGGCAGAGCAGCGGACATGATCCATATGGACTTAGGTAAGGTGTTTGACAAGGTTCCTCATGATAGATTGATTAGCAAGGTTAGACTACATGGAATACTGGGAGAACTATCCATTTGGATACAAAATTGGCTTGAAGTCAGAGGGTGGTGGTGGAAGGTTGCTTTTCAGACTGGAGGCCTGTGACCATCGCTGTGCCACAAGGATCAGTGTTTGGTCCACTGCTTTTCATCATTTATGTAAATGATTTGGATGTGAAAATAGGTATCATCGGTAAGTTTGCAGATGACACAAAATTGGAGGTGTAGTAGACAGTGAAGATGGTTACCTCAGAGTACGACGGGATCTTAATCAGATGGGCCAGAGGGCTGAAGAATGGCAGATGGAATTTAATTTAGGTAAATGTGAGGTGCTGCACTTTGGAAAGGCATGTCAGGGCAGGACTTAAAGACTTAATGGTAAGGTCCTGGGGAATGTTGCTGAACAAAGAGATCTTGGAGTGCAGATTCATTGTTCCTGGAGTGTGGAGTCATAGGTAGATAGAATAGTGAAGAAGGTGTTTGATATGCTTGCCTTTGTTGATCAGTGCATTGAGTATAGGAGTTGGGCGGTCATGTTGCAGCTGTACAGGACATTTGATTAGGCCACTTTTGGAATACTGCATTCAATTCTGGTCTTCCTGCTAGGAAGGATGTTATTACACTTGCAAGGGTTCAGAAAAGATTTACAAGCATGTTACCAAGTTTAGAGGGTTTGAGCTGTAGGGAGAGGCTGTATCGGCTGGAGCGTCAGAGGCTGAGGGGTGACCTTATAGAGGTTTGTAAAATCATGAGTGGCACAGATAAGGTGAATAGCCACAGTTTTTTCCCCAGGTTGAGGGAGTCCAAAATTAGAGAGCATAGGTTTAAGGTGAGAAGGGAAAGATTTAAAAGAGACCGAAGAGGCAATGTTTTCATGCAAAGGGTGGTGTGCGCATGGAATGAGCTGCCAAAGAAAGTGGTGGAGGCTGGTACAATTATGACATTTAAACAACATCTGGATGGGTATAGAAATAGGAAGGGTTTACAGGGATATGGGCCAAATGCTGGCAAATGTGACTAGATTTATTTAGGATATCTAGTCGGCATGGACAAGTTGGACTGAAGGGTCTGTTTCTGCGCTACACTCTACTTTTACAGTAAAAACTGAAGGTGCTAGCATCACCTGTGGATAGAGAAATTGAGTTAGCATTTTGAATCCAATATAATTTGTTCAGAAGTATGCCAGAAGTACTTTTGCAGTGTAGTCCTGTACTTTAGCAATCACATAGTTTGAGCACAGCAAGTCCGCACAAACAATAGTGTGATAACGAAAGGATCCTCGGGTACTCTTCTTCGAACTGGGGTCAAAGAATCTTTGACATCTTTCTGAGACAAGAAGATTGGGCCTCAATTTAACATCACATCTGAAAAACAGTAGCGCTGTCTGTACAGTATTCCCTTATACTGCACTGGAGAATCAATACTGATTTTATTCTGGGATCAAGTCTAAAGATGAGTGAACTCAATAACCTTGTGTTTCAAAGGCAAGAGTGCTAGTTAAAAAACCATAGCATTTTGATAATGAACACGGCAACTCTTTAATGTGTGAACATTTATAATCTTCATCATGTAAATGATGTTGTACCCATAGCTGCCAAAGTGTCAATGGTAGTAAATATGTCCCAGAAGGAAAAAATGACAAAACTGACAAAATGAAGTGTCTTGTATGCTTGAAAATGGAGTTCCTGTATATGTAATATGTTCATTTTTTAAAAAAAAACTTTCTTGTCCCTCTGGGATGCGATGTTTTCTAATATGTTCTAAAGTCTAGAAATGAAAGAGCTTAAGGACTGAGTTAAAAGTATGACAACATAAATAGATGAAAGGGGTGCAGGTTCACAGTTCATTCAAGGTGGACTCACAGATATGGTAGTGAAGAAGCTGTTTGGTATGCTTGCCTTTATTAGCCATTGCATTGAGTTTAGGAGCTGCGATGTCATATTGTGGCCGTACAGGACATTGGTTAGGCCACTTGTGGAATAGTGTGTTCAATTCTGGTCTCCCTGCTATAAGAAAGACGTTGTTAAACTTGAAAGGGTGTAGAAAAGATTTACAAGGGTGTTGGAGGGTTTGAGCAATAGGGAGAGGCTGAATATGAATAGGCTGGAGCTATTTTCCCTGGAGCATTGGAGGTTGAGGGGTGACCTTATAAACGTTTAGAAAATCATCAGGGGCATGGATAGGGTGAATTGCCAAAATCTTTTTCCCAGGTAGCAGAGTCCAAAACTAGAGGACATAGGTTTAAGATGAGAGGGAAAGATTTAAAAGGGACCTAAGGGGCAACTTTTTCACGCAGAAAGTGGTGTGTGTACAGAACCAGCTGCTAGAGGAGGTGGTGGAGGCTGGCACAATTGCAACATTTAAAAGGCCCATGGATGGTTACATGAATAGGAAGGGTTTAGAGGGATATGGGCCAAATACTGGCAAATGGGACTAAATTAATTTAGGATATCTGGTTGGACTGGATGAGTTGGACCAAAGGGTTGTTTTCATGCTGTACAACTCTATGACTACATAAAAGTGAGTAGAAAATCGAACATGAGAAATAAACCAGACACCCAGAATGTTGGAAAAGAGCTGAAAAATTTTAGAAGACTGGACAGCTAAAGGATTCAAAGTCCAAGGAAAAATCCTAGTGGAAGGTAGCACAATGAATTTTTAATGCAAAGTAAAATTTTATCTTTGAATAAATATTCAAAATTTTAAAAATGATTTTAAAAACATAGCTCACGTTATCATTACTTTAAAACATTGCACCATGTTGATAATAGCGTTGTTGCAAGTTTCAAGATTAACAGAATTCTGGAAGTTTGCTGAGTCAGTGTGAGTCATTTTCTGAGTATAGCTTCCCTCTGGCAACTAGCCAATTTTCGATAACCAAAACATTAATATGTACATTAGTACACACATTTGTAAGTGTAAATTTATATGTTTTAATTTGATTCTTTATTTGATATTATCTTAAGTCTCATTTGAAAATTATTAATATTTGCTATTCCTTCAAGAGTATTTCTGGAAAAGTGACAAATTAAAATTTATTGCTATTTGTGAACTGTTACTAATTTCTTCAGTACCACTTCAAATGCCCCTCTAATAAAGCTCTGATGATGATGCTTAAGGTTACATGTGATGGTCTGATATGTAACCCTGAAAAAGTTTAGCCTTTTCCATAACTTAACAAATGTTCTCCAATCTGCATTAGTCTTATAAAGTGGTACAATCAGTTAATTATGTTCAGTAACTTTCACTCCATCTAACTTGGTGTCTTGCTTGATCTAGTGCGAGGGGTGGAAGTGAAGGATAGCTGTGATATATTGCTTGAAATGGAAGAGGAATGGGCAGGAGCGAAGCTCAAAAGATTGATTACTAGATTAACATCAAGGCTGCATTCGACTGAGTATGGCATCAAGGAGCCCAAACAAAACGAGTCAGTGGGAATCAGCGGGAAATTCTCTGCTGTTTGGAGTGCTACCTAGCACAAAGGAAAATGGCTCTGTTTCTTAGAGGTCAATCATCTGTCACGTGACATCACTAAAGTAATTTCTTAGGGTACTGTCCTAGGCCCAAGCATTTTCAGCTACTCAGTCAATAATTTTCTTTTCATAGCGAGTCAGAAGTGGGGATGTTTGTGCTTGTTTTTTTTTTATATTCATTCATGGGACAAGGGTGTTGCTATCTGGGTCAGCATTTATTGCCCCCAGAAGGCAACGAAGAGTCAACCACATTGCTGTGGGTCTGGAGTCACACGTAGTCCAGACTAGGTAAAGATGGAAGTTTCCTTCCCTAAAGGATGTTAGTGAATCAAGCAAGTTTTTACAACAATCAGCAATGGATTTATGGTCATCATTAGACTGTTAACTCCAGATGTTTTACTGAATTCAAATTCCACTATCTGCCATGGTGGGATTCGAACACAGAACATTACATGAGTCACTAGATTAACAGTCCAGCAATAATATCACAAGACCATTGCCTCTCCCGAAATACTTTATAAAAATATTGATTGCACAATTCATGATTCCTCAGATACTGAAGCAATCCATGTCCAAATGCAGCAAGACTTGGATAGTATCCAGGCTTGAGCTGACAAGTGGCAAGTAACAATTGCACCACACAAGCACCAGGCAATGACCATCTCCAACAAGAGAAAATCTAACCACTGTCCCTTGACATGCATCCAACTTATCACCTGTGCTTCTGCCCTTGCCGCTCCCCATCACTCACAACAGCATAATCGGGTTCCACTGGTCCTCACTTTTTATCCCACCAGCATCCGCATTCAAAAGGATCATTCTCCACCATTTCAGACAACACCAGCAGAATGCCACCACCAAAACACATCTTCCCCTCACTGCCCCGGTGCATTTTGCAGAGATCATTCCTTCCAGGACACCCTAGTCCATTCCACAGCCACCAACACCACTCCACTCCCCACGCCACCTTCCCATATAACTGCGGAAGATGCAACACCTGCCCCTTCACCTCCTCCCTGCTCACCATCCAAAGGCCTACACAGCCTTTCCAGGTGAAGCAGCATTTCACCTGTACCTTCTCCAATCTTGTGTATTGTAATTGCTGTACCCAATGTGGCCTACTGTACATTTGGAGAAATCAAACACAGACTGGGTGATCCGGCCTGTGCGCAATCAGGATCCCGACATTCCTGTAGCCAGTCATTTTAACACAGCATCCTGCTCGCATACCCACATGTCTGTCCTTGGCATGCTGCAGTGTTCCAGTGAATCACAGTGCAAACTGGAGGAACAACATCCCATCTTCAAACTATGCACTTTACAGCCTCCTGGACTTAATATTGAGTTCACCACCTTTAAATTGTGAACTGTTGCTTTCTTTTCTTTAAGCTTGTTATCATCTCCCCCCCCCTCCACCTCCGCTCCCCCATCCCACATGTCTGTCCTTGCAAGTCTGGCAGGAAACACACCACTATTCTGCCATTCTCACATTCTGATCACTTAACCTGAACTATTAACATCTTCTCTCCACTAGCACCCTCCAACCACTACCCCACCGCTTCCCCCACCAACCAAACTATGCTCTCCTCCACACCACTTCAGCTCTGATGAAGAGTCATGTAGACTTGAAATACTACCCTGCTCTCTCTTTCTCCACGGATGCTGTCCGATCCACTGTGAGCTCCAGCATTTGTTGTTTTCAGTATAGATTCCAGCATCTGCAGTAATTTGTTCCTAGCTATATAAATACTGTGGCTACAAGAGCAGTTCAGAGGCTAGGAATCCTGCAGTGTGTAACTCATCTCTTGACTCTCCAAAGCCTGCCTACCCTCTTCAAGGCACTAATCAGGAACTTGATAGAATACTCCCTACTTGGCTGGATGTATGCAGCCCCAACAATGTTCAAGAAATTTGACACCATCCAAGACAAAGCAGCCCACTTGATTGACACGACATCAACCTTCACCTCCAAAGCACAGTAGTGACAGTTTGCACCATCTACAGAAGCACTGCAGAAATTCACCAAGGTTCCTTAGATCTTCTACGAATCAGTAGGGCAGCAGATGCATGGGAACACCACCTGCAAGTTTCTCTCCAAGCCAACATTCCCTCTAAACTGCACGTGTCCAGTCACTCCAAAGGTCTAAACACGCCGATCAACGTGGAAGCCACTGCTGAGCACAGTCCTTGGAGGTCCACACAGAAGAAACAAAAATTAGCAGGAATGCTGATCCTGACTGATAAATGTTTCACTGTTCTTTCAGTGTGGCTGGGTCAAAATTCTGGAGCGATCTCCCTTAACAGCATTGTAGTGGTGCTACACCCTATGGATTACGGTGGCTCCAGAAGACAGCTCACCACTACCTTCTCCAGGGCAACTAGGGACAGACAATAAACGATGAATCAGCCAGGAACACCCATATTCCCTGAATAAATTAAAAATAGTGATTGTGAAAGAGAGGAATCATAGAATCCAAAAAAGGGAAAGTATTTAACTTTAACTAACTTGGAAGGAATAATATGACATTTCAAAATATATTACATTTGGTGCATTAATGCATGCTAAAGCCCACACAATATTTTGACTTGTACTAAATGACAGATTCCAATCTACATAAATGAAAATATCAGACAGATGAATCTGCCATTAAAATTTATAAGCAATTAACTTAGAGTGATTTTGAATTGGTTCTGAAAACAAGTCCCTGTTACATGCAACTAAGTCAATCAGGCTAAACCTCATAGTAGGAATACGTTAAAACACTGAAATCAATATGGCTTAACTCCCTGATGCTAAAGGTAACAAAATAAGAGTCAGAGATACATGCATTAACTTGCATCTAATTTAGTACTACCATAACTGGTAAATACAACCATAACTGTTATGTATTTCTTCAATTTTCTGTTTTCATTATTGAGTTGCATCATTGTTGAAATAGTGACATGATTATGTATTGAAGATTCCAGGTAAGGAATTGGATCCTTTCTTATTCATAACAGATTGTGAATCTTCATAGGCACAATACTGCACATATCTTCAATGCTGAAATCCATTAGTAAACTCAGTTTTAAGCAACTTGATCAACGGACTAAATTGTGATTTATATTAGCAGGAGGAAAATGTTTAGATTCACATTTTATTGGAAAGAGTACTGAAATTATAAGCCAAATACTCAAATAGCATTTTCACCAAAATCCAGAACAATGTTTTTAACTTTGAAAAACATGGATGAATAAATGATAGCCAAAATAGATCTATTAAAGGCAAATATGTCTAACAAATTTGATGAAATTTATTGATTGTAAAATGGAAGGCTTGCTGAAGTTAGTGAAATTGATATAGTGTAAGTAGGTTTTCAAAAACCTTTGGATTAAAATGACACATAATAGACATTTTAACAAATTTAAAGCCAATTGGATTAATGGGTAGGATACAAAATTATCTTAAGAGACAGAAAGCAGAGATTAGAGTTGATCAGTTGTGTTCTAACCATGAGGGAAGTAGACAGTGGTCTCCTGTAGGGGTTGTATTAAGACCATTGGAACTTATCCTTGTATTATTGATTTGGGCATTGGTTAGACATCTTGTTTTTAAACTTTGCAGAAGACACAGCTTAGGAAATGGTGAAGGAGATAGTTGAATGATATGGGCAGACACTTGACAGATGAAATTTGAGAACTGAAGAGACGCATTTTCAGAGGAAGAATGAGGTGGGCCAATGTCCGCTAATTGCCATGGTTTTAAATTGGCTGCAAGAACAGAAACCCAGGGTTCACACATATAAATCTTTGATTGTGTCAGAACAAATTGATAAAAGCTGTTATGTATATGAGCATGATAGACCCTTAGAGTACAAAAATAAGAAACCTGTGCTATCAACTGGCTATTGGGTTCCTATCCTGGGCACCATACCTTAAGAGAGATGCCATAGAAACCACAAATGAGTCCTCAGAATTATACCAATGGTGAATTTTAGTTATGGTTAATGGTGGAACTTAATGGGAGAAAGATTTTTAAAAATTGAGCGATTTATGATAGTGAAGAAGAAACTGTGTTTCTACTGGCAGGATGGTTTGTAACAAAGTTTAGATTTAAGATAATTGTTATAAGATCAGAGGGCAGATGTGAGAAACGTTTTTGGCAAAGAATTATGATATGAGATGCACTGTCCAACAGGGTTTTTGGAACAGATTTAGTAGTCAATTTCAAAAGGGAATGTGAAAAGGAAAATTTTGTAAGGATATGGAGCAAGAGCAAAAGGCTAGAACTAGTTATTAACTCTTTCAAAGATTCAGACCAGAGGAACCGTAAGATTCTATAATCCTGTAATTTTATATTACTGTGAATAATTTGACATTTTGATTTCTTTTTATTATTACTGCCCCACCTTTTAATTTCATTGTAGGCTAATCCAGAAGTATCCCTGGCTATGTCGTTGGCAACAACGGACTACTGTAGGAAACAAAAGTTTGATCCCCAAAGCCCACTTTGTTGTCGTGTGATCCTCTCTGGACGAATTTTGGAGGTATGCTGCGATTTCGTTCTGTTCCTTCCCCTTTCTCCCATTGTTTAGAATAATCTCTTCAGCTGGCTGAGCACATTCTGCTCTAAGTTCTCTGTATTCTAATTGAATATTTGGGGACAACATTAACTCCAGCAACAATAGTCTAGAAAATCCAATGGCCAGGTAGTTGTTGGAACAACACAGATTGGAGTTAGGTAAAATCACCATGAAGAATCCCTGACACACCAAACTCCATGGGAATTGCCTATGAAGTTGAAGATTCCAGTGGGCAGTTTTTGTGCCTGAAACCCTTCAAAAGGATCCATTAAAGGCAGAGAATTAAGAGTTCCTCTTCAGTTTAGTTAATTGTTACCTAGGAAAAGTTAGAAGATTTAAAAACCTAGTATAACTATGAAGCTGAACCGCCAACTCAGCATATCACGCCCAAACTCTGCCTCCCCAATCCCTTACATTCCTTAGACTGCTGACAACCAGCTCCCTCCAACACCAAGCTCAGCCTGAACCCACCCTCACCAGACATGACATGCCCTCAACCTCCTGATGGAGTCAACAACTCCTGGCAGTTGTAACACATTATAACTCCCTTGGAGCTTGACTTACCCTAAGCATTCCATCACTTACATGGCACCCAACCTAAATGGTGCTATAACCCTTTATCCAACTGACACCCCTAACCCCACACTTATCTTTTCACAATAGCTGTCAAAGTAGCTGGCTGTGTCATTAGATATTTATTTATTAGAACGTGGCACACTGTTGCAAAAGGGGCTGTGGTTTGACTTCCACATCTATCTTGCACTATGAGGGAATTGTTTGTTTTCAAGTGCTTTCTGCATTTCTGAAGGGGTTGAGGTTGGAATTCCCAGTTAGAAATGCAGAGCTCAGTGCTAATACAAATAAAATAGGAGTGTATGGCAATCTAACTTATTTTCCACTCCTTGGAATATGCAGGCAAGTATTTTCTCCCTCAGTAGTGTGATTGAGAGGGAATTCAATGAATTGCCATTAAATTAACCCTGAATTGCACTTGGATGCAAATGTTTAGTCCTTTGTGCTTTTTTTCTGCAGAATTTGTTTTCATGAATAACTATTTTCAGTTTTCTTCAGATTGTGAAGAGGATGAATTTTCTATACATTAATTTCTTAGGTGAACAGCACAGAAATTGACTTTGCAAAAGAAGCTCTCTTCAGCCGTCATCCAGCAATGCCTGACTGGCCACATGATCATGGATGGTACTTTGCCAAGCTCAACGTTACCAACATTTGGGTCCTGGATTATTTTGGTGGAATTAAAACAGTAACACCACAGGAGTACTTCAAAATTAAAGCCTGAATATGAAAAGAATTTGACTGGTAAGAGCTTCCTAGCTTCTAACAGTTTATAGTGATTGGTCAGATCCTACTTTAGAGCATATTCCTTGTCCTTCTGCAAAGCTACCCAAACAGAGAAGCAAAGCCAGTAGTTATTTATTTTGCACATAATAAAAAAGGTCTCCTCAGGGTAGCAGATACATGCAAGTATCAGTACCTGCAAGTTCCCCTTGAAGCCACTCACCATCCTGACTTTGAAGTATATCACTGTTCCTTCAGTGTTGTTGGGTCACAATTCTGTAATTCCCTTCCCAATGGCAGGGAACTGGCAGACTTTGCGTTATAATTTCTCAAAACACTGCTGCAATTTGTAAGTTTTAAGATTTGTGAATCACAGTTTCCCAAAATAAGCAGTTGAGAACAATGACTTCGAGGGAATTTTTTTAAGAAACGATTATTTTTGTCATGCATAGGTTAAATAGATAGGAAAAGCATATGATCTGTGATGGACAGCAGATAACTGATCTCAAGGGAGTATGCACAGATGGTCTCTGTAGCTTGTGGCAGCAGTATTCTGATCTGTAGTGAAAGTATTAGCAAAATCTTTCTCCAGTCTTCCTTCACATTCCCTGTTCTGTCTTCCAAGTCAAGAAGGTAACTGTCTGATGAGAACTATCCCTGTTTATTAGTATCTCTTAATATTCCTAGGAGCTGGTTGTTTATCCTGCATGAATCAGTTGCTGAAATCCTTCTAACATTAAATACAGGACAGGTACACAAGCTGTGAATAATAGGTTACCTCCTTCTTGTTCACTAATTTAGCTCGAGGTCACATTGTAGATTACCATATGATGTGGGCCATTTGTTTTCCCTTATTGAATACTTGTAAAAGTAATACAGTACGCAAGGGACCAATACCTGGTGTCTAGTAGCTTCTACACAGCTCTTCGTGAAGCACAATGTTTGTAATCTTTCTGTTTTGCATTGGTTCCTGACTACTTGGAATTCTGTCTTAACATCACAGATTTCTGTTTTTACAGCATGAGGAGACAGTACAAATGCAACTAATTGTATAAGAATTCTATAAGATTCAGACAAGTACAACTTATGCAAATCCTTATTTCTTACAGACAAAAACAGTGCCTAAGGAGCAGTGTTTGAGCCTATTCAAAATTTGAATTTCAGTGGTGTTAACATATCGCATTGCCCCCATATCAGCCACCTTGTATATCTCCTTTTTTACATTTATTATTTATCCTAATGATTTTGACTAAGTAGAAGTTCCTTATGATGGAAACGTTAAAATGTCCAGCAAATGGCATTAGTTCTGGCAAATCTAAATCATGCAAGCACAATGCAAAATACTTTTACATTTGATTTAATTGAGATATGTTCAGCATCCATTGATTTTGGAGTTCAAAGTTATTATGAACAACCAACAGCAATTATACCTAATTTGCATTCTACTTCATCTCATTAATATGTTTCTCCCATTTATATGAAGGCAATGTAAATGTATTTATCCTTTAAATTTCATCATAACATCTGGTTGTTTATTCTAGGTGAAAGAAGATCATGAATGTTGATGATCAGAATATTGGATTTTTCCAGATTTCCCTCAATGTTGCAATGGAAAGGGAGCTTCTTTGAGCCAACTAAAGAAATGAGTGATTATAAGTGATACTTTATATTTTCTAAGAAAGTCCTGCTTTATTATCTTGCAATTTTGAAGATATTATACTTCTGCAGTTCTTCTAAATTGGGAGCTTAAGTAAGGAATGTTCAGGTTGTCATAGTTAACAAAATATTTTTTATTTGTCATAGAACTCACTAAGATTCTATAATATGTAATGGGCTGGAACAAAATTATTAATAATTAGATTTTTCTATAAACAATGTATAAAGTTGAGAACAAATTACAATTTACAATGTTTTGAATAAAGTATATTTTTCAAAAGATTAATTTGTAATCAAAAAAACTCGAAATAAATGTAAATCAGGGAGACGTATAATGATTCAAAATACAGTATTCTTTTTACATAGTGTTCATTTTGATATTGCATAAGAAAATGTTGTATTTGAAACACTTGCTGCAAATGATTATTTTTGATTAAAAAATTAAATATGTAGAAAAATATATTTTATTATATCCTTTTTGAAGTAACAAAGAAGATTGATAAGGGCAGAGCGGTAGATGTGATCTGTACGGATTTCAGTAAGGTGTTCGACAAGGTTCTTCATGGTAGACTGCTTAGCAAGGTCAGATCACATGGAAAACAGGGAGAACTAGCCATTTAGATACAGTACTGGCTCAAAGGTAGAAGCCAGGAGGTGGTGGTAGAGGGTTGCTTTTCAGACTGCAGGCCTGTGACCACAAGGATTGGTGCTGGGTCCACTGCTTTTTGTCATTTATATAAATAATTTGGATGTGAACGTAGGAGGTATGGTTGGTAAGTTTGCAGATGACACCAAAATTGGAGGTGTAGTGGACAGCAAAGAAGGTTACCTCAGAGCTCAATGGGATCTTGATCAAATGGACCAATGGGCTGAAAAGTGGCAGATGGAGTTCAATTTAGATAAATGGGAGGTGCTGCATTTTGGAAAGGCAAATCAGAGCAGGACATATACACTTAATGGTAAGGTCCTGGGGAGTGATACTGAACAAAGAGACCTTGGAGGGCAGGTTCATAGTTCCCTGAAAGTGGAGTCACAGGTAGATAGAATAGTGAAGAACGTGTTTGGTGTGCTTGCCTTTATTGATCAGTACATTGAGTATACGAGTTGGGAGGTTATGTTGAGGCTGTACAGGACATTAGTTAGGCCACTTTTGGAATACAGCGTACAATTCTGGTCTCCCTGCTGTGGGAAGGATGTTGTGAAACTTAGAAGGGTTCAGAAAAGATTTACAAGAATGTTGCCAGGGCTGGAGAATTTGAGCTATAGGGAGAGGTGGAATAGGCTGGGGCTATTTTCCCTGGAGCTTTGGAGGCTGAGGGGTAACCTTATAGACTTTTGAAAAATCATGAGGGGCATGGATAGGGTAAATAGACAAGGTGTTTTCCCTGGGGTGGGGGAGTCAAAAACTAGAGGGCACAGGTTTAAGGTGAGAGGGGAAAAATTTAAAAGGTACCCGAGGAGCAACGTTTTCATGCAGTGGGTGGTATATGCGTGGAATGAGCTGCATTTGGATGGGTATATGAATAGGAAGGGTTTCAAGGGATACAGGCCAAATGTTGGTAAACGGGACTAGACTTATCTAGGACATCTGGTCAGCATGGACGAGTTGGACTGAAGAGTCTATTTCCATGCTGTGTATCTCAATGACTCTTGAATCGTCAGCATGTAATTCAGGTTCCCATTTCATATTTGGGTCTTTCTCTAGCAGTCTCTTTTTAATTAAGTGGACACAGAAGTTGAAGTTTTCTTCTAAAATGGCAAGATCATATGAAATAGATGCAGGAGTAAGCCATTTGGCCCATCGAGACTGCTCATGAGACTGCACATGGCTGATCTGATTGTGGTCTTAACTCCACCTTTTAATTTGTTCCCAAAGTAGCAAGCATTCTTCCTTCATAGAAAAAAATGCATGTTTTCATGAAGCATGTGACTGATTAACACAAGCTGTGACTGGAAGATTTGTATCATTAGGAACTGATCTTTTACATTTTATGCCAATTCATGTACCCTAACAATGTGTTAAATTCAAATGGCACACCAAGGATTTGAAAATATAGATTGCTCCTGTTTACAAAAATGTTCTTAAAAATAATTTTATGTTCTTTGAATGTGACTCGTGCACTAAATATCACCCAGTTATAATTGAAATTGTAGAAACAAGGGCTCCGTATTACCTTGCAATACTTCTGTAATAGATTGCAGCTAGATACAATTAAACACATAAATCCCCTCTTGTCTGAAGAATCTAGAATTTGGGGACATAGTCTCAGAATAATGGCTTGACTTTTACATTAAGATGAAAAATCTTTCCATTGAGCAGGTTGTGATGCTCTGTTTATTGACTGTTATATTCAAAGAATGAGATCAGTTGATATTTTGATACTGAGAATTATTGGATCGGGCAGTAAAGTGAATTGACATCATGATGAACCCCCTTATTAAATGACAGAGAGGCTTGAGGGGTCATATAGTCCACTGCCACTATTATACTTTTTACATAACCAGATAGAGAGATCATGATTCTTCCAGTACATCTAATAACAAATGGTTAATTTTCCCAAGGAATGGTGGAGGGCGTGATGTACTCTTTGTGCTTCATCAGAGAATTCCTTGCTTCTATTTAGCTCTAAGTTTGCTCATTTTGAAAGGCATTCATGTAGGATTTTGTTTTCTTCTGCCTGCATTTAGAAAGATATATTTGGTAATACTGGAAACTTGTATAACATTGATTAGGAACGGTGATTTATGACTGTAAGAAAGACCTTGCACCACCATTCTATTCATTTGTTTTTGTAATGTTACTGGGGACTATTTTGTGTTTGTATGTATGTACCCATTGTTAAGAAATACAAATTTATTTATATGGCCAATATGGAGTCAGAGATTCAATGCAAACAGGTTAAGTTCAGAAGAGGTAAAGTTGAATTTGAGGCAGTAGCCAGACACAACATTTATATAATCTAGTTAGAAACATGGGAGCAAGTGTAAACCATTCGGCCCTTTGAGTTCCTCTGTCATTCATTATGATCATTACCGATCATCCAACTAAATAGCTTGATCCTGCTTATTCCCCATAACCTTGGATCTTTTTAGCACCAACTCCTTGAAATCATGCAATGTTTTGGCCTCCACTACTTTCTGTGGTAGCAAATTCCACAGACTCACCACTCTCTGGTGAAGAAATTTCTCCTCACCTCAGTCCTTAATAGTTTATCCCATCAACTTAGACTGTGACCCTTGGTTCTGGCCTCCTCTATCATCAGGAACATCCTTCTCACACCTGCCCCGTCAATTCCTGTTAGACTTTTAGAGGTTTCTATGAGATTCCTCTTCATTTTTTTGAACTCCAGCGAACGTGATCCTGACCGATTCAAACTCTCCTCACATTTAATCGTCAGTCCCTGCTATCTCAGGAATCAGTGTAAACCTTCACTACACTCCTTGTATAGAAAATACCTTGGAAAAAACTGCACACAATAGTACGGGTGTGATCTCACCAAAGCCCCTCCCTGTTCCTATACTGAAATTGCCTTGCTCTGAAGGCCAATATATCACTTGCCTCCTTTACTGCCTGCTGCACCTGTATGCTTAACTTCAGTGATTGGTATACAAGGATACCAGGGTCTTGTTGCAAATTAGCAACATAGAAACAGGAATAGCAAATTCAGCCCCTTGAGCCTGTTCAAACATTCAATCCGATTGTGGCTGATCTGTGTCGTAACTCCAAATGCCTGCCTTTGGCCCATGTCCCTTAATACCTTAACAATAATTTTATTAATCTCAGATTTAAAATTAACAACAGAGCTGATTGTGGAGGAGAGTTCTGAACATCAACCACCCTTGGTGTATAGAAGTGCTTCCTAACATCTCTCCTGAATGTTATTATCTTCTGTGCTTCCGGTCTAGCCAACTATTTTTCTGTCCATGTCAATACACCACTCCCAAGTCCATGCACTTTAATTTTACACACTATTCTCTCATGTGGGACTTTGTCAAAAGCCTTCTGAAGGTCTAAATAGATGAAATCCACTGGCTCTCCTTCATCAACTCTACTTGTTACATCCTTGAAGAATTCCAGTAGATTTGTCAACCGTAATTTCCCTTTCATTAATCCATGCTGACTCTGTCCAATACTGCCACTGTTTTCCAAATGCTCATCGAGGACTTTATAGCACTTTCCCCATTACCAGTGTCAGGCTGACTGGTCTATAATTCCCAGTTTTATCTCTGTCTCCTTTTTAAATAGGGTAGTTACATTAGCTACCCCCCAATCTGTAGGAGCTTTTCCAGAGTCTACAGAATCTTGGAAGATGACCACCAATGTATTCACTATTTCTAGGGCCACTTCCTTAAGTATTCTGGGATGTAGATTATCAGGGCTTGAGAACTTGCCCCCGCTGTGCCGGAGCTCTTCAACAAGAGGTAAGATAAAGAGAAAAAGAAAACAGAAAAAAAAAGAGGAAATGAAACAAATAGAAACGTGGATGAAGCAGATGAGCTCCAGGCTAAGCTACTCCACTGCCATTTTACTGGAAGTAACCTTACCTTATCAGATCATCCCAAGTTGCTTACATCCCTCTGCATCAGATTCCCAAAGATCAGGAGTGGAGTGAAGTGCATCCAAATATAACAAAAATATTTTCAAATAACTAAAAAGGGGGTGCAATTGCCTAAAACCTATTGTATATATGCTGCCTGGACTGCAGTGTCACAAAATAAACAGTTGGGCTGGGAGTCCACAAGCCACTGCAGTCTGTAGTTAATGGGACTGGTTTTGTTTTCTTTTTTCTACCCAGAGTGCTATTATGCACAACTGAGCTTGATATTTTTTAATTAACCTATTGTTCCTAATCATCTGTTTAGAGATATTACACACCTGCGGAGCAGGTGGAATTTGAACCCGAGACTCCAGGTCCGGGGTAGGAACACTACCACCACACCAACAGAAGGTCCAGATGTTTTCTAGTTAGCTTGTTCAGAGATGTTACTATGTAGTTCTAGAGAAAGTGGGATTTGAACCCAGGCACCATAGTGCTGAGGCAGGGACACTACCACTGCACCACACAAAAGCTCAGGTGATAAGTTTCAGCTGGGCAAACCATTTCCTGTTACCAAGGGAACTCATTCTCAATGATCTCCATGGGGAGATTAATTAGTGACTCCTCGTAGGAATTATAGGGATTATCACATCCCTCCCTCCCTCCCTAGTTCACAGGGGACCAGCTGTTTTTAGTTTTTAGTTCAGGTCTCTAGGTTTACATAGATCTTGGCCATGGCACTTTTTAATCTTCCCGAGGTCATCTTGGAACACTTTGGGATACTTCCCAATTACTTCATATAGATCACCAGTAGCCATGTTAAAGATCTGTTGCCAATCCAGGCAGATTTTCTATAGCCAGTCCTTTCCCAAAAAACATTGGGACTTGGCCCTTGCACTATCTGTAAACAGAGACTGACTATGTTGCCCACACATAACTGGGGTTGTAATGGTCACAGTAATATGTAAAGGTGTATTGCTGACTTAACGGCAAGATGCCCCATCAAGATACAGCAATACACTGTCTACTCCATGTCTAGGAGGTGACCAGTTACCTGGAGTTTTATAGTAATTGGGGCCAATTTAGGGGCAGTGATGCAAATCTGCAGAATCAATTCCTCATCCTCAGACTGATTTATTTGCAAAGCTCTGTCTTGAGGTGGCTTCATTCTTTGAGCTGGGAGGTACGTTTGGCCTATTTCAGTAGCCCTATCTGGGATGAACTCTGTGACCACAAGTGCAATATGGATGCTCTTGCTCCTCAGTGTATTGTGGAGACACTTGCCATTGAGTTCTGGAACCTCTCAGCCTTTGACTCCATTCACCCTGCCTGAGCAACAAACAAAAGCCGTGAGTATTATCTGCTGGGGACTTGGCTCTGCGTTACAGGAATCATCCAAGGCTGAGGACGGCACTATAACCCCCTGAAAATGCCAAGTTCCTTTTCCTGTGTTTCTGTAGGAAAGGGTCAGTTCTATGGCTTTCTGGAGGTCCAGATATGATTTGGGTCAGTAGCTTCCTTCAGGTCGCAAAACTAAGCAATCCCTTAATATTTCCCAAAGTGCTCACCTGTATTCAGTGTTCTACCAATTTCCAGAATTCAGTAACTGGTTCCCCAGGAAGTCTGTCTGTTAAATGTCTAAAGCTTCAATATCGCACATAATTTTGGCACATAATGGTGGGGGAACACTATCTATCAGAACATCAAAAGATTTTGACTCCAGCATTCAGAGACAGGTTAAACGTTTTATGAAGCTGAAAGTCAGAGCCGCCCAATCAGTCTGAGGAAAAAAAATTCTGATTCTCCAGTCCCATTTACCTGAAAAAAAATCTTTTTTTCTGTATACTAGGACCCATTCCTCCACACTTGCATCAGTAGGTTCCATTGTTTTATATAGGGTTTTTTTTTTATATATTTCCTTGTCAAAGTCTTACTGGGTTTGTTGAAAGGCAAGGTTATCCAAAACTCAGGAACCCCGATTGGAAAGAGGCATCAAAATATAGCCCCTACTCATGGTCTACAAAGGCTAGGCCGAGCCTAGGGACAAACAGTTCCACAGACTACAGGTCAGCTTATATAGATCCTGAAGTGCTCTTACACACAATGAAACAGCTTTCCCAACACTAAAATACCATGTCATTTTTTTTCCCCCCATTTACCAACCACCATCTGAGTCATCTGTGCTGCCAATTAGATACTTACATGCAAAGCCCATTATAAACAATGTAAACCATCAAAAGTGAGAGGGGTTAGGGAAAATAGGAAGGAGAAATAAAGCACTGCATTCCCTACAGTGCCCACCTCTCTCTAAAGGTATTGATAATGTCGGTGAACGCTGCATGCTTCCTCTCCAAAGACACCCAGGCATGAATGTAACTGTGGAATGGATCTCCATTTTTTTTTTTAAATTCTGGAAGTGTTTTCAACCACCAAGTCACTATTACCTTTTCTCCCCCCCCAATTACAGACCACTACCAGAAAATCAGTGGTGCAGCCAATTTGATATTTACAAGCAAAGGCCAAACAGGGAATACAAACCATCAAATTGAGGGAGTGGTTGAATGGGTCTACTTCATTTTTTTTTTAAAAAAAAAACTTGTATAACCAGAAGTGCTCTTACACAAAACTGCACAGCTTTCCCCCGACTACATCACCATGACTATTTTTTTGTTTTAAACTTATAACTGCCACCAGTAAAACACTCATAGTCAATTTGAAATTTACATGCAAAGCATCAAAAGTACGGGTAAGGGACAGAGAGACGGAAGAGGCTAAATCAACTGGAGTTGGTGGGATAAAATAAAGCATTATATCCCCTGCAGTTCCCACCTCTGTCTAAAGGCATTGATGGACACTACATGCTCCATCGTCTGATACCAGAGCACAAACATAACTACAGACAAGGAATGGTCTGTTTAATATAAGGTTCTGGTGATGAGCTCCAGCTAAATGGGCCAATGCCTGTTGCCAAGGGTACTCATTCTCAACAAGCTCCCCAAGGACATTAATTCATGATTCTCCACAGGCCTTATTACAGACCAAGATGAGAAAAAAAATTTCTTCATACAGAAGGTAGTGAACTTGTGGAATTCTACCACTGAAGGCTGTAGAGGCCAAGTCATTAAATATATTCAAGAAAGAGAACAATACATTATTAGATTTTAAGAGCTATGGGAATATGGGATTGACACAGAGGATCAGTCATAATCATACTAAATGAAGTAGACTCAAAAGAGCAAATGGCTTGTTCCTGACCCTAGTTTCTGTTTCTACATAAGGCCAGGGAGCTTGTTATAGTTGTCAGCTATCACATCAAGAGGGATAGCCACTTAGAAGATCCTGGCACAGTAAGTCAAGAGCAGCTTCTAATAACAGTCTAAAGCCTGCAGAAGGCAGTCAGGATCCTCTCCCATGAAGTGAGAATGCCAGCTGAAGTCTTTCTGCCCTGCTTTGGGCTGTTTTCCTCGTGGAATGGAAGAGACAGGTATTACGTGAGTGGCACAGATATCACACAGATTTTGGTGCTGGTTGGGAGGTGTCCCAAGTCAGTGAGTAGGCAGCACAGAGGGCATGCAGGGATAGTAGCGTCCAGGGGGTTGGTGTGGGTGAAGGTGGGGGTGGGTAAGGATGATGCTGCAGGCAATGGGGAGAGTGGTAAAGCATGCACCTTAGTGGCAGGTCTCAACAGCTTTCCTGGTTAGGATTGGAAGAGTGGCAGGGTGTGGAAAAGGAACGGCTAAGATCCCTCCCTTCAAATTAAACCTTGTGCCATCAGCCACCTTCCCATTTAAACAAGTGAAAAGGGCTATTCCCCCCAATTCAATTGAAACATTAGATACTTACAGTTGTAAAGACTAATTTTTTTTTTTCCTTTGCATTTTTGATTGTGGACTGAAATGGAAAGGAAACCAAGGAATTTTCAAAAAGCACTTTTTAAAAGCAGGCTACCCGTGCTCACAGTATGTGCTGCATATACTGTTGCTTATTCAAGCAGGTAGGAGGGGGTAGCTGTTATTGCATACAATCTGGAGCTAGGGAATATGTACAAAGGAAGATTTAGTCAGCAACAAGTAGCTGATTGACATCTTGTCCCACTCCATAGATCAATGGCAAAGGCCTTCCAATGACTGACAACTCAGTGATTAGCTTCCAGGTCACTGAACAGATTGTCGGTAGAAATGACACTGACAGAAGCCTTTGCAGATCCAGAAAAGGAGGTCACGTCCGTCTTTCTTTCTACAGTAAAAAGAAGAACCTAAAGCCTAAAGAAAACCAAATCTTCCTCAAAGTTCTTGGTTTTAACCAATCAGTCAGAGATTTCATAAATTATGAACTATTACTTCTGTGCTTCCTGCAACGAAGAAGTGAAAGTACCTGGGGAAGAGACCAAACACTGTCAAAGATGTGGACTTCAGGATTCTATGATACTGCCCTTTTTTTTAAAAAAAGTGTGGAAACAGGCCATTCGGCCCAACAAATCCACACCGATCCTCCAAACATCATCCCACCCGGACCCATTCCCCTACCCTCTACCTGTAACACTGCATTTCCCATGGCTAATACATATAACTACACGTCCCTGAACACAATAGCTATGCCAAATTTGCCCAATCTACCCCAGTGTGCACATCTTTGGACAATGGGAAGAAACCAGACCACCTGAAGGAAACCCAAGCAGACACAGGGAGAATGTATGTGTGGAGATGGCACAGTCATCCAACGGTGAAATTGAACCCAGGTCTCTGATGCTGTGAGGCAGCAGTGCTAATCACTGAGCCACCATGCCATATAAGAGGACAAAGGGAGCAAAGAGACTTTAGTAAGCAAATCTGAAGCATGGGTAAAATACAAAATGTACTTGATCCAGGAAGACTGAATAAATGAGTATAGGAAAGATGAAAAACTGCATTTTTCTGTCGCTGGCACATTATCCAAAGGCTAGTTATGAAGACAAAAACAAAACTCCCCTGCCAACATACAGCTTGCAAAAATATGTTCTTATTCAATGTACTGGTTAGAAAATAATGGTCCAAATCTCTTGACCAGGGTTGGAAACCCAATATCTGACCCTATTCAGATAAAAGCAATACACACTTATCTTCCTTAATCATCTAAATTTCTAAATGAACTTTTTGAAGAGTTGTTAGAATCAACTCAGGGGAGCAAACTTCAGACTGAACAGGGAAGCACAGAAAAGCCAAAAACCCCTTTGGACAGCACTACTCACCATAACACACCAGCTGAACTGTTTAAATGTCCAAAAGTCTATTTGAAAAGGTACTAAGAGAAGGATAATGTGGGAAAGAGGTTAGGATAGATAAAGTAAATGGAAAGGGTGGCAAGTAAATGTGAATACAGTTGAATTGGGCTCAGGAAAGAAATTAGATCTGAGCTAGTTGGGTCAGGTCAGGTCTGGACACGCAGATGTCAGGTTGGGATGGGGGTTAGATGGGAGATATTTAGTCTAAGTGATTGAAGATCAGTTGTATGATCACTCTGGAGTTAGGCTAGCAATTTTCTGTATACCATTTCCTGGTTAAGTGTCCAGGAAATCAAGTCAGAATGGTCCAACAGCAGAGCTCAACAGCATGCTCAGAGTCAGAGACTTTTCAAAGGGCTTCAAGAAGGGAAATTGTCCATCAGAAGTTCTAATTTCCCAGTGAATTCCCATGGAGTCAGTGTGCTCAGACTTCAGAGGGGTCCCTTAGCACATCTTCCAGAATACATCCAGTTTCTGACCACAGCCCAGAATATCCAGGCTGTTAAGTGATAGTCAGGTCCCCTGTTAACACAAGTTGGAATTTTTCATTCACTTCACAGAAGCTTAACTGCAACCAATACTTTTTAGGAAGTAATACAAGTGCAACAGAAGGAGAAAAATATTTATTCTAATGTACAATTCAATTGTATTAAAATGAGACAAAATAATATGCAGAATGTGAGACTTTAAAAGACTCCAATACATACTCAAAATTAGGAAACAGTTCCAACTTGTTAGACCGCCAAAATATTCTGGTAACATAATCATTTGTAATTCTTTTGACAGGTTTTTTTGCTGCTTTCTATAATACACATCTTTGTAAAACTGATGAGTTTTTTTTTAAAAACTAGATTTACAATCTAAAGTACATGTAACTGAAATGTCCATAGCTAAACTCAGTCAGTATAATACACTGGGGCCCTATTACAACACAGTCTGGTTTAGGCAAAACTATCACAGTGGCTTCTTGCATCCCAAAGTCTTCTTTTAAATTTCTTTTTACCCAACAAGCAATTGAATAGAATGAAAAACTGTGCCAAACTTTTTTCATTTCCAGTCACATTTAGAACCAGCTAATACAATGGCAGCCTAGTGACAAATTCAACAGCTCAGCCAGGGAACTGTTACCATTGTTACTGAACTCAGGTTTTTCTCTGCATAAATAGTGATCATATTTAGGACGCAGCCATGTGTACTTGTGCAGTTATGCAGACAATTAGTCAGTGTAACAGATCCAAATGTTCAAGACGTTCAGTAAGCTGATGATGATTATGCCAAGACCAAACCTCCGTCTCCATCACATACAGTAATCCACCACATAGGGGAATGACTGAGCTGGTTGGAAACATATGAGAAATCATTTGCTGCAATTTCAGAATATCCTACATCAGTAAAGGAAGAGGCAAGGAGTAAACATACCCAGTTGAAAATGATAGATTTCTTCAATATATGTCCATTAGTGTAATAAATGGATTCCGATTTTGTTGATTGTACCCTCTTAGACACAATTTTTGTGTCAGCTGTAAGAGTTAGAACTCACCATCTGCAAATTTGAATCATTTGATCATATGTGTATTCACATTTTTGTTACCAGAAGAAATAGTATTTGGTATTTTATGGAATGGATTTAATTTTGTTAGTGAAGGCTTTTTCTTGTTTATATCAGATCAGATGATACACTGGTTTAGGAAGCTGTTTTCTTCAATTTATCTGCAGTTCTTCATTATTCTGTCTATTGCTTTGGTGCTTTTAATGTCCTTACACAGTCTCGTGATATAGTCTCCATGGATCACAATGTAGTGGGCTCCTAGTGTATTTCCTCAACTATAGAAAACATTTATCCTTCATGTTTGAGCTAGATACAGCTGGAGGAAACCTGGAATTTCACACCAAGTGTTTTGTTTTAAAAATCATTGACACGATTTTAAACTAGCACTTGATCATGAATCTTCATCTCCATAATTTGTGTATTCTAAAATCATAAATGACAAGTTTTTTTTGTCCCATGTAATTAGTTTCTGTTGCAAAATCATGTCTCAACCATGTCTTAAAGCCACATAAAATTGGAACTTTAGTTCAAATGTACATGATGAAAAGTTATGCATAAAAAGGAATGTTGCCACTTATGTTACAACCCACCCTGCAGATATCTTGTAGAATATGATGAGTGGAGATTTCTTCAGATCACTACACTTCTACCGCTACGCGAACTCCCCCGATCCTGTCAATAAAAGAACATTAGATTTCAGTTTGTGAGCAATACTAACACTTACAGCTATTATTTCATGCAACCTCAACATTTTCACAAAATTAACAGACATAGTATAAAACAGAACTTCAAATTTCCATACTGGCAATAAAGAATCATCTTGCATCTCCAAAAAAATAATATAACAACTCCCACGGACATGTTTTTCATTATTTTCTGTAACCATACTTCTAGTATTGCAAGTCTGGAATTTGATAATGCTGATATTTTGTTTTAATGTTTAATTGATTGCATTAATTAAATGATATATTAACAGAAGAACCTCAACATAAGTGCAAAGTCATTTTTCCTATAGGGTATGATTCTCTACATAACCCAGTCAAGATCAGGAACTTTTTTAGGTATGACTGTACCCAAGAAACATAACATCACTTTCAAAATGTACAATACACTAGAATATGACTCAAAAAAGCACAGTAACAGAAATTACTATATTGTAAGACAAACAATATCATATTGCTAAAAAGGATAACTCACTGACTGTCGTCCATGATTGGATCTTCGTGCACTGCTTTCCTCTGAACCACCATCTACAGAATGGTAGCTTGGGGGCTTCTCGTGATACTTAAATGGCTTCTTCAAGGCATCCAACCATTCTGCCATTCGATCATCCGACCGCACCCGGTTATATCGAGAGCGGTTATCATAATCATCCAGGGAACTCCATGATCCTTGTCGTCTTCCACGAGGTGGAGGAGAATAGCTTTGGTCTCTGCGCCCATTTCTTCTTTCAGGTGAATAATCTCTATTACTTCGGCGATGTGGTCGTCTGTTCTCCTCGTAACCTCTTCTGCCATGCCTCTGGTTTGAGCTGCTGTGTCTCGACCGGTCCTCATAATCAGAATCATCACTATAATATTCGAAATTCTGTCTTCTTGGGAGCAACTGACCTCTCTGCCGGCCATCTTCAAAGTCATCTCTCCTATTCCCTTGAGATCGATTAGTTCTTCGGTCGTGAGAGCTCCTACTGGACCTTGATCCTTCCTGGGACCTTTGACTTCTGGGGAGCCCCATATCCAAAATATCCTCATGACTTCTAGCCCTTCTTTGATTATTTCTCCGAGAGGAGTTGCTAGTTCTTTGTGATGAAGGAAGACTAGTGTCATGGACTGTCTCCATTATTGGAGGTAGGTGGATAACACGACGATCTATTTCTCTAACTCCAATTTCATTTAGTGATGAAAGCACACTGGGAGGCCCACTTCCACTTGTACGAATTCCATTTTGCAGAGGCTGTACAGGGTTCAAGTTTTTCACCTCGTTCTCGATGTAGTCTAGCATTTTAACAGAAGAGTTTGGGTGACCACTGTAAGGGACAACAGTCAATGGTATACTGTTCTTTGTGGAAAAATCTACACAATGGAAACAGAAAAATAAAATTAAACTTTGTGTACAAGTTTTTGAAGTACCTTCAAATGTGTTTAAATAAAGTAATGGAAGATATTGATAGCAAGGCAATTAGCAGAGTTACAAATGAAAGTAAATCCAGAAAGGTGGCTGAACATAAAAAGGTGAGAAAGAATTCCGTAAGAAATAATTTAAAATACAGTGTAGCAAAATACACAGTATCCAGGGGAGCTAGAGACAAATCATGCTTTAGGATTGAGATATGATACTAAGAAAATCTGGACTGGAAATTAAACATTGTAGAATGCAAGAGATAACACACAGCGTGCAGCTGGAGGAACACAGTAGGCCAGACAGCAGAGGAGCAGGGAAAGTTGACGTTTTGGGTGGGGGCCCTTCTTCAGAAACAGATTCTGAAGAAGAATCCCGACCCGAGATGTCAACTTTCCTGCTCCTCTGATGTTGCCTGGCCTGCAGTGTTCCTCCAGCTGCACGCTGTTTTTTCTGACTCCAGCATCGGCAGTTCTTACTATCTCATTGTATAATGCAACATGTTTCAGCAAACACAGGAAAGGAAAAAAGAGGAAGGTGGCGAAACTTGCACCATAATAGAATGGTTGTAGATAAAGAGTTACAGTTATCCATGTGAAAACCAGAATCATACGTAGACAGTGTAATGAGTCCCTTTTTTAAAAAAAAAAACAGAGTGTAATGTACAGACTATGTAGTAACTGAAAGGAGGTGGGGTAAGAAATATGCAAAGAAATTAGGAAATTAAGTTAATTGAAATGATAATATAATGGAGATTTTAACCACCCTGAAATTTGATGGAAGAGCTAGGTGCAGGGGATAAGGGAATGGAGTTCTACAATCTGTACATATTCCTTTCTAATTCAATAGAATAAAAAGCCCAACAAGGAAGATTTACTATTGGATCTAGAATTGGATTTCTGACGGTCAATGGCCAGAAAGTTACCATTAGTCAGAAAATGAACTGGACTAGCCAAATAAATACTGTAGCTGTAGGAACAGGTCAGAGGCTTTGAATTTTTAAAAATTCCTTCATGGGATGAGTGCATCGCTGGCTAAGCCAGCATCTATCACCTATCCCTAATTGCCTAGACGGCAGTTCAGAGTCAACCACATTGCTGTGGGTCTGGAGTCATCTGTAGGTCAGACCAGGTAAGGATGCTAATTTCTTTCCCTAAAGGGCGTTAGTGAACCAGATGGTCTTTTCTGACAATTGACAATAGATTCATGGTGTTCAAAGTTGGGTTGAGTATTTGTAGATTGGAAGGCAGGATGTTTGAATTTGATGTTGGTACAATATTGGTGTTTGTAAAGTGCTAGGTGGGTGAGGTGGGGGGGGGGAAAGCATTGCGTTGTCCCTTTAAAAGATTGTGCTTTTTCTGTGCTCAGAGAGGTGGGTGAGCAGCTTGAAAGTTTGCAAGTACAGAGAGCACCCGAATTGAAACATTTGTATCGAAAGGCTGTACTGTTAGCAGGCCAAGCAGCATTTTTACCAAGACAACAGGTTTTTGAATTTAGCCAATCAATCAATTTCAACCAGGCACTTAGATACCAAAAACCTATCAAATTTGAATCTGATGGTTTTGACAACTTAGGACCAATCCAATTGTAAGAAATTGATATGCCATCAGGGGTAAAAAAAGGAAGGGAGCAGTTGGAAAATCGGCAGAACTAACTGCCATCTGCGAGAGTTAACAGCTTTCAGCTCTCAAGAGAGAGTCACTGGCTCTCACAATCTCTTCCAGGTCTTAGAGAAAGCACCTCCTAAATATCAAAAGGTACAACGGCACAACTAGTTAATATTCCTGACAGAATTGTCAGAGAAGGCGTTCCTGATAGAACATTCAATGGAGAAGAGACGGAACATATTGGAAGATACGTAACCTGGCTATATTCCAGACTAAATTCTACTTGTTAAAAAAAAAAAATTTATATTATGTAAGTGGGACTTGTATTTATTGGAACAGCACACTATTAGAATCTTGTTTTATTTGAGAATAGTTAGTAGTTAGAAGGGATTATTCTGTTTGTTAATAGTTTAGTTAATTTGTTCATTGTTAAAGTTAGATAAATAAATTGTTACTTGTTGACTGTAAAGTGAGTGTCAGTGGTTTAATTTTATTTAACCACCAGAATTTTCTGAAAGGTAGGTCAACACCACTTTTCACACACTCCTTTTACAGATACTAGGGGGAGGTGCTCCTCTTTGGGCGCTTCACAAAGTTCACAAAGCGGTGGGTGGGGGTGGGGTCAACCTCCACTTTATAACAATGATCACCATTCGACTCTTAATTCCACAAATTTATTGAATTCAAAGTGCACCATTTTCCATGGTGGGATTCAAACCCAGGTCCCCAGAACATGACCTGGGTCTCTGGATTAACAGTGCAGAGATAATACCACTAGGTGATTGCCTCCCTTTGGGAACTACAACTCATTTTGACACTCCGAAGCCTTTCCAGTATCTACAAGACTCAGGTCAGTTCTGTGAAAGAACACACTCCACTTTCCTGGAAGAGTACAGCTTCAACAATATTCAAGATTAACACCATCCATTACAAAGCAAAGCAGTCTGTTTGCGCTACATCCACAAAAATTCATTCCTTCTACCACAGACACCCTCAGTTACAGCAGTGTGTACCATCCACAAGACGCATTGGAACAACTCATCAAGGTTCCTTCAACAGCATCTTCCAAACTGGTGATACTATAAGGATTGAGAAGGGCAGTAGACACAGTGAGCTCAGTGACAGCAGCACTGAAACCTCAAATGGAACCCTGCCAGAATTCAAAAAGGCTGGCAAAAGTGGCATCAGTTTAAAGCAGTGAGCTGTTTAATAGGTAATGGTTAAGTTGTATGTGACCACTTTAAAGTTGCATTGAGGACAGGTAAGAACTTTCTTTTTGTTAATAGAAACTTAATAAATTTTCTACTTGGCTTAAATGCAGCTTTTTTTTAAAAAAAAATACACCTTAAAAGGTATGGCAGCAGAGCTCAGTTGCTTGTGTTGCACAGCCTGCAGTACATTGAAAATACTAGAGGCCCTGGCAGTCCAGATGACCAATTCTGCAGGAAGTGCAGCCTGTTTGATCAGCCTGAGTGCCAGGCCTTGGAGCTTGAGCATCAGCTGGAGGCACTGCATTGCATCCATGAGGCTGAGAGTTATATGGATAATACATTTTTAGACATGGTCCTCTGCAGTTGAAGGGTAGTGTGGTCAGGTAAGGAATAGGTGACCATCAGTAAGAAAGGAAGCAGGCAGGGCCCAGAGTGCATCTCACTCAAGAACAGTTTATTTTATGCATGGAATTGACAAGGTAGATGCAGAGAGGATGTTAACAGAGAACTTGGGGCACAATATATAGACAAGGGATTTCCCTTTTAAGATGGGGTGACGAGGAATTTCTATTCTAAGAGGCTTATTGGCCTTTGAAATTATTTTCCACAGATAACAGTGGAGGCTGGATACTGAATATATTTGAGGCTGAGTTAGACTACTGTTTGATTGACAAGAGAGTCAAGGGAAAGGGGGAGGGGACAGGCAAAGTGAAGTTAAGGCCACAAATCAGATCAGCCATGATTGTATTGAATGGAGGATCAGGCTTGATGGACCAAATGGTCTTGTCCTGCTCCTGCTTCTAAAATCTGAATTGAGTAGTTTATATGCATTTAAAAGAGAAACAAGGCAAATATACAGTGGAGAAGGGAAGAGATGATTCCAGTGGTAGATTTAAATGAGAAAAAAATGGGAAGAGGTTCAAGTGGAGTGTAAGAGCAGGTTTGGTCAGGTTGTGCTATGTAGTCCTATGTACATCTGTTAAATAGACTTCTAATTATCCCAATTAGAAAGACAGGCTGAATTTGTTCAGAGAGGTTGCATTTTTGGATGAAACATTCTAACGGGATGGTTAATAATAGTTAATTTTCCAGTTGGCTGTTGGCTGCAAGTTTTATAAAAAGCAACCATGTTTTCTTTTAAAATCCAGTGGTCAAAAGTCCAAATGGAGTCCGCTTGTGAGTGGCTATACATGTATACAGCTTCTTTTTTCTTTAAGTACAGCTTTTCCATAAAGCTGGATCTAATTTTATGCAAAATAAAAATGAATTTGAAGAAAATTCTACAAGAATAGTACTTGGCGTAGGAAAACAAAACACATAAATCAAAAAGTAATGTCATCATTAAGTTTTCTTCAGCGCTTCATCAGTTTGAAGGTATGATGTATAGTGGTGAAAAGAAAATATTACCATAGAAATCTCAACTCATTTTTGTTGCCTTCCCAGTTATCACGTATTACTTGAACTAGTAAAATCCATCAGCAAATGAATACTAGAGACTACATACCTCTTTGTGTCAGTCCATTCATGTAGATGGAGTTCAACTGGGAATTTCTTTCGTCCTCTCCATACATGGGCCTGTTAAACATCCATGGTAACATACCCTGCTTTGCCTGTTTAACAAGTTCATGCCTTACAAGAGCTAAATTCGAAACAACAATGTTAAGTATTTTATTCAAAAACGTTCTTTGGTGAAGATTTCTGACAATATAAAGTTTCTAATAAATATATTATACTAATAATCTAAAACTGTTGCTAGAATTTTATTTCGATGCAAACCATTATGTTAGACCATAAAAGAAAAGCATGAAGATGCCGGATATTTGAAACAAAAACAAAAAGTGCTGCAGCATTCAGCAAATCAGGTAGCATCCACGGTGGGAGAAGCTGAGTTAATGAGCTGAATCTTTCAAGGTGTAGCTATCATAGTCAATTGCAAGCCAAGTCGAAATGGGAAATAAATACCAGCCTTCTTAAATGATGACTATGTCTGAAGAACAAAGAAACTAAACTCAAACTCTCAATTTTTAGGAATGTATCTGTAACTTAACTAATACATGACCATAGCCAATTATTCAATGGATTGACTGCTGAGCAATGTTGGGAAAGAGGCATTTTGTCAAAGCTTTTCATCTTACAATCATTGGTAAAATTTCGCAAGGATACCAATTCAAGAGGAAATCAGTTCAAGGGGAAAACTGACATCTATACAGTGACAGAAGAATCCCTGATTGGGTAGCATGGAAAATGCATAAGTTATTGATAATTGACAGTATACTACCTGGTCTTGTTAAAATGTTAAACCAGGCAGGTTGACTGAATCAGTGAATGGCATCACCTGTTTGATCAAGTTAAAACAGGCGCAGTGGATTTACATGTTCTTTCCGATCTGCAAAGAACAGTGCCCTGTGTATTTTCTTCAGCAATACTCGAGTCTGGTACTAGCATTGGTTATTTGGTTGATGTTGCAAATTTTTACAGAGTTAGCTACTTATTCAGGGGGAAGTCTGGAAAGAGCGATAATTAATTTTTAAAAATGCTTTACCTTCCTCTGGGCAACAACAACGTTTTGGGCAGCAGATGCATCGAAGATAACAGCAGCACCTTTGTGGGCAACACTGGCACCAACAGATACTAATCAATATGAACAATAGCAAAATGCCCATGATAATAAATATCACTGTAAGCCAATCTGCAACAAAAAGGAAAAAAGATAGGAATTATATTATTGTAGAAGAATCTGTTGCAAAGGAGGACTCACAGTATTAGGCTTAATGCATTAAGAAGTGCTCCTGTTACATTAAGTGAGGGGATGTATTTTCAACAGCTACTCCTTCATATTATACATGTACTTTATCAAAATGTTCCGCATTGAGTTTGTATGTAGTGTATATACATTCACAAGCACATGTTTGAAAGATTTCCAACTTAGGCACGCACCCTATCGGCGTTATTTCTACACATTGATGTGCAGTCAGTGTGGTCAATATCCTCTATATTGCTGCATTGTGTTAGAAAGGAATGCAGAATATCATAAATAAAATTAGTAATTGTGCGAGTGTTTCACTGATATTTTCCCAAAATACAAACATTCAAAACATATGCAAATATTGGAAGCTAACAGATGGTGACAAGAATGCTCCAAAGGCATTCAGCCGAAGATTTTCATATTATTAAAACAGTAATATTCTCAGGATCGAGCAGTTTAAAAAAAAAAATCATCTCAGATCTGCTGACAGCTGCAATACAGGGAAAGGGGAAGGGGAACTCAAGGGAGTTAAGGACAGCAGCGTGGGGGTCCTGATGGAGACGCAGGGTTATGGAAGAAAGTGCTAATGGGAGACAGTCTTTGGGGCAGGTTGGGGTTACGCAGTTTGGAAAAGAGATACTTGAGGGAAGCATCCATTTTATATACCTTTGATGGGAGAGTAGGGTACCCCGCTAGACTCGTCCTCCAGCCCAAACTCCACTTCTGAACTTGTTCTGCCAGCCTCAAAAATTGAAGTCAGGCAGGAAAGAGCCCTTAAGGGGGAAGGCCTCTTGCCTGTAAACTCAGCAGCAATGCCTTTAAATCCATCCCCAGAGTCACCTTTCCCAGAATGGTGATATTCATCAGTATTGATGTTATTTAAAATGTTGGCCTAGAGTTTTCTGTTGCATGGAAACTAAGGATGGTAGTTATTTCAACTTGTGCATCATCTTTCAACTAAAAATTAATCCCCCCCCAACTAAATTGTTGAAACTGCAAACTGTTAATAGTGTAGGAAACATGTCATCTCCTTAACCAAGAAGATTTAAGAATTAAATAAGCAGCATAAGGAGAGGGAAGGGGTGTGAATTGAGAGATAAATTTGAAGTCTCAAATCAGCTGCAGGTAACTAAATAAAAGGACAGGAAAGGAAAAACAATTTTTTAAAGTTGACATTTTAAAAATCTCCGACATCAATTCACAACATGAAAGATTGAGGGTCTACTCTTAAATATTAAATTTCTATGGCATAGCTATTGACTGGCAGATGTGAACAGCTATTATAGTCTTAAAAGGGTACTCACACATGTTAGACCTAAATATCTGCTGCAGTTTTAGTTCCCTTCTACCACAGAGATGCAGTAACAATAACTTCAAGACATTTCAAGATGGGCAGATAAAATTATGAAAATGGATTTTAATTTAATGGTAGAGTGGCCAATCATAGACAAATTATTTGGATATTCATATTTCTTTACCTGCCTCTTACTGAGGTTGCTATACCATTTACATCAATAAAAAAAGAGAACCATTATTTTGACAGAAACATAGGGGCCATTGTTTTATTGGCTCAGAAGGTAAATAGTTGTAGTTTGAAGGAAATATTAGAAATTTGACTACTTTCTTTGATGTAAGTCACCGATTACAGATTGATAATGGCACCTTTTCATACCCATTACTGCAACAATCAAGCAAAGACTTGAGCAAATCTTAAAATTTAAAATGATTAAGATATTATGCAGCAGATATAACTTCAGTCAAGTGACTTAGTTCTGGAAAAGGGTAATTTAGAAAGTGCTTAACATGCAAACAAATTTTAAAGAACATACGTAAAACAATAAGGCGAACTTCTTTGTCCGAATCTCCTGTAGTATCTCCTGGTGCCTCGACGGTACAGAAGTAAACACCATGATCCCACCACATCACTTCACTAATCCACAGGTCAGCCCCTACAAAGTAAGTATACACAGGGCGCATTACACAAAAATTGATCTAGATTTTCAAATCAGTATCAACTAATGACCGATTCAAAGCAATTTTCAAGAAATGAAGTGACACAAAATGTACTTAATTTCATTCTGGATCAGTAATGATGCTCCAGTGGTTGCTGCTTATGTGGACAAACTGAGTTCAAATACACAGAGTGCCGCTCAGCATCCTAAAGCAGATAGATATTGATTTCTCATCCATACTGGAGTAAAATGGACAATAGTTAACACTTTTCTCCAGATTCACAGACCAGCAAATCTGCTAAGCATGTTATGAGACTCAATGGCAACATAGCTGGCAAAAATTCCAGAGCTCAACCTTTTCTGGAGCAGTACATTATGATCATCACATC
The DNA here is from genome assembly GCF_021869965.1 of Rhincodon typus. Lineage (NCBI taxonomy): Eukaryota > Metazoa > Chordata > Chondrichthyes > Orectolobiformes > Rhincodontidae > Rhincodon > Rhincodon typus. The sequence goes on from NC_063342.1 coordinate 31,382,942, forward strand.
AGGATAGAGTCAAACATTGCTGGGGATACCAAGGGGTGGACGGCATAGAAAGAAGATGACAGTGGGAGTGTACTGAATGGTACGCAATGCAAGAGTCGTGACATTTAATAAAACAGCTTTAGGTAATATTGGGACACAAGTTAAACACCATTTACAACTCCTTAAATATGGAAGCAGTCCACGTCCAAATGAAACAAGACCTGGACAACATCCAGGTTTGGGCTGACAAGCGGCAAACAACATTCATGCAACAAGTGTCAGGCAATGACCACTAGTAGCATTACCATTACTGAATCCCCATTAGCATCATCCTGGGGTTAACACTGACTAGTAACTGAGCTGGGCTGGACATATAAATATTGTGCTACAAGAGCAAGTCAAAGGTCAGGATTCCAGCAGGGAGTAACTCACCTCCTAACTTCCCAAAACCTGTCCACTATCTACAAGGCACAAATCAGGAGTGTAGTAGAACATTCCCTTCTTGTCTGGATGGGTGCAGCTCCAACAACTGTTAAGATGCTTGACACCGTCCAGGACAAAGCACATTCCATGAATGAATAACAACAAAATAAAGTTCATCAAAGAATAGAACAGGTGGGACAAAGAAAAAAATTAAAAACTATTATTATATGAGGCTCATCAGGATCAGATTATATTTAACTTTCTTTTCATGGATATTTTTTAATAAAGGCAGGAGATTCCATTATGAAGTGACCCCTCCACAGCCCCACTCTCCAGACAGACAGGATTCAGAGATCTTGAAACACTTTTCCCAAACTTCTGCTGATTTTCCTACAACAAATCCTATAACTATTGTAATGCAAGTATTTTTCTATTTGTTAGTTTGCATTAAAACAACTGGTATGCTTCCATTGGCATTGCTCATAGTCTTAAGCCTACAATGCTGTTTTAATGCCTAACTAGTGCAATCATCATAGAAATTTAAAGGAATTGTATTTGATTCAACACTACTGAGACTGAAGACTTCATCAATGACAGATTTTCTTTTTAAAAAAAAGAACTATAGCTCCTGCAACAAAAAGGGGTGTGGAATATAGTAGATCCAAGACTTAAATCTAGTATCGTCTTATGATATCAATTAGGCAGTAATTTGCAGTAAAGTGGGACTACACTGAGTATCTTTCTCTTGTACTAATATGTGGCATTCTTCCACATACCGAGGAACTATTTCTTTACTAAGGACTCCCTGATTGCTATGAATTTAAACATGCATCAATATCCCATACAGGCCAAGAATTTAACAAGTGTTGTTCGAATGGGCAAGATCTTAGCAATGCTCAGCATGTTGACCCCAGTGCCTGTAAAACATAGGTGAAACTTTAGCCGGTTAGGACAGTCATGCGGTTGCACGAAAACCTAAGCAAATACTATATAATGACTGGTATAGCTTGCCCTCCCACTGATTGAAGTACATCTATTCTCAACGTGTTGCTTACTGTTCTGAATAGTAATCTTCCGTTGTCTATATTCGTGCCCCAATGTTGGCTCATTCTGTCCCCGTTTCTGAATAACAATTCGCACAGTCCGTTGGTCGTCATGGCAATCGTTGGTAGGATCTTGGCCCATACTCAACATAGCAGTATATGCTGGAAGAGAAAAGTAACATTTATAAAGAAAATCACCTATTTCTTTCTGTTCGACTCTCCTAAAATTAATGGTTAAATGGTTACACTAGCCTCAGCAAAACACTGGAATATGTAAATTCATATAGAGCATACTTCAACTGTCTTATAGACCACAGAACTACAACAATAGCAAGAGCAGCCATTCAGTATGTCATGTGTCTGTGCCAACTTGTTTGACATCCAAAATGAACCCAAAATGTCCTGCATGCTCCATCATTTTCAAATAATTTTCTAAATTTCTCTCAAATGATTCACTGATCACTGTCCCAAACCCTTAATGTTCTAGATTTCTTCATAGGTTTTGCTTCACTGACTTTCCATATGCAAATAGATTTCCAAATTAGCTTGACTAAATTCTGAACTTTATTTAAAATTACAAATACAATTACAATTTTTTTTAACACCTGCTAATTTCCAATCCCTCTAGTATATCTAACATACAATTAACATCTAAGGATCTACTTAACCTTAATCCTTAGATGGTTCTCACCAATTTCATGCACAGCTAAATATCGTTTTGATCTCATCAACAACCTGCCTTTTCATTGTCTAACTTAACTACTCTCACTGCAGAGCTTCTTGCATGACTAGAACTCTTCTCATCACATGAATAATTTCTGGTTTCTTTATACGACAAGTATTATCTAAACAGCGGTACATTAAGAAATGCTGATGTACAAAGGGACCTGGGTGTTGCACAATGGGTTAGTAAAAGCAAGTATACAGGTGCAACAAGTACTCGGGAAGGAAAATGATTTATTTGTCTTCGTAACATGAGGGCTCAAGTACAGGAGCAAGGATTTCCTACTGAAGGTGTGCCAGGCCCTGAAGAGACTACACCTGAAATGGTGTGTGTGTAGTTTTGGGCTCCTTACCCAAGAAAGGGATATCCTTGCAATAAAAGGGAGTGCAGTGAAGGGTTTCCAGATGGATTCCTGGATGGTGGGTTAGACCTATGGGGAAGAGATTGGGTAGACTGGGCCTGTATTACTGACTTCTAGAGAGAATGAGCTTAGAACTTACTGAAACATATAAAGTTCCAACAGGGCTGAACAGACTGGATGCAGGGATGATGTTTTCCCTGGCTGGGGGTCCAGAGGAAAGGGTCACAGTCTCAGGATTGTAGACCATTTTAGACTGAGATGAGGAGAAATATCTTCACTCAGGAGGGTGGTGAACTTGTGGAATTAATTACCAAATAAGGGTGTAGAAGCCAAATTACCAAATACATCCAAGAAATAAACAATAGATTGCTAGAGGCTAAATATATCATGGAGTATGGGGAGAGTTAGGAGTATTGCATCGAGACAAGAGGATCAGAAGGGCAGAGTGATGAACAAACAAGCTAGAACTGAAAGTGCAAGGCTTTTCCTAAAGGTACCATTTTAACATGTGCATCAGTGTGGGTTAATAAGTATATTTAACGGTTCCTAAAACAGGATCAAAAACTAGTTCTAGTAATTATATTGGAGACCTCTGCTCTATCTGCACATGTGCAATATATATGATCATGGGTAGGTGATGGCCCAGTGGTATTATCGCTGGACTGTTAATCCAGAGACCCAGGGAGTGGTCATGGGGACCCGAGTTTGAATCCTGCCACAGCAGATGGTGGAATTTGAATTCAATAAAAAAAAAAAAATCTGGAATTAATAGACTAACAATGACCATTAAACCACTGCGGAATGTCAAGAAAAACCCATCTGATTCACTAACGTCCTTGAGAGAAGGAAACTGCCATCCTTACCTAGACTGGCCTGCATGTGACTCCAGACCCACAGTAATATGGTTGACTCTCAACTGCCCTCTGGGCAATTAGGGATGGGCAAGAAATGCTAGCCGAGCCAGCAATGCCCAAATCTCATGTTGCTATTCCTCTTGAGACAATTATCCACAGTATATTTTAAAATAACATTAAGATTTTGTTTTTATAAAATTTGCCATTTTGGTCCCACTTAAATTTTCCTGCCTTGCTGGAAGTTTTCTCTTGCTGTGTATTGCACTTCAAAAATACTGCTGACCTTTGCACAGAGACAGCAAAGGTTGGCAATAATTACCAGGACTAGTTTTCGATCATGTTTGAGGAACTGCTAAATATAATTGCTTAACACATAGATTCACATGTTAACATGGCACCTTTAGGAAAAGGCTTGCACTTTCAGTTCTCCTTCACTCTCCCCTTGTGATTCCATGTGACTATCACATGTTTAGTTCAGCTTTGAATGCACGCCCAACCAACATCTAGTCAGCTACCTACTTGTCTGGAACTCATTGAAAAAGCAATAACTCGAACACAGTTGTTAAAAACCAGTTTAAATCAAGCTGCAGTCTCCTTTATCTCCTTTTCTAAAGAAAAAAAGAATGCTTTTGTTGCATTTTTGCACATCACTAAATCCCCTTCCTCTAGTTTCCCTTTATAAATCATTCACTATTATCTTACTCCACTTTGTGCTTACATTTTACATCAGCAAATGTAAAACAAAATGTTTGCACTCCAAATGACAAAGTTTTAATGAAAGACGGGTTTGCCAACTCTGATCCTAAACTTTCCCAGAATTAAACACCTTTCTTCAATACATGGCCAAAAGCAACCCATGAGAGAAAATAACGAGAACAATAACTAATTGCCCTTAAAAACAAAAAGCTGTGGAACAGTTTTGTTCACTGGTTACAAACATTGAACAAGTCACAAATCATCTAAAAATCAATGACATCAAAGCAATTTTCACAGGAAGTCACTGCACCACGGAGATAGACTTGGGCTACAACGAGTAGAGGTGAGGTGGTTAGCAGTGGGATATTGAGAGATAAAATCTATGGGAATATGTCCAACTGGAATCGGAAACTCTAATCAATCATGAATCATCTAGGCACTTAAACATATTTCTACTTAGAGCAGATAATTTACAAAATTCAGGACTGCTCAACATTTATTTTAAAATCTAGTACAAGGTTGTGAGCTGTGCTTTACAAATACCAGAAATCTCCTATTAGAGTACTTTTCTATGATTGCGCTATGATTTAAAATGGGCACTGATTAGATCTGTGCATCCTCAACCAGTTATCCCCCAGGCCTCTAATCCCAGATTGTATCAAGTGCAACAACTTGAATTGGTACAGTGCCTTTACGAAGTGAAACATCCTGAAGTGCCTTTCCCCTGAAGACTACTCTTAGTTTAGACTCCATCTGTGCAAATCCATTGGAGATGGTACAACATTTTTATTTCGTCCACATACCCCACATTACACACAAAAAAAAAATCTCACAAACTGTAATTTCTCCTGCTTGAGTTACGTAAAATTTGAGATTCAGGCTCTACCAACTAGCATAATATTTTGCTTTAGTGAATTTAAAATAGAAAATTTCCAGAAGTCAATTTCATTGCAATGCAAATATTCACGACTCTTTTCGGTTTAATTATATTTCTGTATCTCTTCAACCCTGATTTTGCATCATATCATTGTTCCACTGGCTATCCTGAAATAAAATATGACTGCCGAAATTCTTGGCAACAAAATGAAAAAGTAAAAATACATTTGCTTGTGTAATTCATTTTTGTCAATCTGTTGTCAGTTCAGAATTTTTAAAGTTTGTCATATCTGGAGCCTGCAGTGGAGCTCTCAGAACTCTCAAATGAATGGACAACTTTACTAATTTCTTCTTTTTTGATAAAAATGGACCAACAGAACAATTTGCGTTTATACGGTTTCCCATTAATACACAAAAATGTCCCAAAATGCTTCACAAATAAATTATCAAAAAGTTGACAATGTATTCATTATATAGTCTACTATAGCAATCATTTGACACATACCAAATCATAAGATTAGTTACACCACAAAATAGCATTTGCTATGTTTAATGAGAAACATTGACGAGGATCCTTGGAGAATTCCCCACCTGTCCTCAGATAGTATCACCTGAATGACTGAAACAAACCACATTTCATTGAAGTATATCATCTCAGCAATGAAGAACTCCTTCAATTATTGTATTGGAGTGTCAGCCTGAACCACATTAAGTTCCCAGAGTGAAATTTGAACATTCTGATTCAGCTAAGAATATTGCCAACTATGTCAAGTTGTTAATAGAACCTGTTAAATTTTAGAATTATTGTAGATCTGAGATAATTATTTATATTCAAAGTCACATACTACATTTCCATTTTTAATATCTCCTTTTGTTAAAACACAACATTTAATGAAATAATGCCTGCAACTTAAAAGTCTAATGCATAAACAGATATAAAAAGCAAGCTGCAGGACAAATTCAATTATTGCATATTCAACCTTATTCTTATTACTAACCAGTGAAATTTAAAATTTCAAGAAAGATGCAAACATTTGAAATTTATATGTACTTGTAATGATAAATAGAAACACTATTTAAGTTTGAAGTATTGGAATAAAGGACCACAGGGCATGATCCTAACTAAGGAATACTGTTTGTACATTTTTGTGCTGCAATTCCACTTTCTCACATTAGATGGTATTATTGGACAGTTGACCATTTATTACAGAAGACAGTTTTTATTGTTACTAAGTGACCCACTATTTTATTTCATGTAGGAGTGGGTTTCCTCAATAGACATTTTGCAAGAACACAAAGACAACTGGTGTGTGACTTGAATAAAATAGATTGTAAGCAAGCACGAACTATATAACAATGAAGGAGGCGAGCATGATAATGATCTCACATGTTACAGGACCAGCAGGCCATTTATGTTTTAGAGCTTGTGCCACATTTTCCCTCAAAAAAATGAACAGTTACAGTATCTTAGAATTCAACAATGGGAGTTCTGATGAAGGTCATCAACTTGTTAAACACTAGCCTTGTTTTTTTGTTGACAGATGGAGCATGACCTGCTGAGTACTTCCAGCATTTCCAATATTTATTTCTGATTTCCAATATCCACAGTACTTTGTATTCATTTATGAAAATTTACTACCTGGGCTCATAAGATTTGTCACTTAAAAAAGGTATCAGAGATCACTGGTATCAAGCAAAACAAACAATGCCACCACGAGAGAGGTGAAAATAAGGTCTTAAATCCATTCTTCCTGATGTGGGGTCTTTAGTATGCATTTGTTAAGAGTCAGTATACGACGTAGCAATAGGACTTTGTTTCAATACTTGTCACAAAATGGATTATAAAATGTTAAATACCCAGTTTTCTCAACTTACTCAAAGCTTTAAAAATTAACTATAGAACTACATCAAATTGATAAAATAAAGTATTACATTTAAAAGTTGCTGAACTATTCTTTCAGAGTCCAGAGGCAGTAGAAATGCCAAAAGAACAATTGAGAAATGTTGAACACTTACATGAAGAATAGTACTCCATGACGGGATCTTTGCAAAATGACTTGAAACGCCAAGTGACTACAACATCCTGAGACTGAGAGGATGTTGAATAATCACATCTTAGAGCAATGGATGAAAAAAGCATTGTGACACGTTGGGTTTCCTGCACCGTCACCAACAATGCAAGGCATGCTGAAAGAAAAGGTTACAGGTAGTCAACAGAAGAGCTCTGTGAAGACTAAAACATTAAACTGGTAGCTACTTTGGTTTGAAGTAAAGTGCATTAAAATCATACAAATGGTACAGAAATAGGATAATAACAAAACATATTTGCTGGTTAATAACTCCTGAAGTGATGCTTCCATTAGTGTGCCTCAAGAATCACACTATCTAATTATTGGTAATGGGGTTTTGCACCCTGACTGGATGCAGAGTCTGCCAAGTCTTCAACAGATCACGGAGTAACAGTCTGGGATGCTACGGAGTGTGGAGGCACAAAACATCGGTCAGATGGAAGAGGTCAAAACTGTTTCATTAACTGACTGGGCAAATATTTCAGAAATGCCCATTATAGGGATAATTCAGGGAAATCAATGGCATTGTTTTCCCAATGCTATGGATTCCACTTGGAAAGAATATCTGTTGGATGATCTCAGAAGCTGAATGTTTGTAACCTCTATAGAAACAAAAACGTACTGAATATTTTGAACACATATTTTGAGGGGTTACTTTTGAATTGTGCACAGAAGATTGTAACATTCCAAGAAAGTCAACACTGGATTGAAAACTAAAAAATTGCCATATCACAAAGGAATTGCTAAGGGAGCAAAAATGACAGGTCCAACTTTGTGATCATATAATTTTCACAAATGGTAAAAGAATAGCAATGTTAAAATTCAATTAAGTGGAGAACAATATTATACAAGTATGTCTCTAGTCCATCCTAGTTTCTCAAGGGTACCCTTTACTGAAACAATACTTGGGTAGGAATGCAACTGTAAACGGCCTTTTGGTTAGAAGATCCATATATAAAAATGTACAAATCCATTCATTTGCTTACATATGAAAAGAAACATTAAAAATGCCAGCCTTTTCTGTCCAGTTTTGAACGGTCAAGATTACTTGACAACCAATCACAAACTAGATGTGCCATTACATCAAATGATATGGTATAGACAGGGTATGGTCTGCTTTTGGACCTAACAGACCAGAGATAAGAAAGTAACTACATGTAGCAGCTCTTAGGGCAGTGGAGGTTATGCAGTCATAATGATATAAAGCACGTACTACTGATTTTCAAATTCCATCATCCGATTTAATATCAGAAATTTCATGGACTTGAAATGGTTTAAACAAAATCTAAAAACACCGATTTAAAACAGCCAGAGTATCGCCTATTGTTTATTTAAACCTTTACTGAGAATGTTGATTGTTGGAGAAACTGCAACAACCAAACTCAGAAATGGAAATTCAGCTGCTTGTGGCAGAAGAGAGAAGGTAGATTTTTGACTGCAGAACTGAAACCAGCTGAGAGAAAAAAGAAAATGACTGTCAAGAAAACACGTTCAGTCATAATATGGATTTTAAGAAAAGGCCATGTTTGCTTACACTAAAGGTGCATGCATGCTAAAGCAACATTTCTGAAGTAAATTGAAATAAAACAAGGAAAAAAACTTAAACACTTAAAAATAAAAATGATAGTGTATGTAGCTGAAGAGAAAGTGACTTAAAATAATATCTTAATTTTTAAAAGTCTTTACACAATGCATGTGTACTTGCATTTCCAAAATTACAGGTCAGCACCATGGTTGGAATTTATAATGCTGGTAATCAGCAGACATTTGAGTGTATGGGGAGTTTGCAAACTGGGGTGTGTGCGCGCATGCACTCACACATGTGGGGGGGCAGGAGGATGAAAAACATGCAAGCTATATTGTGGATGTTTGACATCACATCCTTATTGTTTTCTTCAGGATTAGGTTATACAATTGCTCTCTCTGTCCCAAGAAAACCCTTGAGTGGCTCCTTACTAACATGGTAGGAATTAGGTACAGGGGGTCCTCAATTAAAGTTGTGGCTGCATTCCTGAAAACCATGATTTAGCAAAAATTACTGTGTGTTAACTATGGCTTCCCACGGAAATCAATGTTAAAGGTAGACTGAAATTACTTTAGACATTTCTCATCCAAACAAAAATTCCATCTAATAGTTGAAATACATGTGCAATACTGCATTCCTTGCTGTAATAACTTGCAAAATTGATGCATCACTAAATACAGGAAGACATATTACAATGCTTAGAAACACATGCAACTTTAAATTGACCAGGCCCCATCCCAGAAACTACTTGTATGACTGACACCTGCTACTAGATGGATGCCAGGGAGTCAGTGTAAAGTCTGGATTGAAATCAAGTTGTTTTTGTTATATAATATTGCGAGGTCTATTGGAGAACAGAGGTGGGCCTTTTAACTAGCCCTGTTCCACGCCATACTCTATCAAACTGTCAAAACGCATTGTGAACCTCACCTGTGTGTACAAAAAATACAGTAGTCCTTGGCTAATGTCACACAGAGGTCAGGTGTACATTTCGAAAGACACAAAAAGGGGTGACAGTTGGGTTTTACAAGGCCTACATGAAAATCTAGGCCATGCACTCTCCAGGTGGTTTAATTAATCACTTATAAATTGCCCTTTGACTTCCATTCCAGATGCTATTCTGGCAACACACTATAAACACTGAAATAAACAGTCAACTAGAGTCAGAACCAGAGTGAAGGGTTGAATACGGGAATTCTACAAAATAAATGTGCCTGATTTTGCTGCATAACACATTCTAAGTGAAAGCTGTTCTCACTTTAAAGCCTAAGTTATTGAATGCAAAATTGCAAGCTTTGAAACAAAAGGACAAGTTCACAGATGCATAGAAAACCAAATCAAACATTGTGTGTTTTAAAAAGTATATTTGAATGTCTGGTGAAAGGTACTTCAAATTCCACTAGCACTAACAGAAATTTCAGCTCAAATATAGTTCTTGGTCAGGTGATACTAATCCCAAACGTTCTGTCAACATAAAACATACAAATAAAGGATAAAAGTAGAAAAACAACTACATGCTTGGATATTTGATGACCTTCACGCCCACAAAGAAAAATAGCAATTGTTGAAGAAAAAAAAAAAATCTGCTTTGGGGAAGGAGACTGCCATCCTTACCCAATCTGGCTGAAGTGACTCCAGACCCACCAGCATGGTCGTTGCTTCTTATCTGCTCTCTGGGCAATTAGGGATGGGCAATGAACGCTGGCTTAGGCAGCAAACACTTCATCCAGTGAATGAATAAAAAATAAATAAATAAAAAAGACAAACATTCAATTAAAGGAGGAACAAAACTTCACCAGAGTGGAAAGGCAATGGTCTAGTGATATTATCACTGGACTGTTAATCCAGGGACCCAGATAATGTTCTGGGGACCTGGGTTCAAATCCCGCCATGGCAGATGGTGGAATTTGAATGTGAATTTGATAAAATATCTGGAATTAAGAGTCTAACGAAGACCATGAACCCATTGTCAATTGTCAGAAAAACCCATCTGGTTCACTAACGCCCTTTAGGGAAGGAAGCTGCCACCCTTAGCTGGTCTGGCCTACACGTGACTCCAGACCCACAGCAATGTGGCTGACTCTGAACTGCCCTCTGGGCAATTAGGGATGGGCAATAAATGCTGGCCTAGCCAGCAACGCCCTCATCCCCTGAATGAATTTTTAAAAAAAGTCAAGTTTAACTGTTGAAGCCTGTGTTTACCTGGTCTGGTCTACATGTGACTTCAGACCCACAGCAATGTGGTAGATATTAAATTCTCTCTGAAATAGCCTAGCAAGCCAGTCAATATCGACCTAGGCGTTGTGAAATGACAATGGCTGCGTCAACCCTGCAAAGTCATTCGTAATACCATCTTGAGATTTTTAACCAAAGCAGAGAGCTGTAGCACAGACTAGTGAAGCAACAGTCCAACAGTCACACTCACAAAATTATACCTTACAAATAAATATCCCAGACACCACCAGTGTCTGGGTGCAGCCTATCCTACCAGAGCTGGCAGCATGGTGTATACAGTCAGGCGGATGTTGCCTTGGGAGTCCAAAACATTGACTCTTGACCACATGAAGTCTCACGGCATCAGGAAAAGAACAAACAAAGGAAACTTGCTACTGATCATCACCTCCACCCAAACTGCACTTGCCCCTTCCACCTCAGCTGGCAAATCAGCACTCCTTCATACCTGACTCCAACTGGAAGCAGCACTGGGGGGAACAAGGGCACTTAATGTATGCAGAATGGTCACGTTCATTATCAAGAGTTGCTCGATAGCATCAGTGCTGACCAAGTCCAAAGGGAGGTAACTGCTAGACTTTTGTTTTTATTTATTTTTCCATTAATGGGATGAGGGAGTCACTGGCTAGGCAGCACTTATTGTCCATCCCAATCATCAGACTGGATTGGCAGAGGGCGGGATATGGAGTGAATCAAAAAAGAAAAAACCCATTTCATCTTGTCCTCACTAAACTACCCATTGCAAATGTACACAGTTTTTGTAAAGATGAAGTTCAAGCCTTGTCTTCACATTGGTGATGCCTACCATCCTGTTTCATGTCGCAACCATGATAAACAGGATATACTTGGAACAGATCTCTTAGACCAAAACCAGGCATCCATAAGGCACTGTAGCTCCTCCACAACAACAAACTCATTCAAGCACAATCTGAATCCTCATGCCATGACATTTATGCCACTTTACCATTACCATCAAACTGGAAGATTAATCCTGATTCAACAAAGAGTGCAAGGGGTTTACGGAGCAGCACCAAGCATATCTAAAAGTGAGGTGTCAACTTGGTGAAGCTGCACCAAAGGACCACTTTTATGTCTACACTGCATGCATCATGCAACAGGTGGGTGAAGTGATCCCACAATCAACAGATAATTTCAAAGCTCTGCAGTCCTGCTACCTTCGGTGTTAAATAATGGTGGATAAGTTACAAGAGGAGACAGTTCCACAAGTATCCCCAAACTCAATAACTGGGGTGGCAAGCATATCAGTGCAAAAAGACAAGGCTGAAGCATTTACAGAAGTGCCAAGTAGATGATTCATTTCAGCCCCTAAAAAAGGTCCACAGATGCCACTCTACAGCCAATTTGATTCACTCCACAGGATATCATGGAATGGCTAAAGACACAGGATACTGCTAAGGCCATGGGCCCTGACAACATCCCAACAAACAATACTGAAGACTTGTGCTCCAGAACTTGTTGCACTTCTAGCCAAGCTGTTCCAGACAGCCAAAACACTGGCATCTATGGAACGATGTCAAAAACTGCCGAGGTATATCTGGTCCCCAAAAGACAGGTCAAATCCTACTTGGCCAATTACTGCCCTATTGGTCTAATTTCCATTAGCAACAAACCAATGAGGGAGATAATTGAAAGTGCCATCAAAATAAAAGCATCACATTCAAAGGAAGAACCTGCTCCCTGATGTTCAGTTTAGTTTCCACCAGAGTTATTCAGCTACTGACCTCCGTACTGCCTTGGTCCAAATATGGGAAAAAAAGAAAAGAAAAGAACTTAACTGTGCAAGCAAAAGTAATTGCCTTTTCTATTAAGGCAGCATTTGACAAAGTGTGGCATTAAGGAGCTGTAACAAAATGGTGTCAACAGGAATCAAGGGAACAATTCTCCACTGGTTAGTCTTACCTGGCACATAGGATGATGGCTGTGGTTATCGGAGGTCATCTTGTCTAGCAGACCAAGTACTTCAGCTATAAAGAACAGAGGCTAATAATTTTGTGGTGATTATCTTACCTTCTTTCACTTCAAAGATATCTACAAAACACAAGTCAGGGTATGATGTAATACGCTTCACTTGCCAAGAAGAGTGCAACACCAATAATACTCAAGAAGCTTGACATCATCCACTTGATTGCCATTCCTGTCCATTATCTTCAACATTCACTCCCTTCACCATGATGCACAATAACAGCAGTAATGCATTACTTACAATCACTGTGGCAACTCACCCAGGCTCCTTCAACAACACTTCACAAACCAATGACTTCTATCACCTAGAGCAACAAGGGCATGGAAACACCATTTGTTGAAGTACTCCTGTATCCCACATACTATCGCTGTAATTTGGTCAAAATTCTGGAACACCCTTCCTAATAGCACTGTGGGTTTTACCTACAGCACAGGCACCAGGGACCTGGATTCGAATCCAACCTTGGGTGACTGTGTGGAGTTCCCATGTTCCACCCCTATTTACATGGGTTTCGCTGGGTGCTCTGGTTTCCTCCCAAAGATGTGCAGGATAGGTGAACTGGTGATGGTAAACGCAGGGTTATGGGGATAGGGTGGGTCTGGGTGGGATGCTCTTTAGAGGATCTGTGCAGATTTGATGGGCTAAATGGCCTCGGAGAGAAAAAAAAAAGATTCTATGATTCTCTAAAACCCAAGGACTTCAGCACTTCAAGAAGGCAATTCATCACCCTCTATGCAAGGGCAATTAGTGATGAGCAATAAATGTTGGCTTAGCTACTGATGTTCACAACCCACAAGTGAATAAAATAAAAGCAACCCAGTAAGGCAAAAATGGTTCAATAATGACCCAGTACAATGCCTTCAAGACACAGGGAACAAATGGTCCAGTCAGTATTGAACCAATCTCATTGGCAATGTTACGAGAGCGAGAGCGAATCTCAAGCACCTGTCCTCAGTGCCTGGAATCTAAATCTTCAATTGCCAGTTGATATGTTCAAGACTACATTAGCTTAGATAGAAAATAAACAGCTTGGGTTGCGTACAAAGTGCAGTGAGGGATAAGGGCAAGCTTCAAGCAAGTATAGATTTAGAGGGTGAGGAACATCAATTCAGAACTAGTTTCAGTGCTGAATCAGCATGTTCATTTAATATAAATTGCACACCCTCACCTCACTACGCACACATTGAAATTCAACTGTGGCATGTGCGTCACTCAAACACATCATGCCACACTTACTCACAAACATCTTTCTCATTTGCAGTTCACGGTCCGAAGTCACACAACACCAGATTATAGTCCAACAGGTTTATTTGAAGTCACAAGCTTTCAGAGCACGGCCTCTTTGTCAGGTGAAATGACTTACCTGATGAAGGGGCTACGCCCCGAACGCTTGTGATTTCAAGTAAACCTGTTGGACTATAATCTGGTGTCATGTGATTTCTGACTTTGTCCACCCTAGTCCAGCACCAGCACTTACACATCATGGCAGTTCAAGGTGACAGATAGATAGATGTTCCCAGCAGTCAATGGGATTGGAGGAGAGACTACACCACACCTTCTTCCAATGTTGAGAATTAAACAGGCCATCAGTGATGCTGCCCATGGCTAGCAGTATCACTAAAGCCATTCAGAATGAGGATATCCTACTGCATCTTATCAAATTTCACTACTAAAGGCAATAAATCGTGGGCTATCAATAGCTCACAAAAAAGTGATGCAATGAAATTTGCAAAATACCATATGCAGTTGAATTCTGAATTTTTCATATTTCTGAAGTTAACAAAATACAAAGGCACAAGTCTTAAATGTTGTATAGTATTACAAAACAAAAATTTCAAAGCTCAGAAAATATTTGATCAATGCTAACACTAACCTCTTGTGGTTACGGTGTATTCTGAACCTTGAATTATTTATTGCCTTAAATCAAGCACTCCTAGACACCAGCTTTTCTAGGTTATTTACTGGTTTAGTAGTAACAGACGTAAACAAATAAACCTTCAATTCATTACTGGGAAATCAGCACAATGTATGAAAGAAAGCCAAGTACACCACTGTGTAGTTACTTCTGTTCTTTCATCAGTGAGCAGAATAGAATATTACAGTTCAAAGGTTTTTAATATAAATTGGCATATTCCATGTGCTAAGAAGACCATTCAAGTTAGATTTTTCAAAATATTCAAAAAGAAACTGGAAATGGTTGAGCTTTAGCAAGTCATTTCAGGACTATTCCTATGTCAGTCAGTAATTACGCAAGCATGGCAAAGGAGTCAATACAATATATTCCAGTAATAAGAAAAATTAGTGTATCAAAAGGCCACAGGTGAGGAAGAAGACCTTTTCAAATTGACAAAACTGCTATTTAAGAAAAAAAAACAGTTGGGAATATCCCAAATGAAACCATTGTTGAAACTGAGTCCATGATTGCTTACCTTCTTTATATAAAAAGGTTAAGTTTTTGTTTTAAATGCATAGATTCCAAACTAGACAAACAGTCCGTGAACCCTTAAATTTTAATAAATTACATTATAACATCTGGCATTCTGGTATAAAAAGAAGGTATAAAAGCCTCACAGTGCAATGGAGTCAGCATGTGTTCAGTAATGAGTAAGCACAAGATCCGGTAAGGTCTGTGATATTACGGCAACGTAAATAGCTGGCATTATTAATAAACTTCAACATTTATCTCACCAGAACACAGTCTTTGTGGTATATGACACACAAGTTAACATATAGAGTAGCACTCAGACCACATGACAATGGCAGTGGTGTATGCCCAAGAAATTATATCATAATATATACTTTATAAACTAATATTACAAGCCAAAAACAGGAATGATGAAGCAGAATGGAACAATTAGTTTAGAAGCCCAATGTTACTTCAGGGCGTGCATTCAGTACTGGAGTGGTGATGTAGTGTGCTCTAGGTCGTTTTAATCCATTGGTCCCACTTGCAGTTGCAAGGATAATCCCTTGCCTAACTACCAAACCAGAAAGAAGAATCTGGAATCCTGGGTTATGAAGAAGGGTCGGTGAACTGAAATAGTTAACTCTGTTCCATAGATGCTGCTTGACCTACTGAGGAGTTTCTCTGAAAATTTCTGTTTGAGAGAGAGAGAGAGAGAGAGAGAGA
>NC_063342.1:31398847-31411925 GCF_021869965.1 Rhincodon typus
GAGAGAGAGAGAGAGAGAGAGAGAGAAAAACTGGGTGAACTTGGTTGCATCATTCCTTGAATTGGTATAAAAGGCACTTAAGTGAAGCATGTACAATATCTTAAAGCACTGCTGTTAAGATTAAGGAACAGCAAAAAGTTTGTAACATAATTATGATATTTTGGGCAAAAAAAAACAAGTGGCTTTTAAAAATACAGTGTACAGTTTCATGAAACCAAAAGTATTTTTGTTTATTGCCTTTAAAGGGTTAACAAAAACTATGAGTTTCAAATGAAACTCGGGGATCAGAACGCAACAATGAATTTGCACAACCAACGTACTTTGGCTTCAGGCCACCTTTGCTGTAAAGCAGTTTTACTCCGTCTCCAGCTAGTTAACAATTACCTACAATAAACGCTTGGTGCAGTTTTAGATTTCAGGATTGCTGTTAAGAGACAGCATACAGTGTGACAACCTTTGAAAGTTTCAAACAACACTACTGACCAATAAATTACTCACAAACCTATCAATTGGTATGCTAACTGTAACGTAACCAGTGGATTAATCAGAAAAGCAGAGAAACACTGAACTACATTTAAAACATCTGCATAGTTAAGAGCTATAAAAAAAAAGGACAAAATGCAAATTGAGAACAGACTATGGAGGTCACACAGCTATGCCTGAAGGTCTTTGTTCTAGAGGTCCTACTAAATCTAATTTTTAACTCAGTCTTCTGGTCTAATCAGATATAGGAGCAGAATTAGGTCATTTGGTCCATTAAGTCTGCTCCACCATTTGATAACGACTCTGATAGGGTTAGGGTTAGGGTTTCTTAACTCCATCCTACTGTCTTTGCCCCGTAACCCTAAAATCTCCTCACTAATCAATCAAGAATCTCTGTCTTAAACACACACTGACTTGGCCTCCACAGTCCTCTGTGGAAGTGGGCTCCGCAGATTCACCACTCTCTACTGAAGAAATTCCTCATCATCTTAGTTTTAAAGGGTCACCCCTTCACTCTGAAGCTGTGCCCTCAGATCCATGAGGAACGTTTGAGGGCTCTGGGACTACACTCATTGGAGTTTAGAAGGATGAGGGCAGAATCTAACTGAAAATTGCAGAATACCGAATGGCCTGGCCAGAGTGGATATTGGGAAGATGTTTTCGTTTGTAGGAGAGACTAGGACCCGAGGGCACAGCCTTAGTGTAAAGGGAAGACCTTTTAGAATGGAGATAAGGAGAAACTTCTTCAGCCAGAGAGTGGTGAATCTATGGAATTCACTGCCACAGAAGGCTGTGGAGGCCAGGTCATTGAGTACATTCAAGACTGAGATAGATAGGTTCTTGATTATCAAGGGGATCAAGGGTTACGGGGAGAAAGCAGGAGAATGGGGTTGAGGAACTCATCAGCCACGATTGAATGGAGGAGCAGACTCAATATGCCAAATGGCCTAATTTCTGCTCCTATGTCTTATGGTCTTCTGTCTCTCCTACTGGTGGAATCATCTTCCCCATGCTCAATCTATACAGGCCTCTCAGTATTCTGTAAGTTTCAATGAGATTCTCCTTCTATTCTTTTAAACCCCATTGAGTACAAACCCAGAATCCTCAACTGCTCCTCGTATGGCAAACACTTCATCCAGGGATGATTCTTGTAAACCTCCTCTCGACACCCTCAAATGCCAACACATCCTGCTTTGGATACAGGGCACAAAACTGCTCACAATATTCCAAATGTAATCTGACCAGAGCTTTGTACAGCCTTGGCAGCACAGTTCTACTCTTGTATTCTAGCTCTCTTGAAATGAATGTTAACATTGTGTTTGCCTTCCTAACTGCCAAATGAACTAGGACTCTCCAGTCCCTCTGTGCTTTGAATTTCCGAAGCCTTTCCCAATTTAGAAAATAATCCACACCTCTATTCTTCCTATCAAAGTGCATCACCTCACTTTCCCACACTGTATTCCATCTGCTGCTACTTTGCCCATTCTCCTACCTGTCCAAGTCTTTCTGTAACCTCCATGCTTCTTCAATACTACCTGCTGCTCCACCTAGATGAATAGGGTCACACATCCAGATCTCAGAATCAAATCTGGGTGATAGTAGGACCTTTACAATTTGCTACAACACCCTGAAATGGGAAGACAGGATGAAACTGAAGGTAATTCAGTATTCACAGCTCCAGGTTTTATTAACAACATTGAAAATATTTATGGACAGACCATGAACGGGCAGAATCAGTATAACATTTACTTTGTTACTTAATATTAGGCACCTGAAAGCAAGATCCATGCTCATGTTAAATAAAGAGAATGTCACACAAATGGAAACAACTTTGGAGCAGAACAATTTGTTACAGCAAGGCCAGAGAGCACCGAGTTTCGATTTGGAGACAGGTTCCACGCCTTTAATATTGTAACATTGTTGTTTCATGTAGCTGCAACTTTCGATAGCTCTCCCTCAAACTCCTGTATGAACATCAGCTCTTATTTATTCTGTAAGTTTAATTTTCTGAAGTTTATTAGAAAGGCAGCAAAATGTTTCTTTTCATTCTTTAGCTGAGAAACTTTATGAACTTCAAAATGGATGATTTATTCATACATCAGGGAGCTCAAAACATTTATATCCATCACAACAAACACAAAAGAAAACTTCAGAAACAGGTATTAAGGAAGTTAAGTTTATTAAGAGAACATGAATGTGTGGGGTTCTCAGGAATGTTCTTCATTAAAATGGCAGCTTGGAGAATGGACTTTGTATAAAAATACTGCCCCTTAATTAAAATGTTCTCCAGGCATTTTTACATAATCTACTAATGAAACTCTCGGCCAGGCTTTCACTACCTCCACATAACTATTTAAGTGCTTTTCTGGCTGGTTTCCCATTCTCCATCTTATGTGAACTTGTATATCGAAACTCTGCTGGCCTAAACCACTCCTCCCATTCACCTTACACCATTGGGCTCAACTTAGAATCACAGAAACTCTACCATGTGGAAGCAGGCCATTCAGCCCATTGAGTTCACACTGACCTCCAAAGAGCATCCCACCCAGATCCCTGTCATCTTCCCATAGCCAATCCACCTAACTTGCACATCTTTGGATTGTGGCAGGAAACCAGAGCATCCAGAGGAAACCCACACAGAGTTGTCCTAGGGCGGAATCGAACCCAGATCCCTGGTACTGAGGCAGCAATGCTAACCACTGAGCCACTATGCTGCCAATTTAGATGAACCCCTGGTCCAACTTTTCCTTCTCTAAGAACTTTTCATCCTCATGTTTAAATTCCTCCAAGGCAACCTCTCGATCCTGCTCCAGGTACACAACTATCCAGTAATTCTTATCCATTCAAATCTGGACTCTTGCATGACTCTACTCCCATTCTTCTGCTCTAGTAGCCATGCCATCAGTCAAAAGTCTCGTGGTATGAAAATCACCCCAAGAAGTCTCTTACTGTCTCTCTCTATTCCTTTACTGAAACCTGCACCCATTTAAAACTCATCATTTTGAGCAAGCCTGCAGTTGTCCTCCGTATTAATTTGTTTCGCTTACAGTCAATGTTTGCTGGGACAACTTGGGGCCAGTTTTCCTGTATTTAAACAAAAAAGTGCTTCATATAAACCTGATAAAAATAGCAACTGAATAGTACAATTCCTTTAGCACATCTAAAATTTGGAAACCACTGGCTAAGTGATGGAATTAAATTTTTTTACAGGCAGTTTTTTATTTAACCAATTATTCCAATAATCTTGTTCAGAGATGTTATTACACACTGCTGGAGCAGGTGGGACTTGAATGCAGGCCTCCTGGTCCAGGGGTAGAGACACTATCTCTGTACCACAAGAAGGCCCTAAATATTAGGCTAGCCAGTTACTACAACCAAGGGCACCACTGGGATTTGAACCCAGGAACATAATGTTTACAGGGCGGGTGCTTAACAAACTAAGCCGTGGCACTGCCTTCAA
The DNA here is from genome assembly GCF_021869965.1 of Rhincodon typus. Lineage (NCBI taxonomy): Eukaryota > Metazoa > Chordata > Chondrichthyes > Orectolobiformes > Rhincodontidae > Rhincodon > Rhincodon typus. Next base: position 31,402,791 of record NC_063342.1, read on the forward strand.
ATCATTACAGATATTTAACTCAAATTCGTTTCAACAATTCTGATACAACAGGAAATGCAATAATAGAGTACTCTTAGGGTACGGGTTACGCTGATAAATCTGCAACATTTTCCCCTGCAGGCATTACCAGTGGGTAGAACTGCTGCAGTCCTTGTACTGATGTTCTCCATGATGCAAAATGCAAAGAATTCCAGGGTTTTGACCAAGTGACAATAAAATTACAGTAATGTGTGTCAAATCCAAGATAGTGTGACTTGGAATTGGCAGTGTTCATATGAAGCCCCAACTTCTGTACTTCTGACTGTCAATACTGAAGAGATAAAAATGGCTAGTTCTGTAAGCCTGGTGAGTTGCTGCAGTATATCTAGTAGATTGGACATGGTGCAGCCATGGTGATAGTGGATAAATATGGATCATCTTGCCTGCAGAATTCAGGATTAAAAATGACAGCTGTCAACTGAAATCTAAGCCAGAATTAAAAAGCCAATGGCTAACCTGCTTTTTGTAGAATGCATCCCCAATTCCCTCACTTGCAGTTTGACAGAGATTAAAAACAGCTTGAAAATCCAAACTTCCTTCCAAAAGAATAGATTTAATCAGGATCTTGGCCCCCATATTAAAAAGTAATTGATTTCAGGTAGAGAATCAGAAAGTAAAATTATGTTTGATATAAATGATTACCTATGAAATAATCATTGCAATTTTTAAGTAATCCATCAGTTGAGGAACTTTTGGGATATACTGGATGTACGATATCATTGCAGCTTGACTCAAAAACTAGCAATTTTACATCTGATGTCAGAAAGTTGTACATTCAATAACCCAACCTAAGATGAAAACCAGTGCAAAGAGAAACAACAGCTTAATACAACATTTCCCTACTGTTCAGATAGGCATAAAATATCCAATTAAAAAATTTATTTCAATCAAACAATCATAATTAATTCTATTGCTTATTACTGTTTTCCTCTGTCTACAAACACCTGCCGTATTTTCCCAGATAAAAACAAACAGTAACTGTAATTGCCCCATCTCCCCAGATCCTTCCCTTTTCTAAATTAAGGTGATCACTTATTTTGGCCTCTTGGTCTAAATGCAAAATCAGTATTCTAACAGTGTCCCTTGATTATTCATTTCACAGGAAGCTAGACAGTGAATTTTAATTATGCAATTTAAATTATGAAAGGTGGAAATCATTGACTAGACAAAATGGATTTTAAAAATGCATAAATTCATTTTCAAATATGTGCAACCAAATAAGCATCAAAATTAGACTTATAGAGGACCAGTCAATCACAATGATTCTTGCATTTAATACTGGAGGTCAGATACCACAACATCCTTGGAATGTTTCCTGGGAGTTTCATGGTTTCTGTGGCACAATGCATTACATAATACATCTCAAAGGCATCAACTGTTTTACTAGAACTGATGGGAGCTGTAACGGATTGCATGATTTTAGTTCATTTCCTTTCCCTCAAGATGGTTATAAATCCTTCCAATGCATATTGATATGCAACTTGTTACCTATCATAGAACCCCTACAGTGTGGAAGCAGGCCATTTGGCCCATCAAGTCCACACCGACCCTCCAAAGAGTATCCCACCCAGACCCAACCCCTAACTATCCCTGTAATCATGCAATCCCTTGGCTAGCCTGCACATCCCTGGACAACACGGGCAATTTAGCATGGCCAATACCTAACCTATCCTTAAAGTGAAACCAATCGCACTAATTATAAAGTCAAGTAAAACTTGCAACTAATTTATAATTCATGAAATAAGAACAGGAATGCAATAACATTGGTATGAAATTGGATAACAGGAAACCAAAACCACGAGAAATATTGGATGTTTCTGGATTGATGGAACATTTGTAGGAGTTCCTCAGGGGACAGCATTAGGATCATTGCTCTAAATATCATCAATATATATCAGGAAGAGTCAGAGTCATAGACACAGATCCTTCTGTCGAACTCGTCCACACCGACCTTGTTCCTTAATTAAACTCGTCCCATTTGTCTGCATTTCGCCCATATCCCTCCAAACCTTTCCCATTCACGTACTTATCCAAATCTCTTAAAATGTAACTGTATCTGCATACAGCACTTCCTCTGGCACAAACCACCGTGTGTGAAAAAGTTGCCCCTCGGTCCCTTTTAAATCTTTCTCCCCTCACCTTAAAAATATGCCTCCTGGCTTTGAACTCCCCCACCCTTGAGAAAATACCCTTGCAATTCACCTTATCTATGTCTCATGATTTTATAAACCTCTATAAAGAAGGTCACCCTTCAACATCCTATATTCCAGTCTATCGTTATAACTGAAACCCTCCATTCCCAAAAATATCCTGGTAAATCTTTTCTGTACCCTCTCCAATTTAATTATATCTTGTATACAGAGCACAATTTCAAAATTTATAAATGATACACAACTTGGAAGCAGTGTGAACATTGTTAACTGGGAGGAGGATAAGCATAGACAAGTTGATGGAATAAGCAGACAAGTGGCAAAGGAAAATCAATGCAGAGATGGGAGGTAATTTATTGGCACAAAGAATATGGAGACACAACATAAAATAAAAGGTATGACTATGAAGGCAAAACACAGGAGCGCAGGTAGTTGGATTTATTATTGCTAAAGTCATTTCAAATTGGCAGGACAGTTTGGATCATAGTTTATAAAACATACAGAATTCCGAGCTTTATTAGCAGGGGCATGGATCCGGATTGAGACTAAGCCAATGAGTCAAGAACGAACACACATTTATTTGTGGACAGAGTTTATTAAGTACTCACTTTTACAGTTCTTCCACACCCCATCATACCTATTCACCATTTACATCTACCTAGTCAAGTACTTAATCAGTTAACCCAATCATCTGACTAACTATATTGCTATATTAAGATTCCACTCGAATAAATTTCAGTTAAAGTTATACAAACAATCCTTCAGCATTCTATATCTTACTTTGTAATATTACCTTATAATACACCAGTCAGTAACACTTGTTTTCATATTCCATTTGGACAAGGTTGGCATCTCAAATTCTCTCTCACTCTAAGTCTTTTTGAATGGCATCGCCCATCAATTTACCTTCTAGTTTGTTTAATAGGCACTGCAACTTCTCAATCATAACACTGCTTCTTGTATTCCCAACCTGTTCTGAAGTCCATATTATCATCAAACCATGATTTCTACTCACCCTCCTATCCCATTCAGGACTATTGCAAAATCTCCCACTTCCATGGTCAGAATTCCTTTTACAAGTTTGTGACCTTTTCCTAGGGCCATGTTCACTTCCAGAACCATTTTCAGAACTTCAATTACATTCTCTGACCTTCCACATCTTCACTTCAGCTTGTGAATCCATGGAATTTTCCTTGTGTCTCTCTCCTTTCACATTTAGCCAAATGTTTGTACTTATTAGTGGCTTTCTCTGGAGAATTCCTTCATTCACTGGCATATGTGTCACTTTGATGCCTGCTTTCAGTTCTTGTCCTCAGTCTCACTTTGTCATGTTCAGTCAGCCCTCTATCTGGGTTTCAGCCTGAAACATTGACTTTCCTACTCCTCTGATGCAGTCTGACCTGCTGTGTATTTCCAGCTCCAGGTTTATTGACTATCTGCCATATTCTGATCCTCATAAAAAATTGTCCAACATGAGTATGTGAAGTTCATGGTGTCTCACCACTTTCTAGGAGTTGTTCAGATTCTGCAAGTATGTAATTAGTGTCAATTAACCTAGAGGAATGCAGTTTTATAGATACCAGAACTTGATTTAGCCAGTCAACAACAATGTATCATAAAGAGAACATAGTAAACAAGATAACGGAGGAATGTATATGAACTGGGCTGTGAGCAACAGCTAAATCTTTAAGTGGCAATGGAGGAAGTTTGACTACCACGCTGTAAAATGACTGTTTTTCACCACTACCTTACCTTGACATTTCTGAACTACTCTTTTGGAAAACACTGTCTCACTGATTAAAATTTATTTCTGTTGACCTTGCTCATTTTCAAAACTTCAGTTTCAGTGATGTCCTCTTATCCACACACAGGTGATTCAAGCTGTCAGAGAAAGTGAAGCTAAATTGTGGTCACGTCCCAGGCCAGGGGATGATCACTCATTACCAAAGGAATTTTTGGATTTCTCTGAAAAACCAACTGATATGGACTACAGCCTCCAACAACTTGCATGGAGCTCTTCATATTGACATCTGGCAATTTACATGCTTGGTCATTGTTCACCAGGATTTTATGAAGCATCTCATCTGTTATCATGTTTCTTTCATTTACTCTATGTCCACGGCTTTACCACTGTTTTGTACATTACCACAAATATTCATATTTTCACGCATCTCCCAAAATTCATGAGTAGTCAAACTTCCTCCATTGCCACTTAAAGATTTAGCTGTTGCTCACAGCCCAGTTCATATACATTCCTCCGTTATCTTGTTTACTATGTTCTCTTTATGATACATTGTTGTTGACTGGCTAAATCAAGTTCTGGTATCTATAAGTGTAAGATGGGTTTCTTTCTCCACTTGTGCAATAAAGTCCACGGCTACAACTCCCTCTCTTGTCAATGGCCGTTTGGTTAAATATGTTATTTTATTGCTGTTCTGTCAAGTATCATGTACTCATCATCTCTTATTTCTGCATCCTAAGACTTTTATCTTATGAGAAGATGAATGGGTAAACTAGCCATGCAGTTAAGATAATTATTCTTTTTCCCTCAAAATTTATTTCCCTTTACCAACAATGCCTGCTTTATCACAAGAAAATATACGTCTTTTTTTAAATGTTATTTCAGTATGTCATCCTGAAACCTGAAGCAGGTAGAACGCTCAAATTCCATAACCTTACTTTACTCATTATTTTAAAGAATCCAGGTAACACTAACTAATCCATTCCACACACTATAGATGTGCATCCACTATCCAATGATAAAATTGAATGAGTTGGTAATCAAAGCATTCATTAAGGGGCCTCTTGTAACTCTGTAACTTTGTTATTGAGTCAAATCTAAAACAACTGTTGACTATAGCCTAACACCTCTTGCCTGTTATAATTGCCGGGGTATCTCCTTCCTCACCACTTCAAGTTATAATTTCCTTTTACATTGAGGCTTTTGGCCTGTACCTCAGTAGCATTGTATTGTCATTACCATTGAGCCTTCCATTGTGTTTCTGCCGAGTCTCCCATTTGAGCCATTGAGTCTGGGGTGTAAAGTAGCATCCCTGAACAGGCTGATTAGAAAAATAGGTTAAAAATAGCTTAAGCCCCCGAAGGGTCCAGGCCCGAAACGTCAGCTTTCCTGCTCCTCTAATGCTGCTTGACCTGCTGTGTTCATCCAGCTCTACACCTTGTTATCTCAGATTCTCCAGCATCTGCAGTTCCTACTATCTCTGAACTGTTCAGTTGCCTGATTAAACAACCAAAGCAGCAGTGAGAGAGAGCACTGCAATAATTTATCTCACAGTATGCAGAAATAAACAGAAATTAGGTCAGACAAATCTAACTCCAAAAGGTTCTCTTGTTAGTTAGCTCAACTCATCATGTCATCTAATAGAAAAGACAACTTGCACTGACATAGCTTCTTTAATATTGTAAAACCTCAAAGTACTTCTTATAAAAGTGTTGAGCAAACAAAATCTGACACCAAGCCATGCAAGATGACTTCACGGAGATGACCAGAAGCTTGATAAAGAGATAGGTTTTAAACAGTATCTTTTATTATATTTCCAATATATAAGAATGTGAGGAAGAGGGAGTGGGCCAATAGTGATATAAATAAGATTTGGATACACGCAAAGATTTTGGCAAACCTGAAGGGGGCTGAGGCCACAAAGGGATTCAAAAATAAAAGGCGATGGTTTTGAAACTGAGGTATTTCTTAGCTGTTGCTTTAGATAAAAGGAAAGAAAGAATAAATAATTTATTTGACAAAGTTTAATATGAAAAATTGTGATAAGGGTTTGGAGAATTATCAGTCTATTAAACTGGTATTTGGCATGCACATATTTAAAAACAGCAGAGATCTTATCCTCTATAGCAAGCCCTATGTTGACTTTAGAATGGACAAAAGCACAGTACCAGCCCAACACACCAATAGTTTAAGAAGTAGACCTTATCATACAACAAATGAACATGGTGATACATTGTCAGAATCACAAATTGTTTAGAATATGAAAAAGATAGGAAGAAAATAAGCTGGTCCACTAAGATAACCCATACTGACATGTGTCAACTGTTTTATGATCTAAAATCTCCTATTCACCCCAGCCAAGTACAATATTTAGATACGATATCAAAGTAAAACTGTTTGGCACTTGCACAAGGAACGTGGAATGTTACTGTGAATGAATATTGTTCAAATGGAATGGTAAGGACTACCTCTATATTCACTTGCAAAATCACTGCAAGGATCAAAGATACAAAAGAAAGGGAATTATAGACACCAGACTTGAATAGGTCTCATGAAAGAATGTTATTTTTTGTTGATTTTTGTAGATTTCGGTACTTCATTATCCTTTTATGCTGCCATTTTTAATATTTTGAATGGTGGAGAATGGGAATAGTACAGCTCACCAATAGGTCAATATTTCACATTTCCGAGCATTCACAATGTAGCAGATTGCTTGAAATGCTGTCATGCCATTTGTACCTTCCACAGTTTCCTACAAGAATCAGAGACATAGAAGAAGGAGGAATCTGACATCATAACATCTCAAATACAGCACAATTGAATAAAATATTTTTTGGAAGTGTAGTCACTGTTGGAATGCAAGTAATGACAACAACAAATTGATGCACAGCTAGATTGCACAATGAATCAGTAATAAGATAATTACCAGATATTTTGTTGGCATCAGACACCGAAGGAACTCCCCAACGCTTCTTTAAACAGCACATGTCACCAGTCAAGTTAATTCAAGAATTGGTTTGTAAAGAAGCTGACACGAAGGAAGAGATGGGTGCAGAATAGCTTTGAGTGTAAAACACTGTGATTAGGTCCTGGGCTCCTTGTGACTGGGATGGGGAAGACTCACCACTCTGTGGGTGGAGAAATTTCTCCTCATTTCAGTCCTAAATGGCCTATCCTGTGTTCTTAAACTGTGATCCAGTCATTATAATATTCTTCCCGAGTTTACCCTGTCTAATCCCATTAGAATGTTATAGGTTTCTACGCAGCATTCCCCACCCCCAACTAAACTCCAGTGAATATAATCTTAACTGATCTAGTCTCTTTATACATTGATTCCTGCAATGGCAGGAATCAGTCTGGTAAACCTTCATTGTACTTGCTCCATAGTGAGAACAACTGTCCTCAGATAAAGGGGACCAAAACTACACACAATACTTCAGGTGTGGTCTCACCAAAGGTCTTGTACAATTGCCACTAGGCATTCTTGCTCCTGTACTCAAACATCATTTCACTGACTGTAAAGGGAAGTGGGAGTGGCAAACACACTTCAGTGGATGGTGACAAATCGAAGTTATAGAATATCCTTGAGAAGCCTGCACTTATTGGAGGAAATGCTGACTGTTTATGGCTGCTAAAAGCTGGGATTATTTTTATTCTTTAACCTAAACTGGTGAATGTTTTACTGGAGGAAAGAATACCTTATGGTCTTACTATTCAGCTCTGGCGAGAGCAAATAATTCTTTGGCATTCAGATACCTTCTGTTTGCACTGTTTAGACTCAAGCAGTGTGAAACTGGAGGAACCATCAGGATGGAACAAGCAAGGATTTTAATCGAGAACATCAGATGTGGAAGAGAGAGAGTACTTGCGCAGATCAGTAACTACAAAAATACCATGATGAAACTAGGACCAAAGACTACACAATTGGGAGTTTGAAAATGTCATTGTCAGTGCCTTGAGACAACAGTTTGTCCTCAGAGTGCACAACAAGGAAACAGAATTAGAAAGTAGTACAAGAATGGAGGAAAGTGAGGGATACATTACTGGTTGTAAATATCCAGGATTTCAAGTGAAAAAGAAATCATGTGGAATGACAAAATCAAAAGGATTGTCTATGAATTTGGGTAGGACTGTTTACATGGATGGACAAGGCCAGGGAGGATTGGAAGGCAGCGAAATTAAGGCAAAATGAGTTAATCAAAAGAGTTGCTCAGTTTAGTGGTTGAGGATGAAAGGAGGGAGAAACATGGAGGTGGAAAGGCAGGGGAGAAAAGTGATTTTAAAGAAGGGTTGGAAAAAAAAACTGAGGTGCCTGAAGGAAAAAGATACCAGAACAGAAATGGGGGTTTGGGAGCAAAAAAAAGTATCATGCGATTTGGTCATGCTACAACTACGGCAGTTTGGGTGGAGCAGATAATAGAATCAGGAAGGAAAAGTGAAGAGCAAGACAAAAATGCATTTGTGAACCAGGTTTCACTTGTAACCATAACATCAATAACTGAAAATCTTAACACAGCCCTTTACTGCTTAAAGCATAATGTACACTAACAGGTGAAAAAGGTTTAGATTCATTGTTTCAATAGATCCAGCCTTAACTATTTCATATATTATTTGGAGCAAAACTGTATATATACTTTTATCTAAATAGGATATCAACATTTACACGACAATGCTGGAGTACTGGAATACAATTGTACAATTGTAGAGAGATACAAGAGCACCAAATTCAAAACAAATTGATAGCCTTGATCTGCAGGCACAATGCAAAGCAAGGAACAATTGCTGATGTCAGACAATGCAATCCCATTTCAGTAATGTGTTGCCTACTAATTTTCAGTACAATATGGATTATGAGAGATATGCTTGCTTGAAACCAGGCAATGATAAGTTACTGACCCAATAGAAAATTTAGGGGAGTATCATCATTGCCATTTATTCATGGTGAGATTAATAAAATGGCAAATTGGAAAGAATAAAGTCAAGTCAACTTGTCCTGTAAAAGCATTTCATTTGGGAATAAAATTGTTTCAGAGATAGTAGGAACTGCAGATGCTGGAGAATCTGAGATAACAAGGTGTAGAGCTGGATGAACACAGCAGGCCAAGCAGCATCAGAGGAGCAGGAATGCTGACGTTTCGGGCCTAGACCCTTCAGGGGTCTAGCCCCTGAAGACCTAACCCCTGAAGGGTCTAGGCCCGAAACGTC
>NC_063342.1:31421925-31455761 GCF_021869965.1 Rhincodon typus
TAGATGGGCTTCAGATTGGTTTCACAGGTCGGCGCAACATCGAGGGCCGAAGGGCCTGTACTGCGCTGTAATGTTCTATGTTCTATGTGTAAAAAGGCAAGACAAGATGCTATGAGCATCCAAGAAGGTGCAAAGTGAGTGAACCCTAAGAAAGTAAGCTAAAAGCAGGAAAATTCACTCTTTTCTGATGCGTGAAAAGGTGCTTGCCCTTGCACGCAAAGTGGCCTGGCAGCAACATTGCAATGAAATGTTTTGGTGAGCTCCAAAGTGCAATATTGAAATGGCGAACGGTACTCTAAGTGAGTTGGAGACGTGCTATGATGATGTAGTGAAGCTGGTGCTTGTGCAATGAAAACTTCCATGGACAAAGGGTGCAGATGGTCACTGCCTATAAGCATATCTTGAGGTGTTGGGGAATGCTGGCCAATGTTAATGCCGAGAGAAGAAGCAGGTGACCTATATCCACAAGTTCCCATTGAGTCTTTCATTTTGGGAACTGTAGTTCTCTAGTCCCTCTCCACTGCTTAGGAAAATAGATTGATGTGAGATGTGAGATTAGAAATAATAAGATGCTAATTCCTGAAAATAGGTCGCTCGCTACACGCATGCAAGATTTCCTCTAGCCATTAAATCCTATACATAACTTTTCTTTCCTTGTGTCAAAAATTTCATTTTTTTTCATTTTTGCCATACTTTCCCAATTGATTCACCATTGCCCACTTTGGGAAGATTCAGCTCCAGGTTTCAACTTCCTAACCTGATAGTTGATTGAAAAGAAAATCAAGATAATGTTTGGATTTCCTGACTGGTTTGCTCACATAAAAGATATAAAATGGATGTAACTGATCTAAAGACTTTAGCCCATTTCTTGCTTCGTTCAATTTACAAGTTAGGTTTAGACTGGTGTCAAAAATACATGTTAGTTTCTAATTAAATCACACTTGGTTTCCATGTGACTTAAGCAGCATCATCCACCCGTACAAATTGTGCTCAATACTGTTTAAATTTTAAAAGTCTTCTGGACATTGGTTTGGCCACTTTTGGAGTACTGCATGCAATTCTGGTCTCCCTCCTATATGAAGGATGTTGTGAAACTAGAACGGGTTCAGAAAAGGTTTATGAGGATGTTGCCAGGATTGGAGGGTTTGAGCTATAGGAAGAAGCTGAATAGGCCGGGGCTATTTTACCTGGAGATTCAAAGGCTGATGGGTAAAATCATGAGGGGCATTGATAGGGTAAATAGACAAGGTCTTTTCCCCAGGGTGGGGGAGTCCAAAACTAGAGGGCGTAGATTCAAGCTGAGAGGATAAAGATATGAAAGCTACCTAAGCGGCAACTTTTTCATGCAGAGGGTGGTGAATGCATGGAATGAGCTGCCAGAGGAAATGATGGAAGCTGGGGTGATTACAATATTTAAAAGGCATCTGGATGGGTATATGAATAGAAAGGGTGGAGAGGGATATGGGCCAAATGTCAGCAAGTGGGACTAGATTTATATAGGACATGTGGTTGGCATGGACAAGTTGGACCAAAAGGTCTGTTTCCATGCTTTATATCTCTATGACTCTATGTGGTAAAGCATTTGTAATCACTCCTATTTCCACTTTATTCGTGAAATTAGAATGGGTATTGTCAAGTGCTCTGCCATTTTATTGCTCATTCACAATTTTGTGATCATGGATTTTCCTGAGGAATTTTAGTTATGCAAATTAAATTTTGTAAAGCCTGAAAGATGAAGATGAAAAGATTTACAGCCTTCATAAAGGCTACAAAATGTATCCACGTAAATGACCACATCCTTTTAAAGACCTGTTTGTAATAATGCGGAGGTAAATTCATTGTGCAATTCAAATGCAATTTTAAGTTTCCTTATCTTCCTTTCTAACAAATTCACAATATCATCAAGTCCACATAGGCAGGAAGAAAGAACATTTGACATTATATCAGGAGTGGTCAACACAGTAAAGTTTGACCAGGTACTAATACGTCAATGAATTTCTATTGCTCAACATAAGGCTTAAATGAGAAAAACAAACTAACCTCGTGTCGCTAAACAGTGGTTGACTCTTGAGACGTCTAAACTATTATCCTTTTTTTAAACAATGTCCACTATAGATAAGTTGTGCAGTTTCATTGAGTATCAAATTAACATTTTCTAATAGTGATATTTTAATGGTTTCTGAATACAGTTTGCAGCTTTATGTCCATGAAACAGCACAATTTATTGAAAAGTTAAAAATCATGATTTTTTTTAAAAATGATCAAACACATCCCATTTCAGGCACAGTTTTATGACAACCAGATTTACTATGTAATTAGCAGGAATTTTATCAACACAGTTTAACAAATCCCCTGTATATACTACAGCACCAGGCTACTTACTGTCTTCAGGAACAGATTATGATATCATTAAACTCTCTTAGTTCTGGAAAGAAAAATAACAGTTTAATTTTAAAACCAAAAGGTATAAGAACAACAATAATCTGAAATATGACAGTTGTAATTTTTACCCAATTCTTATAACTGTAAGATTTTAAAGAAATTTAATAGTAAAAGTCATTTAACACCATTCAAAATACAATTATTACACAAAGCTCAAATAACTTGTACCTCTGTTGTAGACTATAGATGCTCTTAAAATTGTTCCCTCTGTCTAGAAGTCTTAATTAGAGGTAAGAAGTACACAACTATTACTCAGACTTTCATTTTCGAATTCTGGGAGATAAGTCACTTGCCAATCTTTGACAATGTTAAGATAGTTTACTACGTTCTGCCTCAGTGAAGATCACTTTCCTTTTAAAAAGTCAATAATTAGAGACAGACTCCAGCAACAGTGTCCAAAATAACCATCTTTAACTTTGATCAAGATTAATTATATACATTTTATGTTGCTTGAATCAATAAACAAATGACACTATTTCATATGGCATGTTCTTCTACAGTACATCCAACCTGCTACACATTACTTGAATCAATACTGAACGCAAGTACAATATGCACCATAATAAGAATTCCTGCTTTGAGATAAGTCAGTGATAGGTTCAGCTTTTAAAAGGCACCACAACAACTTTGCAGAGGAATTAATCAATCCCTGTTTGAAGGTTTTTATTGGGTTCAATGTAATATTTTCTTACACCAGCATAAACTTGTTTTGCTTATCACAATTGTGGTAATTCTGTGTTAGTAAGTATATCACTGTAATCTAATACCATGCCAATGCTTATAGATTGAATTGAGATACATTTCTGGGAGCATGTCTTAAATTATGAACAGTTCTCCAAGATGGTATATGCCTTTAGTTGGCGAGATAGAGGAAGGTAAGGGAGAAGCTGAGAAAGTAAATGCTCCTTTTAAAGTAATACGATGTTCTTACTCACACCCTTTGAATTAGTGCTGAAAATGTCAACTTTGGTAACTACTATTGTCAAATGTGGATTTTCTTTTAATTTCCTTCAGCAATTTTTTCCTCTTTTTCACATGAAGAAGCTGTCTTCTAGTAGACCTTAAAATAGTCATATTCATATGTAAGCTTTGGTAATGTCAGAAGGTTGTTTAGTCACATGGAGTGTCACAATTGAGGTAAGTTGGATATTTGCGCTTCAGCAGAAGGTCAGTGGGTAGTAATTGTTATCAGGAAACCATGGTCAATTTTCCCCTTTCCCCCAGCTGCTAAGGATACTCGTGCATCATTGCCCTCAATACAGCTAACAAGGCTTGGCTCAAGAATGAATCGGAGACTTTCTCAGCTGTATAGTTTACTCCTCAATAGATAGACTCAGTGAGGCTTTGGGAAAGGTAGCTCCAGAATGATATTGGGAACATCTAGCTCATTATTCATAGTCATAGATTCATACAGCATGGAAACAGACCCTTCGATCCAACTCGTCCACGCTGACCAGACATCACAATCTGACGTAATCCTATTTGCTAGCATTTGGCCCATATGCCTACAAAACCTTCCTGTTCATATACCTATCCAGATGTCTATTAAATGTTGTAATTGTACTGCCTCCATCACTTTCTCTGGCAGCTCCTTCCATACATGCACCACCCTCTGTGTGAAAAGTTACCCCTCAATAAGTCTTAGAACATAATTTTTCATGTAAAGAATTAAAATTTTAACTATATAAAATGAGGTATCTGGTTTTCAGCAACTAGTAAAAGCAACTGAAATAATGGAATTTGAAGAAACTTGGAGCTTATAACACTTAAAAGATTAGGGGCATGTTGACTTGGAAGATGTGAAGTCTCAACCAGGAGGTGTGCCTACTTAGATGGCCCTATATGAGTCAAAATGAATTTGATGGGCAAATCGTCTCTTTCTGTGTCAGAGTGACTCTACGATTTTCTACTATCGTTATTTAGATAAATAATAACAGCAATGTTCCCAAATTGAGATGAAGGATCTTAATCATTGGTTTTGTTTATTTCTAACATTGGAACCAGATAGGTGGCTGAAATCATTTGACTATACTTGCAGTCGCATGTTCCAGATGCAAAAAAGTTAAAGACTCATCAACCTGCCATGACATTGTACATGGGAAGTCAAAAACATGTACAGTATTTAGGTTAAATAATATTGAAGGTTGGGGGTAGCTTTGCTCAGATATAAGGAATGAGATTGTGAGAATGGTGAGGATAGAGGGAGAAAATGGGGAAAGAGGGAAACTAGCTGAGATGCTGTTCAGTGGATCAGGTTAGTGTACAACTCAATACGACATAATGGGAAGAAGTAGTCTTGCTGAATTGAAATGCTATTGGCTGAGGCTAAAGTAAATTATTGTGAAAATCTTAAAATTAAAAAGATCTTAAAAGGTGCATTAAAGGGCATTCAAGGATTCTTGATGGGGAGTGAAAGTAGACATTATAAATAAAGGATTGGACCTGATGCACGCTAAGCAGAATGGGGTGAGATTCTGGGTGAATGGGAGTATTACAAAGTGATGCATGGGACATAAACAGCTCTGCACAGTGGGTGAGGGAATTACAATAATGCTGCTCAGTAATTGGGGATTGGGGGAAGGGATGCTATTTCTAGTGAAGTAAAAGGCCACAGAGAGCTGACTTTATGACCCCTTGCTGGCAGGTTTAAGATTTGTGGGGGCACTTAAAATCTAGCAGGTGCTCTTCCAGTTGTCTACACATGCACTTGTTTAAAATTTACAGGAGGGTGGAGGTTGGCATTGGACAGTACCCCATTCTGGATCTACAGCATTCCTCAAATTGCTGATTGGCTCATCTCACCCCTGCTGTATTTTCTGTGGTGAGGTGAGGTGAGGTCCATGCCATGCAAGATGCCTGATGTCAGGAAATGTTTTTGGGGAGTGAAGGTAAATTGCTTTTGAAGGTCACTCAGATGCACTTCTTTAGAGGCAGCACCCCCACCACCCCTCAACCCCACTACTGGTCTTCTGCCTACTTAACCTCTCCTCTTGTTGTCTTGACTTGGGGTCCTCCAACAACCACATTCCGCTGCTCATCCTGACTCATCCCTCACCATCACTCCTAAACTTGGACTTAACGGTCAGTCCTGGCTCTTCTGCATTGTTTACTAACTTCTAGTAAACAATGCCGCTCATTTGGACTGGAGGTTCTCTACGGCAGGATTTCCTCATAAGTGCTGGAAGACTTGCCTTGAAGTAATGTGATTGCTGCATGTCAGCTGTCAGGATCATGAGTGGGTTTCCAACTGACCTTTCAGCCAGTGTCAGACGGCAGGGTAATACAGTGACCATGGCACCCTGTAAGATTGTGCCTAAAGTGTGGGTAGGTACTTCAATGATGATGGGCAGCAGATGTTTGCTTGGATGGGTGTTCATGGAAGGCAGGTAACAATGGGCAAGTGATGCTGTATCACTCAGTGCAGAAAGAGATGGCTGGGAGGGCAATTTTCAAGCAGACCACGGAACCCACCAGTGTATGGAGACAAAATTAATTTTTTTTCTGGGCCTTAAGGGATGGCAGTAAGGTCATGTGAATGGCAGTAGGCTGGCAGTTTTATATGTGAGGGCGTTAAGGGCAATGACTGTTTGGTTATTGATTAATGAGAAAGGCATATCAGTCAGTGACCATTTGCAGAAACTAGATGTGGCACACTTCTGAAAAGATACATACTGCAGGCAAAGTGGGCAAAATTCAGGAGAACTGCAAGGTGCCAAAGAAAAGCTTTCCTATGAATTATTTTAATGTCTTAACATTCAAAATGTACCTTTTCTCACTATTACCAACATGATTGTGTTTGGAACAACAGTGGCTTAAAGAAAAAAGGCTGTTTTGTAGTGCATTTCAATGATCAGGCCAGAACAGAAACTACACAAACTGAACTAAATTGTTTGGTGTTAACTCTCAATACGTAGCTCAGGAGCTATTCCTTTATCCGCTAACACTGTGTGAAAATTAACATTGAGGAACGCTTTCACAGTATCACATATGGTTGTAACTGGTGTACATAAATGTTGACACTTTTGTGATGGGTTTTCTTATTGAGATGGTATAACGTGTGACTTTAATACATTTTGGAGGAGAATGTTACACCCATTCAGAATTTCCAATTCTGTTTCAAGCAGTTTTGAAATCATTTGAAGATCATGCTGGCAGCAAGCAAAATATTAAATAAGGCCCATTGTGTTGTGTTTGACTAACTAGTAGGTTATTCCATACAGACTACATAGGCAGAAATGGTTTCCTTCCAATGCAGTACTGAGATACAGGCAGCCCTCCATTTTCCTAGTTACCAGGTCAACCAAATTAACCAAAAATGCTACTATTTTGCTTTTATACCATCTATTTTTCTTCCAAAACAACAATAATAAAATGAACATTGTAAAACTTTGGCTGCCAGTATCACACAGTAGGTACAATCATAAGAGGTATTCAGAGAGAAATACATACATAAAATGTTGCTAATGCAAATAGTCTTATTTTCTTATCAGTGTACGTCAAAGAGGAAATCTAGAAGAGGTTCGGAATGACAGTCAGCCAACCTCTTCTAAAACAATAATGATATTCTCTTACTAGCATTCAGAAAGTGGTGAAAATTAATACAATAGTTAGTAAAATATTAAATACCTGACTAAATATCAAGTACCTGACAATGTTTTAAATCTACTACTACTGTCAGATGGATAAAATAAGTCACCAGATATAACAACACGATTCTCAGATAACAACTACAGGAAATTACAGCCATTTTTTTACATCACCAATGACAGAAGGTGGAATTAATACTAGACAGGCACTCTAATAGACCCATCCTTGAACATGTTAATTATATATATATGGCCTCTCCCAGAAAGTTACATGGTTCTTGGGTGAGGTGGGAGTCTTTATATTGTAATGCACAAGGCATTGCAGTTGTGTGGGACAAACTGGGTAGACCAGTGGGTCTTTTCCTGTCCATTGATTGCAAATGTTCAATTCTTGTTGTGAGAAAGATTGGCATATATGAACATGTAGGAGACAGATCTGATAGTTTGTATTGCTGATTTTTTTTTTGCTTCTCTAAGATTGTCATTGGAATTAGCCCCATTTTATAGTGGAGTGTGATTATCATACCTCCAACTGTTCCATTTTAATCAATCTATCCAATACTAATCACAAGAAAGAAAATACTAGGCTCCAAATAAATACCATAGCTAATCTGTTCATTTTATAAAGTACTAGTCTACTCCTAAAATTCAATCCAGGCTACTCTTACCTCAAATTACCAACCAGATTTAAGTAGAAACTTTATTGACATATTGTAAATTGGGCATTTTAGATTTTATGAATCTGAGATTGCAAGAATTTTGTCTGTAATGAAATCAGAGAGTAGCCACTAAAGATGATTGATTGAAAACATTGTTAAGTTGTAAAAGCTCTTGCATACAGCTTGGAACAATAGGTTACTTCTGTTGGTATCTTATTCAGATTAAAAGGAAAAACCTTTAAGCCTTTGAGTGCATCATGTCTGAGTGTCAGGAAACATTTTATATCTACTTCAGTGTGCTCTGAATCTCAGCTAAGCGAAGGGGTGTAAAATTTATATGGGAATCTGTTTGGGCAATGCAGCAAATAAGCTACGAAACCTGCTACTTGACTGCAAAATAAGTAAGGCCCTGGAGGGACATGTAGGGGGGTGGGGGGGGGGAAATGAGGAACACTGGGAAAACAATTGGCATACAAATAATTAATCCAAATCAAATCAGGATCTACTATTTACAGAAAATATCTGCTGTCACATTTACCCTGCATGAAATAAGGAAACAGATTTGATAAAATGTAAAGTTAAATAAAATTTGGTTTAACGAAGATTTTATCAGGTAGCTTCAAGTACTATGTTCAACCCTTAGACATTCATCCTCACCACCAGACTGCTCCTTTACTGTTTCTCTTGAATAGACCTGAGGCAAGAGATGTATGGAGAAAATGGTAATGGGGCATTTTACTAATTCACAAAATACACATTATAAATGAATTGTCTATGATGTTGGATTACCACATATAGTGAGTCTAATTAGAAACATCTGTATATTCAATGAGCCTAACCTTAAGACAACAGAATTAGGAAAGATTCACAATGTTTTGAGATTGACAGAAGATAACTTCCTTAAAATCCAAAGAAACTTAATATTTTGTAATTGTTTATTGTAACGAATTCCATTAAATGGATAGTATCTTAAAATCAATTATTATAATGATTTTATACTTTATTGAGAGCTATTGAAAGATTTAAGATTATTTGTGTAAAGGAAAGCTTGTTGTGGGGTTAGAAGAAACCCCACGGTTTGGAGTTGCTGTAAAGAGGGAAGGGACGTGAGATCATTACCAAACAAGTGTCAAATTGACTGAGCTTAAAATCATGACCAAAGACACTGACAGGATCCAAGCCAGAAACATAGAAGTACTGACTGGAATTTTAAGAGGATTTCTTATGTTTTGCTAACATTTAGCTGCAGTTCTTTTAGTTCATTCAGGTCTTAAAAGAAAGTAATGGGCCAGTGGAAGGGAACTGAGTGGTCAAGTTAGCATACATCTTGTCAGCATATAAGAAAATAACCCCATTTGCCTGTATGGTGAAGATGGGGTAAAAAGAGGGGAGTCCAATGATTGTATATACCAGAGATGATGGGCAGCAGGAGCAGCTGCTGCCATAAATATATTGCCTTAATTATATCAAAAATTACATCACTTCACCTGATGAAGGAGCACCACTCCGAAATCTTGTGATTTCAAATAAACCTATTCGACTATAACCTGGTGTTTTGTGACTTCTAAATACATCAAAAGAAACCAAAGGATTGCAGTATCCTGTAGGAGGGCTTCAGAGGAGAAAAACTAGAATCAGATAAAGTAGGGATAAGGAGAATCAGGAAACCTGTTGAGTAACAGTTATGCCATAAATGTGTCATTTGAGATTTTGATGAATAAGATCTTTGCATATTGATTGGACAGTAGCCAGACATTGAGGGTCTTGAAAAAGAGAGAAGGTATCCACAGTTTTATGGGGATGGCATGGTTTTGGGAAGAATATGGAAAGAAAGTGAAAAGTTAGGTTAGGGCAATAATGGATAGCAGAATTGGAAGCTGGAAGTTTAGAATACCAGATTGAGGATCAGTGGCTGCTAAATGAATTCCCTCAATTTTGGATGCAAACAAGGAGATATTGTGAGAGCAAGAGATATTGAAGTTTGTAGATAAAGTTAGGGTTGAGAAGTTGTTTCTGCTCACCAAGGAAGTTTTGGGAAGAGTGCGAGAACAATAATGCAACTGGAAGTGGTCCAGACATGGGTTGTGTTGGATAAAGAGATAAATGGATTTTAGTCTCTTGATTAGAGGCAGCAGAGAGATATTTATATTAAGTAACTGTGGGCATGAGATTGGGCATATAGCATGTTGATTCCAGAGTTGAGAGGGTTGGATTATGAGGAGAGACTGAGTAGACTGGGATTATACTCATTAGAATTCAGAAGAATGAGGGGAGATCTTATAGAAACATATAAGATTATGAAGGGAATAGATAACGTGGAGGCAGGGAGATTGTTTCCGCTAGCAGGTGAAACTAGGACTAGAGGGCATCGCCTCAAAATAAAGGGAAGCAGATGTAGGACTGAGGTCAGGAGGAACTTCTTCACCCAAAGGGTTGTGAATCTGTGGAATTCCCTGCCCAGTGAAGTGGTTGAAGCTACCTCACTGAATATTTTTAAGGCAAGGCTAGATAAATTTTTGAACAGTAAAGGAATTAAGGGTTATGCTGAGTGGGCGGGTAACTGGAGCTGAGTGTCAAAAAGATCAGCCATGATCTTATTAAATGGCGGGGCAGGCTCGAGGGGCCAGATGGCCTACTCCTGCTCCTAGTTCTTATGTTCTTATGCTGGAGTATCAAAGCAAGAAGAGGTGAGAAAGCCACTAAGAGGATGAATTATGGTGTTAATATTATTGCAGGTGGCAACAGAATTGGAGGAGTGTAGTGCCCAGGATCGTAACATTGGACTTGAATGATATTGAGAACGTTTAGGCATTGATTCATAGAATTCAATAGATGAAAATTTATTGTATATGGTTAGGTCTCAGGATAAACTAAGAAACTGGGCTGTTTTCATTAGAAGAAAGAAAATTATAAAAAGATATTTAATAGCAATGTTCAAGTTGAGGATAATTAATAAAGTAACCAGAACAGTACTGTTCAGTAAATGAGCAGGGCATAAATTTAATTTTATCACCAACAGAACTGGGAGTTAAGGAAATAATTTGTTTGGATTGGTTAAGGCATGGGATTCTACAGCAGTAATAGTTGGAAAACTGGTCCCATAGCTGTGTTTAAAGGGAAGATGCATAAGTATTTGAAACAAGAAAATAGCTCAAGAACTTAGGAAGGTAACTAAGTAAATAGTTCCTTTAGAGGAAAAGCATACGTGGTGTTTAGCTACATGATTTTTTTTCTGTACTATAAAATTCCATGATTCTATGGTTTATTTGAAATTTTATAATGCCACCTAGTGTCTGGACCAAATGGGTAAGGTAATGTTCACACTCCGCTGTATTGAATTGATAATCCAAAACAAAAATTTTGTTCCTAAGTTCTAGAATGTCATCAACCATCACATAAATTGTGGTAGGTGCTAAAGCCACCACGTTAATACTGTACATGTAAACCAATCTGACAAATCTCCCAGAGACTCATAATACTTTAAAATATGGAACTGTAGTAGTCAGTTCCGAGTGTTTTGCAATCCATTTTATCAAATATTGTAGAGTTCCCATGTAGAACAGATGATGTCCCCAACATTCTGAAATCCTTGGCATTTCTCATTTGTCAAGCAGTACCATCTTGGAAACAGAATCTTCACTTAATTCTTTTTAGTTTCACACCACAAGAGCATCTCTGGCTGGGAAATGATTCTGTAGGGCAAAAACATATTAGTCCAACAACCAAAGATATAGGTGATGGGGCAAATTAGATGGTGAATATTTTAAATATCATTGATTTGACATTTCTTATCACAGTTATTAAAAATGAGTAAAACTTTCAATCAACATATTACATACTCATCAGTCACATTAATGGGAACAGTTCTTTTTGTAGAATCAAATGTGATTGCAGGCCAAATCTGCTTGAATGTAACTTTCTTGGTAGAGAACCCACTTTGTTTAGACTGTAGAACAAACAGTCTGTCTGAAGCTAGAGAAAATAAGAGGCTTGAGTAACCAGTTCTTGTCATTTATATTTTGCTGCAACCAGCATTGTTGAATCAATAGGAGTCCTTTGAATACCACCAATGGTGGTGCTCTGCTTCTGTGTGGCAGCTGTGCTATTTCCTTTCTAATGTAGCACTCCTGCAGTCAGAGCCAGCTGTCATCAGACACAGACCAAAATGCATAAAGAGCTTAATTTAGAGCCTTCAATGTATTCTTTTTGTTTTCAATGAATCAGAATTCATATCAGCCTTTATAAATTGACTATATTAAGAAAGAGATTTTTCTCTTTGGTAAATATTTTTGAAGTACTGTCTGATAAACGTTTCATTAAAAAATTATATTACTATTGAGCTAATTTATTTTTAAAATATTATTACGGAGCCAATTTATTTAAAAAATAATTACAAACACACAATGCATTTTTTTTAAAGTTCTGCTTAATTATCAGCATTAATAAAAACTGGTTCACTGGTTTTAGTGTCAGTGGTGGTGGAAAGCTGGTGGTTGTGAATTGTGTGCTAGTTACAAATGCTGCATGCTTTTCCTTCCTATTGTCTTAATCTGCAAACTACTGTGGAATGCAAACATCAGTCTCCCCGAATTTAATGCAACTTTCCTTTTAGCATAGAAGTAATGAAAAACATAAGCGAAATATCTCTGCCAGGTATATGCCCTCTTATAATAGAGATTTGTATTCTTGTTATTTTTCCTGCACTTCCCCATTAAAATGTAAACGATTCCCTCTCTGGGAACATCTGTCACAAGAAATTTCTCATTGCATTCTGGAATGGTTTAATTGCAGACAAGACTTCAGTTCAGCTCGTGAGTTTAAGCCAATCAATTCTAGAATCCATCAATCCCAAGAACTGCAGGCTGGGAGGTTTGAATCCTCAAAAGGGACATCACTGGATAAAGGTACAATGCTCTGCTTTAGTGTCTGTGACATACTAAAGAATTTAGGTTGCTTTGAGGTGGATGCCAGAAGTGAGAAAATACTCTGTTTGCCATAGTTGACAAGCTGCTCCTTGGCAAGCACAAGGCACTAGCCTAGAATGTTCATCTAGCTCTACACCTTGTTATCACTAGCCTAGCGTAGTTAAGTTTAAATCCAGCTAATGCAGTTCTGTCCAAAGAAAGTAAAAACAAAACAATTCTTTATTAAAAATATAATTGAACTTACAGCTTTCTTCTGCCTTGTTTGTTCTTTCCTCTCATGACTGCATTCCATTTTCTGGTAGTAGGCTCTTCCTGCCAGTTCTTCTGGCCTAAGCCTCTGCAAGTGCATTTCAGTGTATGGAGGCAGTGTCTCTTCCTCTTCTGCCCTGTAGCTTGGAGGTTTCCCATAGTAATGGTCATTCCCTCGCTTGATGCTGGTTTTGGAAGGTGTTTCACTGCCATAGCTCTCATTGTAAGATTTGCATTTGGCTTTTCTCTCCAAAGCATTGCTTATAAAAGCATCATCATAAGCTCTGATGCCCTCATTTGTGCACCTTAGTGGATATTCTTCCTGCCTATCTCTCTTCCTTTGACTATTATAAATATGTCCCTGGTCAGTATCATACCGCTCATTCCTGCTTCGACTCCTTTTGTTATAGTAATCATCCAAAGAGCTATCTTGATAGTGATACCGGTCTCTGAGTGCTCTATAATAATCCCCTCTGTCAGTACTTTTTCTCTCCCACCTTTCAGGCTCTAGGGAATTACCCCTCCTCCCCTTGTAATGGTATGATTCTGCAAATTGTTCAAGTTCATCCAGTGACCTTGTTTGGTCTTTGTCATGGAATTCAATCCTTTGTCTTTCACAAGATCGAGATCGAGACCGTGACCTAGTGAGCAATAAAAGTGAAATTATCTTTGTGGTTTTCTACTGCATTTCAACCAAATTAAATCTGGTTTTATGAGGTTCCTATTTCAACTAGAGTTCATTCACTTCTGTGCACTTTGTTCATAGAAAAAACATACTCTGAGTAAAGCTTTGCTAAACAAATAGCATGTACAGTATTCATATTAGAGCACACTTCAGTTCCATCTTTGTTTTGGAATGTTGGAAAATGGAGTGCGTAGAAGTCGCACAACACAAATTAAATACTTAAATTAAATACTTGTAGTCCTTGGAACTGAAATCACTAAAACTAATAATCTGGAAAACAAATTCATGGAAAGCATTTAAACAGTTTTCTAGATCAGTATATCATTGAACAAATTTACAATAATTATATATCCCTGAGGAATAAAAACCCCATGAGAATAATGGTCCATTATTGGCTAACACGAAGGTAAGGGCATTATTAGATTAAAGGAACAAGTTTATGTTGCCAAAATGAATAGTAAACTCGAGATTTGAAAGGATTTTAAAATTTAGTAAAGTGTGATCAGGAATTGATATGTGGGATATGAGATGATACTAGCTGGAAAATAAAAATAAACTGTAAAACAGAAGAGATTAGCGAAAGTAATTATGAGTCCCTCACAGGCAAAGAAAGACGAAACTATAATGCAGCATAAAGAAATGACAAACATAAGCAATTATTTTATGTCCATGTTCACGTAGAAGCCACAAAATGTATGTAGGGTACTGGGAAGCCAAAAGAATTACTAATTGGTCATACTAATTATTAAAGAACTAGAACTGATGAAATTAACGGAACTAAATGCTGACAAGATCCCTCAGATCCGATATGGTAAGATAATGGTTTTGTTGGTTTTGAACATGCAGAATTTCCCGGGTTCTAGACTTGTCCCCATAGATTCAAAGATAGTGAACATGATCTCACTGTTCAAGAAAGTAGTGAAAGTGAAAACAAGAAACTATAGGCCAGTTAGCTTGATCTCAGTTTTGAAGAAATACTGGATTGCATGATTTCAGATGTAAGAAAAAAAATCACTTCACCAAACATAAAATAATAAAAAAATTCAGCATGGATTTGTTAATGGCAAATTGTGTTTAACATGATTTGATGAGATAACAATGAGGCTGGTGACAATAATACAGTTGATGTAATGTACATGGAATTGAAAAGAATGATTGTGTTGAAATGCCACTTAACAGGCTTGACAACCAAGGTGAAGCTCAAAAAATAAAACATGTCAGCATGAATTATAAATTGGTTACTATAAACTAGTAGAAGATATATAGTTGGATTTCCCTGGAGTCAAGATTAGGACCACTGCTTTTCTTGATCTGTATTAATGTACTTTGGTATGTAAGGCACAATTTCACCTTGTACCAATGACACAAAACTTGAAAGTATTATGAACTAAGTGGAGAATAGTGATACAGTTCAAGATAACTTAGGCTGGTGAATCAGTTGAGCATGTAGCAGATTAAATTTATTACAGGAAAATATGAAACAAATTGGCGGCACGGTGGCACAGTGGTTAGCACTGCTGCCTCACAGCACCAGGGATCTGGGTTCAATTCCACCCTCAGGCAACTGTCTGTGTGGAGTTTGCACATTCTCCCCTTGTCTGCGTGGGTTTCCTCCGGGTGCTTCGGTTCCTCCCAAAGTCCAAAGATGTGCAGGCTAGGTGAATTGGCCATGCTAAATTGCCCATAGTGTTCAATTAGGTGGGTTATAGGAGGATGGGTCTGGGTGGGATGCTCTGAAGGTTGGTGTGGACTTGTTGGGCCGAAGGGCCTGTTTTCACATTGTAGGGATTCGATGATGAATACATTTTCGTAGGAAGAATGAGGACTAGGTGAGAGAAAAAATACAATTCTAAAAATGGTGCAGGTGCAGAGGGGGACTTGCATAAAACATTGAAGGTGACAGAGCAGGCTGAAAAAGCAGTTGTTCATAAGGCAAAAGGGATAGTAGGCTTTATAAAATCAAAGAATTGAGTACCAGGCAAGGAAGTTACGGTAAAGCACTGGCTTAATCTCAATTAGAGTATTGTGCCCATTTCTTGGGCCCATGTAATTTTAAGGATGCGAAGCCATTAGAGAGAGGTTGGAAAAAAGATTTATGAGAATGGTTCCAAAGATGAAGGATTTCAGTTACACAGATTGGAGTAGCTTAGGCTCATCCTTGGAGAAGAGAAGGTTGAGAGATCTGACTGAGATGTTCAAAATCATGACAGGTCTGGACAGAAGAGAAAGCAAATAACTGTTCCCATTAGTGGAACATTTGAGAACCAGAGAACATCGGTTTAAGATGAATGTGAAAAGAATAAAAGGTGGCATGAGGATTTTTGTTTTTACATGGAGCAAGTGGTTACCTATGGAATGCACTGCTTAAAGAATGGTGGAGGCAGTTTCAATCATAGTCTTCAGCAGGGGACTGGATAATCACCTGAAAAGGTAAAAGAAATGCAGGGCTACAAGGAAAATATAGGCTGTATGACCAGATGATATGCTGTTGCAGAGAGCTGACATACACCAAAGGTCTAAACAGCCTCCTTCTGTAATCAGTCTGTGTTTTCTGAGGTTTGTTGAGCTCTTCTGCCAAAGTAAAGTAAATGAACAAGCAATTCCTGAATGCTTCATGTGTCATAACGATAATTTGCATTTCCTTGTCAAATAAACCAGTCAGATACAATTCTGCTGTAAATGTTGGAATTTCTGCTACATAGTTTTGATCCTCGTTATCCCATTGTTTACAAACTTGGACTACTTCAGAGCTGATAGCTACTTCTACTGGAATTTATTGTGCATTTTACAATCTGCAAGAGTTTAAGTGCATGGGAATATCTTCACCACCAAGTCAGATGCCATCTTCATTCCAACTAAAGCAACATTCCTTCCATTTTGGACATTACTGGGTGAAAATCTGGCAACTCCCTTGTTAACAGTATGGTCTCAGCCTTTAAGGTCTGAAATTTTGGCCATGTCAACCCTTCCTGTCTACTGGGATCCCTTTCCTAGGATCTTACCATGGGTAAAAACATATTTGGAAACTAAATATTGGGAGAAAATGTGAAACATCACACCCTACATCCCAAACCATCTGTGGATGTCGCCACAGGAGACCATCTACTAAAAAAATTCATATATTAATTACGCAGTAGAAAATTTAAATCAGGAAACTAATTATGGTGCTGTTATATTTTAGGCAATTCTGTGCTGTTTATTCTTTGCCCTGCTTTACTAAATTATGTACAGTTAATCAAACAGGGAAGAATAGCGTTTATAATTATCCTTCAAATGTTTAACTATTCAAATAACTTTTTAAAGAAAGCATTAGTCTTAAACAACACTTTTAAATCTACACCTAGTATTTTTTGACTACCTGATTTGTTAAAACACATGCAATAATATTTCTTTACCATCTAGCCAACAATGACATTTTTAAAAATTGAATGCAATAAAAAGGTCATGATGTTATAATCAGTAAGAATATGAATGGCCTGTAGTCTTCCAGTGAGATAGTACAGGTTATTATGAAGACACATGTAAATGTTTTCATGATTTATTTCAAACTCTGAACAGTTCATTGCTGTACCTGCTACTGCAACGTTCGTGATCTCGTCTTTCTCTGTTCTTGAAATGTCCCGATCCTCTTGTCAGCTGACCCCTGAATGCTGAGTCATTGTCCTGGGCAGTAATTGCAGGGACCACTTGTTTTCGAGCCTGAGAAAAGGTCTGGCGGAAATCACTGTCCTGATCGTGAAGTGAACTCAGCTCCGACATGTTACTGGCTGTAATATATAAAAAAAGTTGAAAATATTTACTCATATTCTTTGTCTAACGTTTCCCTGATAGTTTCAATTACAAACTGGCAGCACTCTGAAGCAGCCCAGGGTTTATCCAAAACTATAATGCAAATCAAAGCTGCTAATTTACATTTGAAGAGGGAAAGAAAGGCTGAACAGAAAGTCGAGGAAAACTTTTTCCTTTCCCACGGAGATGGTTTCTGACTGAACCCTGCAATGGCATCAGCTGAGCATCTGCTATTGCACAATGTCAGTCTGCTTGTGGAGCAGCAATATTGTATCAGATTATTGTTCACAATAAATCTTGCCGTAAAAAAAATCCCTTGAAGGCTATATTTCAGATATATGATTGCTCCAAAAACAAACGTCACAGCCATATAGTAATGACAGCACAATTTTGAGCGGTCGACGTCAGTTCACATTTGCCAAAAAATATTTCAGCATGAGTCAGACTTTTCAGACCGAGCCATTTTTATATTTTCCAGGAGGGGGTAAGAACAAACTTAATTTTGAAGAATACAATTGAATTTGTTTCCACCACAAATCTTAATGATTTGTTGAATTTTTCTTTGTGTTACTCCCAGTTCTTTTGCCAATCATCTAAAATCTGTGCCCCCTGGTTACCATCTGGAGAGTCTTTTTATGTATTGGTAGTGCTCCTGCGGCTGTGCCAGTAGGTCAAGTTGCACCTCAGGATGTAATGGCCTCTGAGGTGTGCCATAACATGTTCAAACCGTTAAAAAATACAGCATTTCCAATCTATCCACACAACTATAATGCCTCTTGCCTGAAACCTTTGTAGTAAACGTTTTTTTGTACTCTCTCCAAAGAATTCACATCCTTGCTAGTGTGGTGTCCACAATTAGGTGCAAAGCTGAAGACTGAGTCAAAATATTGTGTTGAACTATTATTCGGCATTACCCTTTCACATTTGGACTCTAAAGCGCACTGTCATGCCTCTGACCATGGACAGAACAGTGACAGGCAGCTTGGGATAAAGGTAGAATTTTGCAAGCCCATAAATAGCATTCCCTACCTTGCCGCCTCCATTGTGGGTTTGGCATTTTAGAACCCCCATTATATTCACGGAGTTGGGCCCATTTTGCTAAATTACATTAGTCACGGCCTTCAAGACGACTAGTGATCACTATGAAATCAGGACTTTTTATTGTAAGTTCAAAACCTTCACATGCCACCATTCAATCTTGTATGACAAGTCATAGTCATAGAGTTATACAGCATAGAAACAGACCCTTCGGTTCCCAACTAACCTAGTCCCACTTGCCTGCATTTAACCCTCCAAACCTTTCCAATTCTTGTACTTATCCAAATGTCTTTTAAATATTGTAACTCTACCTGCATCCACCACTTCCTCTGGCAGTTCATTCCACACACAAACCATTCTCTGTGCAAAAAAGTTGCCTCTCATGTCCTTTTTAAAACTTTCTCCTCTCACCTTAAAAATATGCCCCCTAGTTTTGAACTAGTTTTACAATTGAAGCAAGGTCATTTGTAGTTGGGCAGAGAACATGACCATGTGGAACCCCTGCAGTGAGATATCCTGCAACTAAGATGACTGACCTCCAACAATTTCAACAATCTTCCTTTTTTGGTAGCTATAACTCCAACATATTAGCTTTATTAACTGCTTAATTAACCTATCTTGATACTTCAAACATGTTTCATTATATACCCCCAGAGCTCTCTTTATTACACCATTTGGCCTGGATTGTCTCTCCTCATTCTTATCAAAATGCAGCATCATGCAACTTTCAGTATTAAATTTCATTTGCCAATTCACTCATTCTATCATGTGTCATGTCCTCCTAAAGTCTACTCCTGTCTTCTTTGTGGTTTCACTACTCTTCAAAGTTTCATTTCATTTTCAAATTTTGAAATTCTGATCAAAACTTGTCATCTGATCATTGTGACATTTAGTTTATCTTCTGTGTTTTTGATTGACAGATGAAATTAAGTGCCTCTGCTTTATAGATATCAATGGATTACAATGATCGAATGAATCAAATAATTATTTATACAGTGTATTTTGGAAATTGCGTTATATAAATTCCTGCATTTTGCCATGGAACTTGCAAATAAGTCACTACCATAATACCAGTAATCAGTGACTTTGGTCCTTAGGAGTGGGCAAGATGGGGACCACAAGACAAGAAGTCAACATCAATGTCAATGTCATTCTAGAGAGAGAACTGATCTGACAGCTTGAAAACATGAGAGGTGAGCAATCTGAGATATTGAAAACAAAGTGAGAGTGGAGTCTTGAATAAAGCATATTAGCGTAAAAACAAAGAAATTGTTAAACACTAGGCAGTCTAAGTCAACCATGCAGGCTGTGCAGGAGTGCCCTCAGTCTACTGGGCTTGTTAACTGGCATTCCAGTTCAGTTACTCATGAGGGCAAAGACTCCTCAGAAGAGTCCAGCCAGAACCAAGTTGTGACTCAGCCATTCAGGAGGTGCATGAAGAAAAATAGAGGAGCAATAGCAATAGGGGATACCATGGCTACAGCATCAGGTCGGTGTTTCTGTGACTATTAATCTGACTCCAGGACAGTGCCAGGGTTAGGTATGTTATTAAGCAACTGCAAGATATTGTTCTGGAAAAAGTGATCAACCAGAGTTCATAGTCCACATTAGTGCCAGTGACTTGCGTAGGAATGGGATTGAGATCGTGAAAGCAGATTTCGGGGTGCTAGGATGAACATTGAAATGCAGGACGTCTAAAGTAGCAAACTCAGGATTACTCCCAGTCCCAATGCTGGTGAAGATGGAAATAGGAGAACTGAAGAATTGAACACATGGCTGAAAATCTGGCGTACAAGGGCAAATATCAGATTTTGGGGCATTGCAACTGATTTTGGGGAAGATGTGACCTGTACAAATCAGATGGTCCCTAAACAGGACCATGATAAATATTCTTGCAGGGAGCTACCACTTGCAAACTACCTCGATCATCAGGGGGTTGGAAACCTGAGATTAAATTCAGCAGGAACAGGAGGAAGAAACTTCACAAGTGACTCTGAAAGACAGAGGAAGTAGAGGTTTAAAAATTACAGCACAGAAAATTGGCAGTCTTAAAAGGTAGATACATAAATGCAAAGAGTATAGTGATTAAAGGCTGATGAGCTAAGGGCACAGAGACACAAGACAGCATGAGATCACAGCCAAAATCAAACATTGGCTTAAAGAGGGCCAAGGATGATCACTCAACATGCCTGGATATTTTCAGGGGGGACAGAGAAGGGGATAAAAAAGGTCGGGGTGCAGCATTATTGATTCCAGAATCAATCACAGTTGTGAGGAGGGATGACATACTAAACAAAGCATCAAATGAGATCATATGGGTTGAACTGAATCAAAAAAGGAGGCAGATACACTACTATAGAATCCCAAATAGTGAGAGAGAGAGTTAGAAGAGCAATTAGGTAGGCAAATGTCTGAATGCAAAGACATCAGGGCAATAATAGTTGGGGACTTCAACTACCCAAATGCCAACTGGGAGTCAAACAGTGTGAAATACATGGAGGACACAACATTCTTGAGCTGTATTCATGGGAATGTTTTTAGCCAGCATGTCACAAGGCCAATGGGAGAGGTTTAATCTCAGGAAACAAAGCTAGGCATATGGATCAAGTAGCAGTGGTTGACCACTTAGAAGACAGTGGTCATAATATAGTTGGGTTTAACATCATTATGGAAAGGGACAAAAATACAACAGGAATAAAATTTCTACATTGGGGGAAAGCAATCTTTACAAAGCCAAGAGTTAATCTATCAAAACTGTACTGGACTTGAAGGAAAATCAGTGCCAAATCATTGGGAGGCATTTGGAAATGAGATTCTGAAGCCACAATGAAAAGGAATTGTACAACCAAATCCAGAGCCTCCATCCTTCCAGTTTTCGAGAAGCATGCAAGGTAAAGCAGAAAAAGAGAGTTTAAGGTAATCTCAAAAGTAATACATTAGGAAGCTTAGAGGAATATGGAAAATACAGGGGTGAAGTGAAAAAGTAAATTAGGAAAGCAAAGAAGGAAATGAAAAATATTGGCTGATAAAACTAAGGAAAATCTAAAGATGTTTTCTCAGTACATTAAGAGCAAAAGGATGACGAAGGAAAATGTTGAGCCTATTAGATAAGCATGTGGTAATTTATGTATATATGCAGAAGATTAGGTAGGGTTCTAAATGAATATTTTGTCTTTGCTTTCACAGAGAGAGATGATACAGACATTCTAGTTGAAGATCCAGGTAAATATTAGACAAAATATAATGAAAAGGAAAGTATTGGAGGAACTGACCTTGAAGAGGGATAAATACCAAGACCTAGGATGTTAAAGGAAAAAAGGGAGGAACTAGTGGACGCTCTGAGGATCATTTTCCAATCCTCATTAGATACAAACAAAGTACCAGAGGGTTAGAGATCCTTAAATGTTGTGCCATTATTCTAAAACAATTCAAGGGATAGGCCAAATATTTACAAGCCAGTCAGTCTGACCTCTGTAGTGGGAAGATTACTGGAATCAATATTGAGAGACAGGATTATTGATTCATGGAGATGTTTAGATTAATTGAAGAAATCAGCATGATTTGTGAAGGGGAGATCATGTTTTGCTAAATTAATTGAACTTTTTGAGGAAGTGATGAGTATTTATGAGGATAATGCAGTGAATATTGTCTACATGGATTTTAGTAAGGTATTTGACGAAGTTCCGTATGTCAGATGATTAATTAAAATTAAAACTCATGACATACAGAGGAATGTGGTGAGTTGGATCCAAAATTGGCTCAGTGACAGGAAGCAAACGGTTAATGGTCGAGAGGTGTTTTTATAAATGGAAAGCTATTTCCAGTGGTGTTGCACAGATAGCAATTATGGGTCCCTTGGTTTTGGCATATAATGAATGGTATTGACTTAAATGTAGGGGTCATGATTGGGAAATTTGCAAACCATACAAAAATGGGGTAGGCATTTGATAGTAAAGAGGATGGCTGTGCTGTGACCTCCCTATGATTCTGTGATACAGGAGTTAGGGATAGGAGGGGACAGAATACCAACCATATCTAACCGTAACTATATTGCAAATTAAAATTGGTGGGTGGATCAGGTGTATTTAAAGATCCTGTAGATTTATAGGATGCTTTTAATAGTCTTTGACAGAGAGAGAACATAAGTGAATTTAAATAGCTATTTTGCTAAAAGCTGAATTAATCACGGTAATGCGAACTTAAATGGTATGTTGGAGGCTGAATGTCTCTAATGAAGTTAATGCTTTTGCTGAGCTAATATATTAACAGAAAATAGCCACAGTAAACATGCCTCAAGTTTATCTTATTACAAATCACCCATACATTGTTCATATTTTCTCCGAGAGGGGTCAAATTGTGCCAGTTCCTTTTCTACATAATAAAGGACCTTCATGGAGTCTTGCTCTTTGTTGGCTTGAATCCTGTAGCCACTTCGTACTAGAGAAAAATGAGAAAAGAATAACTGTGTTAAATCAATCTATGATTTGTAGTTTATACAACGTAGAGCTGCAAAGACCAGGAATAATCTACTCAGCTCCAAATTAAAACTACAGGCCATTGCTTGCTTCTACTCATTGTGTTTTCCTTCAACCTAACCTCACTCCCATTTTCAGGTCACTGTCACAATGACAGCTGATTTAATGTTACAGGGGTCCAAATTGTTAACAGCTGGTGGTTCTGTCTCAACAGACAAGACATCATGCTTAACAACCCATATCTTATTATCATACAGGAGACACTTTGAGTCAAATCAGCCTCACTTACAATCTCCCAAGAAGGCTCAGAATATTTTAAAATGACGTTCTGCATATGGTCATCCATTTTAGAACTGTGCATGCACACTTGAAAAACTCTAGCCTTTCTTTCAGATATAATCTTCCCAATTATCATGAGTCTAGGTGCATGTGGGAGCAAGACTGATTGACTGCTCAACCACAGGACTCATGTGCCTTAATTTCAAGTTGTCCACCCAGTGGCTCTGACCTACATAATTATGAAATGCTGTGAGAGGTTAGTCATGGCTTATATCAACTCCAGCCTACCAAATTGTCTTGATCATTTGCAATTCGCTTACCAGCGCAACAGGTCCACAGCAGACACCATCTCCCTGGCCCTACCCTCATCCCTGGAACATCTGGATAACAAGGATATCTACATCTGGCTCCTGCTTATTAACTACAATTCTGTCTTCAACACCATAATTCCAAACAAACTCACCTCTAAACTCTGAGATCTAGTCTTGGCTCTCCCGTCTAACTAGATTCTCGACTTTCTGACCCATAGGCCGCAATCAGTAAGAATAGGCGATAGCACATGGAATACAGGGAGAACTAGCCATTTGGATGCAGAACTGGCTCGAAGGTAGGAGACAAGAGGATGGTGGTGGAGGGTTGCTTTTCAGTCTGGAGGCCTGTAACCAGGGGTGTGCCATAAGGATCGGTGCTGGGTCCATTGTTTTTCGTCATTTATTTAATGGTTTGGATGTGAACATAGGAGGTAAGTTTGTAGATGACACCAAAACTGGAATTGCAGTGGACAGCCAAGAAGGTTACCTCAGAGTACAATGGGACCTTGATCAGATGGGCCAATGGGCCAAGGAGGCATCTCACCGCAGCATTTATTAAACAGAAGCTGTCATTTAAAGACAAAGACATTGTAATCACCTTCCTAATCATTAACAACCCATTTGTCACAATCTAATCCTGAAGGTATGGAGAATTGTACTGATGCACTGTCAGTTACTTCATGAGATAGACTCTGATATAGAGTGAAAGAACTAGTATCTACATTTTTCCTGTGAAAAGACTATTAGTGCTGGCACTTTGTTTTCTCATGACATAAAAAAATCAGATATTGATTGATAATAATCAGAATCTCACCACAAATTAATTCCTCATAAGAAATTCCCTGCAAAGGCAGATATTTGTATACCAGAGCTCAGATATACAATAGAGAGAACTCTGGCTTAATTTGTGTTCCAAAGGGGGTCCTGAGAATAACTGTATCATTCCTATAGCAATCACCTGATTTAACATAAGCCTAGACTCAATTCCAGGTATATTATTGATTGCATTTGCCAACAAAAGGCCTAGAGAAATTATACAGCGGACAAGTGAGACTGCATCTGGAATATTCCTGGAGTTTAGAAGGATGAGGGGGGATCTCTGGGAAACCTATAAAATTTGAACAGGGCTAGAAAGGCTAAACACAGGAAGGATATTCCTGATGACCATGTAGTCCGGGATCAGGGGTTACAGTCGAATGATATGGTGTCGTCAATTTAGGACTAAGAGGATGAGAAATTTCTTCATCCAGAGTGTAATTAGCCTGTGGAATTCTCTGCTTACAGAAAGTGCTTGAAGACGAAATATTGAAATGTTGAAACATTGAAATTCCCTCCTGAAAGGAATTGTGGGTGTACCTACAGCAGGTGGACTGCAGCTTCAAGAAGGCAGCTCACCGCCACCTTCTCAAAGGGAACTAGGGATGGGCAATAAGTGCTGGCCCAGCCAGCAACACCCATGTCCCATGAGGGAATTAAAAAAAAAAATTCAAGGAGGAGTTACATATGGTTCTTGGGGCTAAAGGGATCAAAGGGTATTGGAGAAAGCAGAAACGGGATACTGATTTGGACAATCAGCCATGATCATGTTGAATAGTAGAACAGGCTACTCCTGCTCCTTTTTTCTATGTTTCGAAAACTCCTTGGAACTCTCTTCCTCATGAGGAAGTAGAAGTAGAGTGTTTTAATATTTTTAAGATGGGGTAAATAAATTCTTGGTAAGTAAAGGGATGAAAGGTTACCAGGGATGTGAAGTTCAGGGTCACAATCAGATGCGCCATGATTTTAGTAAACGGCAAAGCAGATTCAAGGAGTCAAATTACATACCTCTGCTCCTAACCTGTATGCTCACTATGTTTGTGCACAATCCTCACTGATTCTGTTCTCTGGAATCAGCTTAAAATGACTTTATTGTGCCCAGGCTCACTGTGCTCCAGGAGAGTAAAACGAGAGAAAAATGTCCAGCTTTTGGACAATTGTGATTTTCAGAGTGCCAGATTTTAAGTCTGAAAACAAACAGCAACACAGTGTACAGTTTTCCTGTGGCCTCCTAAATTCCACTGACAGGGTGAATGGGTACCACAAGTTTGAACCTTGTGGTACTCAATCACTCAGCTGTGAGTTTCCCTGAATTGACCAATTACAATGCAGGTTAAGAACAGGCACTCCAGCTTGAATGGAGCAGCAGCAACACGACATGGCTGGCAGCTGAACAAGAAGATGCTTCAAAATGAAAATCTTTAGAAGATTTTCAAATTTAAGCTGGTAAAAGGCAGCCTTAGCTGCTGTGTCACCATTGTGGGATATGGAAAATCATCAAACAGTGATCTGTGACCGCTGCTGAACTTCAGCAGGCCAGGAAGAGGACCTCTAAGATGGAGCTGCAGACCCACTCACCCATCCTGAGGCATTAGGCTATGAGAAGGAGGAGTTATGACTGAGTAAAACCCAGGACAATGGAAGAAAGTGTGGTTAATGAATGAAAAAAAGCAGATTATTAATTCTATTTACCAGTTTGTATCATTACTACTAGCTGTTATTATGTAGTTATGTTTGGAGCTTTGTCTAGAATAAACTTAAGAGCTTCTTTCTATACACAATTTGATATTGTTGATATCGAACATGGTTATGAAGGCCCTTAAAATGATTTTTGTTTTGAGAAAAGGTTTTCTTACCAGATCCTCCCATATCATTGTCCACACGTGCAGTTGGAGGCAGAGGCTTTGAATCAATTACACTTGGTGATATGGGTACCCTAGGGATGTAGTACGATGGATAGGCTGCAACATTGGGAAGATGTCCAGCTTTTACTGCTTTCCCAGCTGCGTACACTGGTTAAGAAAGAAGAATAATATTGAACATTTCTCTTCTCATTTATAAAGGCCTTGTTCCATACAGGAATATTGATTTTCTTTTCGTGTTTGACAAAGGACTAATAATTGTTGACCATTGCATGGTCTCGAATGATTATTTGTGTGAAATCAACCCTCTTGTTACTCGTAGCCTAAGTAAACTGAGGACAGCTTCCACAATTTCAATTTATCATTTTTAAAGTCACTTTAATACTTTATTTGGCT
The DNA here is from genome assembly GCF_021869965.1 of Rhincodon typus. Lineage (NCBI taxonomy): Eukaryota > Metazoa > Chordata > Chondrichthyes > Orectolobiformes > Rhincodontidae > Rhincodon > Rhincodon typus. Next base: position 31,448,438 of record NC_063342.1, read on the forward strand.
TTGTATACTTTTGAACAAGTGATGGGGCATTTTTCAACTTTTGAAATTACATTGTGTCTAAGCTGGTGTTTACTAAATCCCATGACTTGGTTTCTTTGTGTTAACATGACACTACACTCAAAAATGCCTTTTGTTTAGCTTGTAAGGTATGAGAATGAAGGTACTGGAAGCTAACTTTTTTCTGTGTTTTAACTGTTATGTAGCTTTACTCAACAAACACTATTTCTTTTTGGGTTCAGTGCATAGTTTTTTTTCATATTTTTGTTTGTATCCCATAAAATCCTTTTCAAAGACAGTCACATACATAGGTGCACCAAAGAAGAAACAATCTTGCAGAGTGTAATTCCTGAAATTTATGAGAAATCCTGTTAACCTTGCATCTTTAACTAAATAAGCCTCCCAGAAGTAGCCTAAAAGCTAATGGAAAGAAGAAGTAAAGTCTTAGAAATAACCCCCTTGCCAACTGAACTGTGGAAAAGTGTACTTACAGGCTCGAGGGCAACAGCAAGACTCTGGACAACATGGGCAGCGGACATAACAACAACATGTGTGAGGACAGCACTGGCACCAGCATACACCAAGTAAGATGAGGAATATTAGAGATCCTGAGAGCACTAAAGCAACAAATGCCCATTCTGTAATACAAAAAAAAATGAATTGTGAAAAATATACAAAGAATTTTATTGTCTTACTGATCACAATGACAAAATGACATAATTTTTGTTGTTATCCCTTTATTACACAGCACAGCATGCTAGATTAATCATAATTGTTTTCAAGTGTTGTATTTGCTGGTAAGTATAATGCTTTTGTTTCACTAATTCATTCTCCCTAAAGGTGTTGGAAAATTATTTAAATAAAGAACTAGCATTCCTATAAATTTTAAGATATTTGCAAGGGTTGGCACGTCTACATTAAATGCTGATGTCTTATTAGAAAATGATTCACCATTGTACTTTGATAAAACTTATTATAGTTGGGTTTAAAAAGACCAGGAAGTTAATACAATAATTAACCCATCCCATTTTTCTGAAGTCAGTCACTCATACTGGGACATCGTTCCACAGGGAGCATTCCAGAACTACCTTTTAATTGATACAATTTTTCCCGGAACTGTGACTCCACTGTAAAGGTCTGTTCACTCTGCAGAATCTGGTAACCTTATTTAAGCATCAACCCTGTTAGACCCCACAAAATGCTGTTGAAGTGGGCTTTCTTCCTGTGAAACTGCACACTAAATGTGAGCAGGGAGAAAATCAGAAGGACTTTACCCTCACTCAACATCCACATATACTCACTGTACAAAAAGGACACGAGAGTGTGATCAGAGTGGGACTTCATGCTAGTTTTCTCCAAAGGAGCCTGTGATGGCTGTTCAATTTTCACCAACATTCATATACATGCCCTTTAAACCTCACTCTATAAAATGAACATCATAACATGCCAAAATGCTTATAATGACAGAAATGGCAATCCATAATGACGGGGTCCATGCAAGGATACTGGAGACAATTGAGAAACATCCAGGAAAGAGATAATGATGCAGTTAAATATTTGTGCATTTGTTTCCTGCATTGATTTCTAATTTACCCAATCTGTCTTCATGGGACGGTCCTACGATCTCAGGAACAAGTTTAAGTTAACCTTTGTTGCACTCTGTCTCTGGCAACAATATCTTTCCTGCGATAAGACCAAAACTGCATACAGTATACCAGGTATGGTCCAACCAATCTTGTATACAACTGAAGCAAGACTTCATTAGTCGTGTAGTCAAATCCTCTTGCAAGAAAGATTAAAATTCCATTAGGCTTCCTAACATTAGCTTGCTGCACCTGCATGTTAGCTTTCAGTGATTTAATGAGAAGGATTCCTAGTTCCTTTAGTAAATCTACGATTTCCAACTTCTTTTCATTTAAGAAATAATCTGCATATCGATTTCTCCTGCCAAAATGGATAGCCTCACGTTTCCATATGTTATTCCATCTGCCATGTATTTGTCCATTCACTGAGCCTGTCTAAATCCTTTTGAAGCCATTTTACATTTTTTTCTCAACACACATTCCCTCTTAAGTTTGTATCATCCATCTCCCTCTGTGAAAATGGTTAATTAAGACGTGAATTGATGCCTGGTTCCCACATGCAGATGACAGATTCTATTCACAGTCCACCAGTGGAAATTTCCCCTGGTAGAGGGAACAAATTAGGGAGCCAAATCTACATGCTGCATTTGAAATTTTGACATTCCCCATGAGTCCCACCCCAACCCAATAAAACTGCTTCATGGCCTTGGGTAAACTTCTACCATAGTCTGTTTCTACGCTTGTCTAAATCAAATTGATGCTGAGACACTCATTCATGCCTTTAATTTAGGCCTTTTAAAGCTAGCTGGCCCCTTATCTTTGCATCCTTTGTAAATGTAAGCTCATTCAAAGCTTTTATGCCTGTGTTTGCTGACCAGTGTTGTTATTCCCTATTCCCATTACCTCAAATTTAAAATTCTCATCCCTGTTCTCAGTTTGATGTAAAATATCTCATGTCAGAGGAGAGCTTGTCTCATGCAGCCAATCTGTATCCTTTAAGCAGCAGCAACAAGACAAAATACCTGATTACTATCACATAGTTCATGGAGTCCAGCTGACAGCACATTGCCATTCTTCCCACATTACAGCTGTGACTATGCTTCAAAAGTATTTTGTTGGCTGGAAAACTCTTTACAGCATCCTGGTGTGAAAAATCACAATATAAATGCCAATTCTCTTTCTTTCAAACACCAAACTACCCACTTGTCTGATCCTGACCTTTTGTGTATCCTTCCTTTCTTCAGCCTGCTGTTGGAAGCTTTCTAATCTGTGTGCTACATGGTTGTGGGTTCAGGTCTCATCTCAGAAAATTTAGAGCAAAATCAAGTTTAACATTTTAAGCGCCATGCTGATGGAGTGCTTTGTGGTTGGTGGTGCTGATTTTCAGATGGAACATTAAGCTTTTTGTGTTTGCACTCTGTTTGTCAAACATCTTAGGGTTCTATACTGAAGTTGTGGAATTCTGACTCATATCCTTATTGGTATTTATCACTCAATCAGTATCACTAGAAATGAATTACTTTCTCATTGCTTTTTGTAGGACCTTGCTGTCTGAAGATTGGTTACCACATCACCAGCATTATAACAATGACTACAATTTGAATGTACACAATTGAAAGTAAAATGTTTTGAGATATCTGAAATCATGACAAGAATGTTCTTGTTTTCTTTCAAACGTATTTGTATAAATGCCTTGAGAGTTTCTATGAGATTTTAGATATCACACCTTATACAAAATATCAACTGGAGATACTACCAAATTTTGACTGATTTTAGATCAAATTTGTCCTCTTTCCACCTATCCATGAAATGTCCAAGGGGTGGGGTACCCGAGCAAAGGCTTTAAAGGGAGTTGGCAGGCTAATGGTTAGCCACCATAACAGCACCAGACCCCAGGCAGCTCTTGAATAACATCGGAGATTAGTTTGTGTAACTAAACAAATGCACTGTTCAGTAAAAATAGAATTACGTCAAGGTGCAGTGAATCATAGCAAAACAAATTCATGACACTGTCGATGTAATTATCTCATCATTATATCATTCGAGAATTACAATCTATGGCATCATTCAAAGGTTGATTTTCCATTATTCATGGCATTCTATTTATTTATTTATTGTCTCATATCTAAAAAAGATACAGTGAAAAGTGTTTTGTCACCACAATCCAGTGCCATTTTGAGTTACAAAAATAAAAAGAAATTACATGGATAGAGTTCATCTTCTGCACAAGGAGTCTTCAAACACAGCTCCAGGGCTTCTGCAATGTCTCTGAGGTGTCCTGGGCCACAAGGCGTGCCCGCACTTCAGGCCTACTGCAGCCAGGAGTCCCCACTGAGGGCACAGCAGCCAATGAGTCCACGCTGTGGGCCTCCTGGGGCCAAGAGTCCTCACTCCAGGCACTACCACAGCTGACGACCTGCCGAGCACGGCTACGGCTTCCCCACAATGTCAGAAAATGAAGGAAAGAAAAAGATGAGAATGGAGAGAAAGAGGATGCAACCACCCTGGAGCAGATGGTCTCAGGAGCTTGACGTGTGTCTCTTATGAAACCCACTCGGTGTTGTTTTATCAAATCAAAAGCACAATATTTCAGGCAGTAAATCTCCTCTGGGAATAATGCACAACTGTGACTTGTGACTGTCTTGTTTCTCATCAGATCATCCTGGCATGAAACAGCATCATTCAAGATCAGCAGCAAAAAGTAATGCAGCTACCTGGAAAAATATCGGCTCATTTGCAAGCTATATCCTAATCTCTGGTCATTTCCCTTTGATCATAAAGTCCTTTGGGAGGTAAATGAAAATCCACACTATTACTTGTATAAACTGCCATACAAATAAGTGAAATATTCTGATTTATCATTCCGTATTACTTCCTGTGACCTGATATTTCATTAGCCATGTTCAGAGTTTTAGTTCAATCCTTGTTCAGTTAATAGCATTCTTGTTTCTGGATTCAATGCTGCTTGAGCTTTAGGTGCATATTCCAAGACTGCAAAAAGGAGTGTTGCATTACTCAAATTGTCATCTTTGGTTAAGATTTAAAATGTAGCTCTATTTGTCTAGTTCCAGTAGAAGTTAAGATTGCAATATGGTGTTTAGCCAACATTCTTCTCTCAGCCAGAACCTGTAAGACCACATTAAGCTATTAATTGCTGTTTGAGGTCTTGTGCACAAATCAACTCATTTAATTATCTAACAAAAGTTGTATTACTAAGCAGTTCATTGTACAAGAAAAGTTTTGGCAAGGTTTATAAGAAATGTGTTAAGATGTTATATTAATGTAAATTTTACTTGCTTTTGATCTGTTACTGTTACATATGACATTTGAAAGGAATTACTTCTGCTTAACAATTCTTCTGACTATATGATACTGTTGCTTTGGCATGTGTAGTCACACAAAACAAAACTGAACTTTCCTTTAAGGCTTGAAAAATTCTTAACTTATGTTTAGTTACATTATTTTCACTTAACTTTCATGGGCAATCAAATAATGGATAATTCCTTCCTTCCAAAAAATTGTCAATTTGATATGTCCACAATGTCCTCTGTGTTTTTAAAACAAAATTAACCTTACCTTTGCAGCAGACCCCATTTATAATTTTGCTATTGAAACAAACAAGAAATCTTCCCCCTCCAACTTAATCAGCCACATGAGATCCAAAATGTATATACGCAAATGTAAATGGGTGGAATGGACAGCATAGTGGCACAATGGTTGGCACTCTGTCACAGCACCAGAGATCCAGGTTCAATTCCGACCTCGGGCAACTGTCTGTGTGGAGTTTGCACATTCTCCCTGTCTCTGCATGGGTTTCCTGCCGGTGCTCCGGTTCCTCCCGCGCTCCAAAGATGTGCAGGTTAACTGGATTGGCCATGCTAAGTTGGCTCATAGTGTCACAGAGACATGTAGGCTAGGTGGGTTAGCCATGGTAAATGTAGAGTTATGAGAATAGGTTGGGGAGTGCTGCGGCTGGGACTGGGTGGGATGCTCTTTGGAGGGTCGGTGCAGACCTGATGGGCCAAATGACCTCTCTCTGCAAGGTTAGGGATTCTATGATAATATGCAGTTAATGGTCCATTAGTAGCTTGGCTTTGAGCCCACTGGAGGAATTCTAATCTGCTGCATTCTCTAGCTTCAATGGCAAGAGCAATACAGAAATGCTAGTGTCCTTCTTGAAGCCAGCTTCACAAGCCTTTGCTCAAAACTTCTACAAAACCAGATACAATGACTGGATACTGTTTCCAGATGGCTAAATAGCATCTCCGCTCCAGGTCCTGTTTTCTCAAACTCTCAACTGGCCAATGTTCCAGAAGAGAACAAATGCTACAAAAGCATAATGAAGCTCTTCTACAAACAGAGCAGTTTGGCATTAATGAATGCAAGGAGCTTGCTACCAATCATTCAAAATGGCTCATTTTAAGCTACATCATGCTTTGAGTTCAAGCACTGCATAATGAGGCAGAGAGACAGCAAAGAAGGAAAGAAAAACGTGCAGTTTCTGAAATCCGGATCCCACTACCTCATGGGATGCCCTGCCCCATGCGCTCAGAGAACTGCGTGTCAAGGTTCAGTCTGTTCAGTCACACGAAGACCCCTGGCAGAAACTGGTGATCCCAAGTAGACTTCACACCCAAATTGAGGGACAGCTGATGAGTTACTTGGACTGGCACATTCTTTCATGAAAATGAATCAGATAAACAGGGACAGCTTTGACTATGGATTCAATGGTTCTCCAGGGATTTGGGTCTATCCAAGGTCACCTATTGTTCACAGTATTTTCCAGGTTTTATAAATAGATAAACAGCATTTAGGGACAAGTAATAAATACTGGTCAGCTGGCAATGTCCATGTCCCACAAGTGAATAAAAAAAATTCTAATTTATGCAGGGAGATTCAATGAAGATCAGTATAAAGTACACGCTTTAAGTCTGTGCTCACATAGGAGGACACAGATAACATATCAAAATTGTTAGGGAACATGGGGTTTAGTGAGAGGGAGGAACTGAAAGAAGGCAATATTAGTAGGGAAATAGTATTAGGGAAATTGATGGGATTGAAGGCAGATAAATCCATAGGGCCTGATAATCTGACATTCTACAGCACTGAAGGAAGTGGCCCTAAAAATAGTCGATGCATTGGTGGTCATCTTAGATCTTGGAGCAGTTCCTACAGATTGGAAGGTGGCCAATGTATCCCCACTATTTTAAAAGGGAGATACAGAGAAAATTGGGAATTATAGACCAGTCAGCCTAACGTCAGGAGTATGGAAAATGCTAGAGTCATCATAAAAGATTTAATACTGGAGCATTTGGAAAACAGTGGTACAGTCAGAGACAGTCTGCAGGGATTTACGCAAGGGAAGTTATGCTTCACAAATCTACTGGAATTCTTCAAGAATGTGATTTATAGAATTGATGAGGGGAGCCAATGGATATGTTTATCTGGACATTCAGAAGGCTTTTGATGAAGCCCTGCTTCAGAGTTTAATATGTAAAATTAAAGTGGATGGGATTGAGGCAGTGTATTGACATGAACAGAACTAATGCTGAACAGGAAACAAAGTATGAATAAATGGGTCTTTTTCTGAATGGCCAGCACTGACCAGTGGGATACGACAGGGATCAGTGTTGGACCCCAGCTACTTACAATATGTAATTAGAACATAGAACATTACAGCGCAGTACAGGCCCTTCAGCCCTCGATGTTGCGCCGACCTGTGAAACCAATCTGAAGCCCATCTA